>NC_079196.1:111032245-111361643 GCF_029499605.1 Hyla sarda | reverse complement strand
TTCCTAGATGATTAGTCGTGTTGTGGGAGGGTGGGATACAGGTGGCAAAGGGGTTCTTTTATTTGTTCTTTTGTCAGGTAAATTATGTTCTTCAACAAATCTATGCACTACATGCTGCACCTTTTTTATCTACTTTTATCTATTAGAAAAAAATAGTGACAACACATTGTAGTTAATGTATTTCTGTAATAAAATAAATATAAATAGATACTTTAAATAACTGGCATCACTAACTCCTTAAATGGGCACTGTCAGATTCAAAAACGTTTTCTATGTTGTACATCTTGGCAAAACATAAACCTTTCTAATATAATTCATAAGAAAATGTTGTTTCCTTTTTATAGAAAACATGGCTTACAAAATCATGGCTTTGTCCAAGCTGAAGCACAGGCATGGACAAAGTCCAGTAAGTGAGGGTGGGCAAGCACTCTGCAATCACTGTGCTCTCTCCTGTCTGATAGCACTCCTCTGTGCTCTCTCCTGTCTGATAGGACTCCTCTGTGCTCTCTCCTGTCTGATAGCACTCATCTGTTCTCTCTCCTGTCTGATAGTACTCCTCTGTGCTCTCTCCTGTCTGATAGGACTCCTCTGTGCTCTCTCCTGTCTGATAGCACTCCTCTGTGCTCCCTCCTGTCTGATAGCACTCCTCTGTGCTCTCTCCTGTCTGATAGCACTCCTCTGTGGTCTCTCCTGTCTGATAGTACTCCTCTGTGCTCTATCCTGTCTGATAGCACTCCTCTGTGCTCTCTCCTGTCTGATAGGACTCCTCTGCGCTCTCTCCTGTCTGATAGCACTCCTCTGTGCTCTCTCCTGTCTGATAGTACTCCTTTGTGCTCTCTCCTGTCTGATAGTACTCCTCTGTGCTCTCTCCTGTCTGATAGTACTCCTCTGTGCTCTCTCCTGTCTGATAGTACTCCTTTGTGCTCTCTCCTGTCTGATAGGACTCCTCTGTGCTCTCTCCTGTCTGATAGGACTCCTCGGTACTCTCTCCTGTCCTATCAGACAGAGGAGTGCCAGCCCACCCTCTCTTAATGGACTTTTTCTATGCCTGTACTTCAGCTTGGACAAAGCCATGATTTTATAAGCCATGGTTTCTATAAAAAGGAAACAAAATTTTCTCATGAAGTATATTAGAGAGGTTAATGTTTTGCCAAGATGTACAACATATAAAAAGATTTTGTATCTTACAGTGCCCATTTAAGGACATCAGGTGTGCATATATGCCCTATTCCAACTTCTGTATGAAGCATGTTCAGGAGCTGTGTGCATTTCATACCCGGTGGGTCCAAACAGTGCCCTTCCAGATGTTGCAAAACTACATTTCCCAGCATGCTGAGACTGTCCAAGCATGCTGGGAATTGTAGTTCTGCAACATCTGAAGGGCCAGATGTTACAGAACTACAACTCCCAGCATGTCTGGACAGTCTGGGCATGCTGAGAGTTGTAGTTTTGCAAAATCTGGAAGGACAGTGGTCTCCAAACTGTGGCCATCCAGATGTTGCATAACTACAACTCCCAGCATGCCCAGACTGCCAAAGGCTGTCTGGGCATGCTGGGAGTTGTGGTTTTGAAACTCCTTGTGACAGCAGTGAAGATCACTTTACGGCAATCTTCACTGCAGTATCTGGGAATCCGCCGCCACTGCCTCCACCTGCCTGCTGCCTCCTGTCAGCCGCCGGTCCCTGGTCCTCGGTCCGACAGAACCCAGGTAACCGGCGCTGGCTGCACATCGCCACCATCTTCCCCCACTCTGCCCCGACATCCAGGGGCAGGCAGGGCTGGGGAAATAAACGTCCGCCCCTGCCCTGCGATTCGCCAATCTCAGTCTGAGACTGCCACCCCTGCCACCTCGCTCCTATCCTTTAGGATGATCGGGGCTGTCTCTGACAGCTCCGATCATCTCTATTTTCTGGGCTATCGGGTCTGCAGAGACCCGATCAGCCTGGAATCGGCACGAATCAACGATCTGAATTGATCTGCGATTTGTGGCGATCGCCGACATGGGGGGGTCAGGCATTTGCACGGGATGTTTGCTGAATGATTTCAGGAGGCATCCCATTCCAATCCCCATCAAGGTAGCGGCGGGGATCGAAATTCCCACAGGCATACAGGTACGCCCTTGGTCCTTAAGTACCAGGATGCAAGGGCATATATATACGCCCATGGTCCCCGACAGGTTAAATGCATACTCATTTTCAAACAAAAAGTTATAATTTTTTTAAAGTGGTAAAATAAAACATATACTATATGTATGGAATAACAGAATAAAGACGACATGTCATTTTTGCTGTAAGAAAAAGTCCATAAAATTAGCAAAATGGCTATACAGTGGATTTTGTGGCAAAATGAGTGATGTTATTACAAAGTACAATTTGTGGTGAAAAAACATGCCCTCATATGGGTCTGTACTTGAAAAATTTGAAGCTTTTTGGAAGATAAGGAAAAAAAAAATAATAATAATAATAATGTGTTTAAGGGGTTAAAATGTTACTCATAGTTGTATCTATGACCTGCCCCAGTATTATATCACAGCAAGTTAAGACATGATGCAGACAATACATGTTTTAAATAGTAGCAAATTATAAACTTTGCAATAAATGGATTATTTTTTTTTTTTAACTAAGATGACTGATGACCTAATAACTAGACATTACTACATGGAAGGTCTTACAAAGATCTGTCTATTGATCTTCAGATGTATACTTGAGGAAGAGAGCAGCACTCCACTAAGAAAGGTGTACGGGTCCCTCTCGTTGTTGATATGGGTCAGAGATCCAAACTTGATATCCAAATGGAAGCAGTGGCACTCTACGTAGGTGAAAAAATGTGTTGTCTTTATTCACTCCATAGTGAGCTACCTTTTGGCAGCCTCACGCTGCCATTATCAAGCAACAAATGGTGAGAGAGGAGGGTATTTAAGGTCACGCAGGACCACCCACTAATTAGTGCAATTGACATGTAAACAACACAGAAAAATGCAATATACCTGGTGATCATAGTGATTATACAGTGCAGAGTGTACATAGAATGATGTGCAGCGGCGCATGCGCACTCCTGTTCTGGAGGAGGAAAGCGCCATCTTGGTGATGGGAAACTGGTAGACTCCAGTGGGCACTGCAATCTCCTGACAGGAATGTTACGCACAGAGGCAATGACGGGGTGTCGCGGGAACCGCAGCAAGTCCATGGTGTCCTAAGGAGTATTCCAGGTAAGTCACCGCGGGTATCCCACCTAGAGTCCTACTGTGCTACCCGTCGCTGGAGAAGTGTCATCACCTTGCTGGGAGTCAGGCCAGAGCTTGGTGTGTGGGCGGAGGACAGTCCTGGATAGATGATCTTGTGATGTGTTGTAGGGATGCCAGTTGTGAGGAGAATGCCCGGTCTGCCAGTTGTGATGGTGAGGGTGAGTGATAAGCTGCTGGCCCACTTCTGCAAAAGAAGAGAGAAACACAGTGTAAGAAAAGGATAAAGGTAAAACAAAATTTTATGTAAAAAATATTAACCAATCTTATACGGAGTGGGGAGAAGCCAGGAAATTTAGTAATCAAAGTATTAGCGTGCATTGCATATGTCATGAGTGACAATGAACTCGACATTTAAGCCAGCAGATTTGAGTGAATTTAACTCGTAAATCCACCAGAGTTCTTTTCTTTTTAGTTTTGCTACTCGATTTCCGCCCAGTTTGGGTATGGGGACATGATCAAAGAGGGTGAATTTGAGGTATTTTTCTTGGTGTTTTTATTACATAAAATGTTTTGGAACTGGTAAAACCATTTTGCCTTTCCGGACCATGTATTTATGTTGGCTTCCAAGGAGGTTTCCCCAATAGTGTTGCTCGCGAATATTCGCAATGCGAATTTTATTCGCGAATATCGCATATTCGAGAATATAGCACTATCTATTCGTAAGAACGAATATTCGTCTTTTTTTGTTTTGTTTTTTCACAGTACACATCACAGTGATCATCCCTCTCTGCTTCCAGCTTGTGTGGTTTAAAGAAGACTCTAATACTAGTGTGTGAGTCTGGCGTGCGGCGTGCAAATTTTTGCATATGCGAATTTTCGCATATGCAAGTTTTTGTATAGGCTAATTTTCGCATACGCGAATTTTCGTATATGCGAAAATAAAACGCAAATATTGAATTCGTCCATATATTCGTGAAATATCGCAAATTCGAATATGGCCTATGCCGCTCAACACTATTCCCCAACATAGAGTAGATGGCATGTGCATTGTAGGACATATATGACATATGGGGTGGTACAAGTCAGATATTGTTTAATGGCATATTTCTTGCCAGTAACTGGGTGTGTGAAGATGTTACCCTTTAACATGTATATGCAATTCACACATGTTCTGCATGGGAATGATCCATGGTTTGCACCTGAGAAGTAGCTTTGATTGCTTTTGGGTAGGGCAATGTCAGCTTTCACTAGTTTGTCTTGTAAGTTTGTGGGGCGTCTACATGCCATAATAGGAACATTTTTAATTTCAGGGATGTTGCCAGTGCCTTCCCGAAGGAGGTGCCAGTGTTTCCTAAGAATGTTGGAAACCTTCTCTGACATACCAGAATAGAAGGAGACAAAGGCTAGTCTGTTTTGTGGCTGTTTGTTTTTTGTCTGTAGAAGATTCTCTCGGGTCATGGTCATGACTTTGTGTTTGCTGTCAAGTACAAGTTTCTTGGAGTAATCCCTGTCTAGGAAGTTAAGTATTATGTTGTCTAAGGCTGAGTTTGCCCCTGCATCTGAGTTAACGATCCTTTTAGCCCGGATCATTTGGCTCAGAACCGTATCGTGCTACGTGGATGGTAGCTATCAAAACGTAGCATAGAGTTACAGGCTGTGGATTTTGTGAAAAGGTCAGATTCAAGATGGTTTTGGACAATGGGGATGGTAGTGTCAAGAAAATGTATGTCTGATTTGGATGAGGTAAGGGTAGGCCTGTGAACATATGATTGAGGAAGGTATGGAAGTTTGTGATTTGGGCTTCCATGCTGGTCCATATCAGGAAGATGTGTCTATGTGGGGGATACATAGACTGACTCCTCCTCCAGGTGAGTGACAAAAAGGTTTGCATATATGGGCGCAACATTGGTCCCCATAGAGGTCACAATCAGTTGTACATAGTAAGTGTTGTTGAATGAAAAGTAATTTTTTGTTGTGAGGACAAGCTGAAGTAGTGTGATGATGAAGTCGGTTTGTTCGAGAGAAAAGTCATGGTGTATGGATGCCCTCACCGCCTTCACACCTCCCTCATGTGGGATTGAGGTGTACAGGCTGGTGATGCCAAGTGTGGCTAGTATGGTGTCATCTGGAATGAGTAGGTCTTTGATTTTGTTCAGAAAATCACCTGTCTCTGATGTAGGAGCGTGCATTGTATACATAGGGTCTGTGGATTTTGTCAAGAAAGAAGGAGATGTGGCTTGGTGAGGGATTCTCTTCTGGAAACATTTGGTCTGCCTGGTGGATTATGAAGGGTTTTGTGTATTTTTGGTAAAAGGTATAGGACTGGTGTGATGGGGTGTTGTACTTGTAGGTAATTGAATAATGGTTTGTCGATCAGTTTGTTGTTGAGTGCTGTTGTTATGATTTGTTGGATGTCCCCACTGTATTCCCACTTAGGGTCAGTGGAAAGCTGTCTGAATGTAATAGCGTTGTTTAGTTGTCTGACAGCTTCCCTTAGATATTGTGAACGTTCCATGACCACAACCGCTCCTCCCTTTTCGGTGGGTTTGACCACCAGGTTGTGGTCATAGATCAGTTCACTAAGGGCAGATATCTGGGCTTGTGTCTTGTTGAGGTGAATGAGTTGATCGGTCGTGTCTTTTAATTTGGCAATGTCTTTTTTGACTAGGGTGGGGAATGTGTCAATGATAGGCATGGGGATAGTGGGTACAACTGATCGGGACCGCTATGCGGACCAATGTAGTGCCCACATACGCAAACCTTTTTGTCACTCACTTGGAGAAGTAGTCAGTCGAGGTATCTCCCCACTTCAGACACATCTTGAAGTGGTGGAGATACATAGACGACATATTCCTGATACGGATTGGCATGGAAGCCCAACTCACAAACTTCCACACCTTCCTCAATCACATGTTCACAGGCCTACAATTCACCCTTACATCATCCAAATCAGACATACATTTTCTTGACACCACCATCCCCATTGTCCAAAACTTCTTGAATCAATCAGAACTTTTCACAAAATCCACAGACTATGCTACGGTTTGACAGCTACCATCCACGTAGCATGATACGCTCTCTGCCCCTGAGCCAAATGATCAGAGCTAAAAGGATCTTTAGCTCAGATGCAGGGGAAAACTCATCCTTAGACAACATGATACATAACTTCCTAGACAGGGGTTACCCCAAGAAACTTGTACTTGACAGCAAACACAAAGTCATGACCATGACCCGAGAGAATCTTCTACAGACAAAAACCAAACAGCCACAAAACAGACTAGCCTTTGTCTCCTCCTATTCTCGTATGTCAGACAAGGTTTCCAACATTCTTAGGAAACACTGGCACCTCCTTCAGGAAGGCACTGACAAAAAAATTCTATTATGGCATATCGACGCATATCGACGCCCCACAAACTTACAAGACACACTAGTGAAAGCTGACATTGCCCTACCCAAAAGCAACCAAAGCTACTTCTCAGGTGCAAACCCTGGATCATTCTGTTATGGACATGAAAATGACATACATTTTATTTGCTATATTTTGTGATTCTAGTCCAAGGAGGCCGCATGGAGTTTAGACAAAAGAAAAGATGGAGGATCATCTTTATAGTAGGGGTCTCCAAGGCATGCTTACAGGGGCTTTTGTAACATTAGACAGACCACCTGGGGGCGGAGAACATCTAAATAAAAGCCCATTCAAAGGGGGCAAAGGGCTCTCTTTCTATTGCGGGGCTGGATACCAACACACCTGGCCATTCAACTTTCTGTTTGGGCCTGAATCCCGAAACAAAGGACTGCAGCCTACTCCCATGCCTGTCTTTGTTGCTCATACTTGCTGTAAAGGATCCCCGAAGCTAAGTATTTCAGTATTATATTCTCTGTGTGTTTCATGTAGTATAGTTGTATCTTTTAAGGAAAATCCACCCATATAGCCAATTATAGGATTTATACTATAAATGTAGTATATGTGTTTCCTTACATTGCGGATTTAAACTTCTAGGTATTAGCAATATCTTTTCTCTTCTCTCTCTCTCTTAGTTAGAGTGTGTTTAGTTTACAACTGTGTATTAAACATCTTTATTTCTGCCAGTGTTTGGATGTGTAGTGTTAATTTGTGCATTGGATATTAGGATATAACTCTTCCAAAATTCCTAAATAGGTTGGTCTGTGGGTTGTTTATGATTGCGTTTGGTCACCGGTGATACAGCTAGTTAAATATCTGCGGTCTGTGTGAATATATTGTATTCACTGGCCCGCATGGTCTCAGCCATTTTGTATCTCAGATGCATGGTCTGCAAATTTTAACTGGTCGTGACACTGTTGGAGCCAAATCCAATTCAGCCCCAAGCCACGAACCACAACACTGAGTGATGGGTGTCAAATAGTTTCTAAAAGAGCACCCACACTTGGCGATCAGTTGTCACCAAGTGTGGTTGTGAGTGAAAGATCCAGCAATTCCCATTGGTTAGCCCAAAAAGGTTTTTTCAAGTGCGGACAGAGGATATGCCGCACCTGTAATTATGCAAAACCTACCAAATCCTTTTCTACTGCTAATGGTACTAAAACTTTCACCATAAATTCTTATATCAACTGCAGTTATACCAATGTGGTGTACATCATAGAATGCTCACTCTGTCAACTAAAGTATGTGGGTTACACAACTAGAAATTTAAAAACCAGAGCTTTGGAGCATTTAAATGATAGTACTACTACATCGAGCAGACATAGATCAGCGGCGTCTGCCCATTTCCAAACTGTACATCAGGGCAATACCAGTGGTTTTAAAATTTATGCTATTGAACTTGTTAAATCCAGCATTAGAGGGGGATGCATCAGGATATAATTAGCTGACAGAGAAGCCTTCTGGCAGTTTACTTTAGGAACTCGCAGGCCCACAGGATTAAATATCCGACGGGAACTACTGTTCCATTACTAATTATATTTCTCCTTTTCTTTCCTTTTGCTGGTATTACATTTTGGTATGTGGTATTACATATTTACTATTTATGTATTTTGTATACATTTTATGCACTGTTTATCTGTTTTTTACCTGCATACCTCGATGCGGGGTGGCCTGCCTCTGCCTGTCATTTTTTTTTTCAATTAGTGGTACTATGCGTGCAAGCTACTGTGAAAACAGATATATGTGGCACTGTGCTCTGACAGAAGTTGGCAGAGTAGACACTGTAGGCCTGACACATACGCTTGCTTACTGCTATTCAATATTGTTTTGTTTTTTTCCAAAATTTACACTACGGTCACCCCAAAGATGATTTGCACTAGTGTGACAATGAGCCCTGAAGGCCAAAAGACTCCCAAGTGTGAAGTGAAGTGACTGATTTTATTTTCCAGCCAAAAAAGGTATTTTTATTTTCAAATTTACACTAAGGTCACCCCAAAGATGATTTGCACTAGTTGCTGGAAAGAAAAAAAGTTTGCCAGCGGAGTGCCCCTTTTAAACAATGGTTAGCCAACCAGGGTGCCTCCAGCTGTTGCAAAACACACGGACTGATGTTTGAGCCCTTTTAATACTGTAGTTGCTGGACTGAAAAAAAGTTTGCCAGTGGAGTACCCCTTTTAAACAGTGGTTAGCCAACCAGGGTGCCTCCAGCTGTTGCAAAACACACGGACTGATGTTTGAGCCCTTTTAATACTGTAGTTGCTGGACTGAAAAAAAGTTTGCCAGCGGAGTACCCCTTTTAAACAGTGGTTACCCAACCATGGTGCCTCTAGCTGTTGCTAAACACACGGACTGATGTTTGAGCCCTTTTAATACTGTAGTTGCTGGACTGAAAAAGAGTTTGCCAGCGGAGTACCCCTTTTAAACAGTGGTTACCCAACCATGGTGCCTCCAGCTGTTGCAAAACACACGGACTGATCTTTGAGCCCTTCTAATACTGTAGCTGCTTGAAAGAAATCAAGTTTTCAACCGGAATACCCTTTTAACCTGTGGTTCCCTCCCAATCAGGGTGCCTCCAGCTGTTGCAAGACAGACGGACTGATATTTGAGCCCTAAAAAAGGGCTTTTTTGGGTGCTGTCCTTAAAGCAGATGTTATATTAGTGGTTTAAGAGTGTAGTGGACCCTGAATGAACCACCTAGCTATCGCTTTCCCTATTACAGCAAGAGCAGCTTCACTTTCCCTCCTCTCTAAGCCTACAGCATGCCGAATGAAAGTAAAATGGCGTCCGTGCAGGAGGTAGGAGGGTCTGGAAGGGAGGGTCTGCTAGTGATTGGCTGTAATGTATCTGCTGACTGTGACACACAGGGTCAAAGTTTACCGCAATGTTAATGAATAGGGGACGGATCGAACTTCACATATGTTCACCCGGCGAGGCGAACGCGAACAATGGAAGTTCGCCGGGAACCGTTTGCCGGCGAACAATTCGCGACATCTCTAATCCTGTGTCTTTCAGGAACTACTTGCCTCACTGACGCATCTGGCCTTAGGCCTTTAATTTTTGGATGTTTAGCAGTAGCTAAATACATGCTTAATGCAAATTTCAACATTGATCTTTAGTCAAGGAGTTATGAAACCCTTTTGGGTACTGTGAATGCTTGCTCCTGACTCATCCTGTGTCTTTCAGGAACTTCTTGCCTCACTGATGCTTCTGGCCTTGGGCCTTAAATTTTTGGAAGTTTAGCAGTAGCTAATATATGCTTAATGCTAATTTCAACAATGATCTTTAAATTCTCTGCGCTCTGCCAGGGTCGTCGCCTACCCCGCCGGGACCGATCCGAGCACCTCACTAAAACATTCAATCGGTATTTGAGACAGGCGTTGTGTACAAAGGCCAGGGATTTAATGAACCCAAGCTTATGACCCGCACTTAGTTGGAATTCTTTCATGGCAAATAATTGCAATCCCCGATCCCTATCACGAATGGGGTTGAGCGGGTTACCCGCACTTGTCGGTGAAGGATAGACACACGCTGGTCCGTTCAGTGAGCGCGCGTGCAGCCCTGGACATCTGATGGCATAACACACCTGTTATTGTTCGATCTCGCGATTGATCGTGCAATGTAAGGGGTTATGAAAGCCTCTTGAGTACTGCTGATGCCTACTCCTGACTGCTCCTGTGTCTTTAAGGAACTACTTGCCTTCATGATGCTTCTGGGCTTGGGCCTTTAATTTTACGATTTGTGAAATAGATACATACATGCTTAATTAAAATTTCAACATTTATGGTGCAATGTATGGGGTTATTAAACCCTCTTGGGTACAGTTTTTTTCAAATTTTATGATATTTTTCTCAGTAATAAACTTGAATTTTCCAGAATAATAACCATTAAACCATTGAACGCTTGTTGTGTGTGATTTTTTTAATTAAAATTGTCAAAAATAATACAGAGATGGATGAACTCTGTTTCTTTATTTCAGAAAACATTACTTTAGAGAAGAATGTCTTTTTGTGGTCCACCGTCCTGCATTATAGAGTCTTCTGGACTCTTGGATATGCGCTTGTTCTTAAACAAAGGTACAAAAAAAAAAAAAAGGGCCGGTCAGGGCAATGGAGACGTTGCGCCTACATCTCACGGCCACATGAACCCTGTGAGGGCTTGTTGGATTTGGTCCTTCGTACCCACACGCTGGGGTCCGGATCCCTCAAAGTTTGATTTAAATTTAAAATAAAAATATCTGACATTTCAATGGTCTCCTCATGCATCAGCCAACACCAGGCTGTGTCATTCAGGCAATATATGGTTTACTGATGCCGCTGTGGGGCCTGGGCCTGGGTCTGGGAATTTCAAATTTTCTCAAAGGTAGCACCTGCTATCCAAAATCTTCTTCATAAATTTCTTAAACTGATGTGTTTTTTTGGGGGGGATTGTGAAGCCCTGGTGTGTACACATGCATCAGCCAACTCCAGGCTGTGTCATTCAGGCAATATATGGTGTACTGATGCCGCTGTGGGGCCTGGGTCTGGGAATTTCACATTTTCTCATAGGTAGCACCCGCTATCCAAAATATTTTTAAAAAATGTCTTAAATTGTTGTGTTTTTTTGGGAGGGATTGTGAAGCCCTGCTGTGTACTCGTGCATCAGCCAACTCCAGGCTGTGTCATTCAGGCAATATATGGTTTACTGATGTTGCTGTGGGGGCTTTTTGGATTTGGTCCTTCGTAGCCACATGATGGGGTCCGGGCCCCTCAGAGTTTGATTTAAGTTTCAAATTAAAAAATCAGACATTTCAATGGTCTTCTCATGCATCAGCCAACTCCAGGCTGTGTCATTCAGGCAATATAGGGTTTACTGATGCCGCTGCTGGGCTTGGGTCTGGGAATTTAACATTTTCTCATCGGTAGCACCCGCTATCCAAAATCTTCTTCAAAAATTTCTAAAATTGTTGTGTTTTTTCTTAGGGATTGTGAAGCCCTGGTGTGTACTCGTGCATCAGCCAACTCGAGGCTGTGTCATTCAGGCAATATATCGTTTACTGATGCCGCTGCTGGGCCTGGGTCTGGGAAATTCAAATTTTATCATAGGTAGCACCCGCTATCCAAAATCTTCGGTTTAAATTTCTAAATTAATCTTTTAATCTTAGGGATTGTGAAGGCCTAGTGCCTACTCATGCTGCTGACAACTCCTGGCTGTGCCATTCACCCACTATATGGTCTCCTTATGCTGCCAACAAATCCACGCTGTGTCATTCAGCCACTATATGGTGTCCTCATGCTTCAGCCTCATCCAAGCTGTGTCATTCAGCCACTATATGGTGTCCTCATGCTGCCAATACCTCCACGCTGTGTCATTCAGTCACTATATGGTGTCCCCACACTGATGCCACCACCAGGCTCTGTCATTGTGCTGCTGTGCGACAGTGATTCTAAAAGCGATGCCGGTAATCTGCATGTTATTCTGAATAACAGTATTGTTTCATTACCCCAGCACACTCCATATGCGTTTTAGAACATAGCAAAGTGTTCTATACCCCTATTGAGGCTGTCTGTAGGCTAGAAATAGCCTTTTTTAATATAGATTTGCAGCAAAAAAATTCGGATCAAAACAAACTTTTTGGGGAAAATTCGGCGAATCGGCCAAATAAATTTTTCAAAACTTCGCTAATCTCTAGATACTACATATAGATCAGTCAGTGTGTCAGCCTGAGAACTCAGGACCTGTGCCCACCGCAGCTGCAGCAGCACACACAGGTCCTGAGACTGACAGCTGACACAGTGACCGGAGGTCTTGAGGCTACAGAGTCTGTACTACATACTGTACAGACAGGACTCTCGCTGCTGCTTCTACTGTCTGCCTTCTCCTCACTGGTTCTGGCTCCTCCTGCTGACGGCACACAGGAACAGAAGCTGCTCAGGGGGAGATCTGCTACACTGGATACAAGGAGAACCTGATCTTAATACTATGTGAGGAAGGGGGCTGGGAGTTCTGCTTTTGTGGGAGGGGGTGTTGCTGGAGAGGGGAGACCCGTTATAAGGGGATGTCTTAGGAGGGAAGATCTTCTGTTGCTACTCTGTTAGGGAGGGGACACTTTGTTTATTGCCTTTTAATTAAGTATATTTTTATACAGTTACTTACAGTTAAAGGGAATCTATAATCAGTTTTATGCTGCCAAAACCACAGCCAGTATAAAACAGGCATTGCAATTGCGGGACACTATGATATATATCCTGTACATAGGGGATAAGAAGTAAGATAGGGTAGTACCCCTTTAAGCTCTGTAGTATACAGGGTCAGTATACACGGACCCGCGGGGACTGGACGGAGGTAAGGGGACTTCTCCATCTTCTGTATACACTATATACATCTATCTATAGATAGCTGTATATAGTGTATACTGCCCAAAGGGTTAACCTACACTGTCCAGCAGTGTAAGTTAACTCTTTCCTTGCTGGGCTGGTGCATAGCGCACAGCTCAGCAAGGGGTTAAGTGAGCCAGCAATGTGTATACTGTATACACATTGCAGGCTCACTGTAAGTTCTTGCTGGACAGTATGTATAGGATGTATATATACTGCTCAGGTCAGGATCAGCTGATCTCCCGGCTATGTAGTCTTGAGAACAGCTGATCCCGACAGTCACTTCAGGAGGATCGCAACGGGTGTCAGGAGAAGTGATACCCGCTGTGATCTGTCCCTTACTGAAGGTACTCCGACTCCCAACATGGAGCACACTCTGCTCCATGCTGGGAGCTGTAGTACCTGCATTAATAGACAGATCGCAGCGAGTGTCACTCCTCCTGACACCCGTTGCGATCCTCCTGTATAATGTATAGATGCGGCCGGGCGTTTTTCTATGGTCCCCTGCACTGCCGTATATATATAAATATATATATATATATATATATATATATACATACATACATACATATTCCTATTTCCCACAGAGTTGGGATTGGCTGGAACCATCTGACCAATCACAGCTCTCTGCGGGAAATATGAATGTGTAAATATTTACGTGAGTGCAGGGGACCATAGAAGAGCGGCCGGCCGCATCTATACATTATACAGGAGGATCGCAAAGACCCCAGCGATCTGTCAATTAGTACAGGTAACTACTACTCCTATCATGGAACAGTGTGTTCCATGCTGGGAGTAGCAGTACTACCGAAAAAATGTAAAAAAAAATAAAAAGTGAAACACACACTTACACTACAATTTTATTATTGTCGGCTACATTTTTAGTGCTTTACCCACTCACATAAATTGATCCCTGTTTAAAAATTAATAAAAATTTGGTTATAAAAAAGATACATTTCATTAAATACAATTTTTTCCATCACTACTGTATCTTTTTTATTATTATTTTTTAATGGTACCCTACTAAATTTTAATAAAAAAAGGCATCACTTTTTGGATTGCTTAAGTCCAAAAGAGAATAAAAACTGCGTGAAAAAACGCCAAAATTAAAACCCACATGGCGTTTTTCTTGGCGTTTTTTCCCTCCCATAGACTTCATAGAATTTTCCCGAAAAAAACGCTGAAAAAACGCAGAAAAAAGTCTCCACAAGACGTTGTTTTTTTTAAAACTGCCAAGGAGCCCAAAAACGCCAAAAGGATTAAAAAAACGCCAAACTGAAAAACGCCAAGTGGATTTGGCATTTTGAAGTTTACTTTTGACTTGCAGCTAACATCTGGCCGCAGCATTTTTTCACAAAAAAAACGCAATGCGGCAAAATGGACGTTTTTATTGGCGTTTTTGTAAAAAAAAAAAAAAAGTGGAAACCTAGCCTTATGGTGTTATTCACATCTGAAAAGTGCCCACATAGTAAATCTGCCAGAAAACATGACACTTTGCTGTAAATATCCACAGGGAGTTATGTGGCCTCATGAGCACATGATCACATAGTGTTATGTGCAGAACAAAAGAAATTTCCCGTACCGTCTGTTCATTCATCAAATCCTCTCCTGTGTTCTGTGAATAAAGAGAGTGCAGTACCCTCTTTAGTAAGCAGAGATGAACAAAAGCCTTATAATATACAACAAAAGGACTTCCAATAATTCTTTCTAAACATTTTCCTTATTGAACAAAAACCTTTGAGCCAATTTCAATGTATGCACATTCCAGCAAAAGTTCACTATATAAACAGTTCTTCCAGTGGATCTCAGAGCAACAACCGGCCCTGTACTAAACTCCAGATAACATGGGGAAGGTAAGTAAATCACCACGAGGGTTTAGTAAGTTGTTATACAAAGTGGACCTGCTTATAAGACATCACTTATATCTGGAGCACCAGGTGTTTAGTATCATTACGTGGCAAAGCAACGAAGTTCCACTGGACACCTATTGTTTTTGCTCAGATTATCAGGTGGCCAAGCAACGAAGTTACATAGGACAACTTTTATTATTGCTCAGATTATTTTTATTATTATTAATTATTATTATGCCACAATAAAAAGCATTTACTAGCTGCACTGTTACTCCAATACTTATGAAAGTTAGCATAGTGGTAGATCTTGGAGCTGTGCATAATCTTATGTAATATAAGGGCCATAGGTCACATGACCTGGCTGCCATATTGATTTGCTCATTATTGTAAAAACATCTTCTCTGAAACCATTTGTTAGTATAATTTAAAATTTGGCACATATGTCCAGGGTAACCTCCTGTACCAAAGTTGTTAAAAGCTGGTTCATTTGCGCGATCAATATGGCTGCCACTCGCCAATAACATGGCTATAATTTGGCAGTTCTTTTTAAATGTGTATAATATGTACACTGTAAATCAAAAACATATGAAACTTTGCGCAATGGTAGAGTGCTTTATTGTGCTTACACTCATGTTACATAATGGTCATAGGTCACACGATCTGGTGGCCATTTTGTTTTATGTTGCAATAATCAGAAAGACATGTCTTTCTGAAACCATTAAAGATACAGAAGTTCAAATTGTAGTGCATAGCTACACATTGACCATGACTCATATATGTTTGTTTCACGTTAATGAACCAAATAGTTTGGCGGCCATATTGAATAATATAAATATTATATTAATTCCATCTGCTGCTGTATGTAATAGTTGCACTGTTACACCAAAACCCATGAAACTATGCATGGTGGTAAAACCATGAGCTGTGCATAATCTTATGAAACATAAAGGTCATAGGTCACATGACCTTGTAGCCATGTTGGTTTTTGTGGCAATTTTTTGACAACATGCAAAAATCTGCTTCTATGAAACCGTTAAAGTTACAGATATCGCTGTATGTGGTTAGATTGTTATCCCGAGTCAGATTTGTTCATTACAAGTCTATTGATCACATGGTTTGGCCACCATCTTGGATTGCACAATATTCCACAAACATCTTCTGTGAAACCGTATGTTACAATAACGTATAATTTGGCAGACATGTTCATGGTTACCTCCTGTGCCAAGGTTGTTAAAGCTGGTTCATTTGCATATTCAATATTTGCATATTCAATAGGGCCATAGCTCGCTAATAACATTTGGATAGCATTAATAATAATATGCGACTTTTTAAAATGTATGTAATATGTACACTGTTAATCTAAAAGTTATGTTTCTTTGCCCAATAGTAGAAAACTCACTTTCTTCACCCCTGTTGAAATTGCAGGTCAGAACAATATGAAAATTAACACACATGTCCATGCCCACTTTCTATACCACTATTGATCACCAGATTTGGCGGCTATATTGGATTGCATAATATTCTGCAAACATAGTTTTCTCCAAAAAAGATTACTCACTTTCTGCACCCCTGTTGATAACCAGATTTGGTGGCCATATTGGACTGGGCAATATTCTGCAAACATAGTTTTCTCTGAAATTGCTGGTCAGAACAACATGAAAATTAGCACACATGTTCATGATCACTTTCTGCACCACATTTGATCACCTAGTTTGGCGGCCATATTGGATTGCGCAATGTTTAGCAAACATCATTTTTCTCTTAAACTACTGATCAGAACAATGTAAAAATAAGCACACATGCCCACGATCACCTTCTCCACCATCAGGGGTCACAGCAATAAAGTGCTATAACCCAGCAGTGAAGCTTGACCACCTGTATCACTGCTTGCAGCTATATTTATTATTTTTATTATTATTCCACCGCAGGCTTCAAATGCTTATATCTGCTTCACTGTTACTCCAAAACTCATGAGACTTTGCATAATGGACCCATGAGCTGAGCATAATCTTGTGCAATATAAAGGTCATAGGTCACATGGTAAGGCCGCCATATTGTTTTTTGTGGCAATTTTGCACAATATTCAAAAATCCTGTTCTCTACAACCGCTAAAGCTACAGATACAAAAATCACTGTATGTGGTGGCACTGTTGTGCAGAGTCAGATTTGTTCATTATAAGACTTTTGGTCACATGGTTTAGCTGCCATATTGAATTGCACAATATTCTACAAACATCTTCTTCTCTGAATCCGTATGTTACAATAACGTATAATTTGGCAGACATTTTCATGGTTACCTCCTGTACCAACTTTGTAAAAGCTGGTTCATTTGCATAATGAATATGGCCACAACTTGTCAATAACATTTAGAGAGCATTAATAATAATGTGCATTTTTTTAAAAACGTGTACCATATGTACACTGTTAAATAAAAACTTATGTTTCTTTGCACAATGGTAGAGTACTCTACTGTGCTTAAGATTTTTGTAACATAAAGGTCATAGGTCAAGTGAGCTTGAAGCCATCTTGTTTTAGGTTACAATATTCAGTGCTATAGGCAAAGTAATGTCTTTCTGAAACCATTAAAGCTACAGATGTACAAATTGCAGTGTATGGTCACACTGGGACCTAGACTCATACATGTTTGTTTGACGTCATTCAACCATATGGTTTGGCGGCCATATTGAATAATGTAAATATCAACAATTATTCCTATTATTTCTATGGGGCTTTTTGTAATATGCCTGTAATTGCCTCAATGTTACTTCAAAACTCACAAAATTTTATCCAAAAGTAGAGCAGAGTACTATGCATAATCTGGTGTAATATAAAGGGTGTAGGTCATATCGTCAGGCCACAATATTGAAGCCTTTGCATTTCCTCAATCACTAAAAATACAGATTACATTTTTTTTTATATTTGGTTACACTGTAAGTATAATTATGATTTGTTCATTACAAGTCTATTGATCACATGGTTTAGCCGCCACGTTAAATTGCACAATATTTTACAAACATCTTCTTCTCTAAAACTGTATGTTAGAATAACATACAATTTGGCAGAAAAGTCCATGGTTACCTCCTTTACAAAGTTTGTTAAAGATGGTTCATTTGCCTATTTAATATGGCCACCGCAAGCCAATAACATTTCGATAGCATTAATAATGATATTCAATTTTGTTAAATGTGTGTAATATGTACACTGTTAATCTAAAAATTATGTTTCTTTGAAAACAGTAGATCACTCACTTTCTGTACTACAATTGATAACCAGATTTGGCGGCCATATTGAATTGTGCAATATTCTGTATGCATAGTTTTCTCTAAAATCACTAGTCAGAACAATGTGAATATTAGCACACATGTTCGTGATCACTCTCTGTACCACTTTGGATCACCAGATTTGGCGGCCAAATTGGATTGCGTAATATTCTGCAAATATAGTTTTCTGTATAAATTACTGGTCAGAACCGTGCAAAAATTAGCACACATGTTTGTCATCACTTTCTGTACCACAATTGATCACCAGATTTGACGGCCATATTGGATTGCGCAAGATTATGCAAACAGATTTCTCTTAAATTGCTGGTCAGAAAAATGGGAAAATTAACACATACCGTATGTTCATGATCGCTTTCTATACCACCATGGATAACCTGGTTTGGCAGCCATATTGGATTGTGCAATATTCTGCAAACATAGTTTTCTCTTAAATGACTGGTCAGAACAATGTGAAAATTAGCACACTTTCTGTACCACACGTGATCGCAAGATTTGGCAGCAATATTGGATTGCACAACTGTCCCCAAACATAGGTTTCTTCATAGTTTTCTAACAATGCTGGTTGGAAAAATGTGATCACCTCCTCCACCATAGGGGGTTAAGCAATCATGTGCCATAACCCGGCTTTGCTGCTTGAATACAGCTCCTTACACAATTTAAATATAATTTACTCCCCCTTTACTTTTAAAATTAATGAATAGACAGAAAAAAATCCAAACCAGTATTTACAGTATATCGCCATGTGTAAATACTGCCTTTGAAAAGTAAATTGTTTATAAGTTAACACATAAGCAATTAGAAGTGTGAGAGTTTTATTGTCTTGCAATTCATGTTATATCCCAGAGATTGGCTGCTCCTTCATCTGGGCATGATTCCTTACATGTTGTAGTGTGTCATATAACCTTGGGAGAGATTCAGTCGGTGATAGGATTAGGTACAGCTCAACAGATCACACATTATAGGATCTATCAACATATTTCATATGTATCAATATTTCTGGATACCTCTCTGTCTACCTATCTATGTCTTTCATTGCCATTTATAACAAGGAATATTTTATGTTATGAACTATAAAGCACTTTGTGTAGGTTTTTACTCAAACTCTCTTTACCATTAAACAGTAAATTATGCCTCACCCTGTTAAGACAAGTGACATAATTAATGTCTTTTGGTCTGGAAGTAATTCTTATCTTACTGGGGCCCCTGTTGCTTTACACTAACAAGATCTGCTGACTAAAAGATACATTTATATTTCTAAACTTTAATAACATTATATCATTGTCACGATCACACCCTATCCGTTCAGCCAAGATATTAGAGAGAGTTTGATGGTGCAAGGGTTAAAGCCGCCAGACCTCTGGGTATCCACTACTAGTCCCAGCAAGTCACCAAATTAACCCTTAGATAAACATGTTTTCACCAGAGCTGCCTTCAGAAAGGTGAGCTCATATATTTAGAGATCAAAGACCAGAGCTGATTAATTAAACATTTAATCTGATGAAACGTATCACAGTGCTATGCATAAAAATAAACAATCGACATACAGTTACAAAAATATATAAAAGAGTTTGGCAAGACAAGTTCAGAAACAAAAGATGAAGTTCTTACAGCATGATGATATAGCAGTCCATGAGAGTGAGTTCCAGCTGTTCTTAGGATGGTCTTGTCAGCTTTTTGCACAGCGTTGAACACACTGAGTCTCGCATTGTTTTAAATATCATATCTGCTTTCTTGGGAGGGAGACTCCATTCCCCTCTCCCCTCTGATCCCACCAGGGGGTCTTCTCTCTTCCTGGCCCCTTATCTGTTTTATTATAGGATGGGACCAGAGTGCATGACTTCAAAAAAGCCTTTGACTTCAAAGGAGATGTAAACAAACAGCCAGACCCCCAATAAAATGCAATACACAAACCCACAGTCTGAATGACCTCTCACCCATGGCTTGGATAATACATCACACAGTTATAATACACATATAGGATTTTAATAATCAGGCCTTGGGCCTGACACCTCCCCCTTAAGAGGGGGAGAGAGAGATCTTGCCTTTCCAGGCTAATCGATCTGTCTCCATTACTCCTCTATTTCTCCCTGACGCGATCATACCAGTACTTCTGCCTGGACTGGGCTGCTGTGAGGTGGCAATGTACCAGCCCAGTCAATGTCTGCATCCAGTCCCTGAATCTCAGAACATACTCCACCACAGAAGTCTCAGGGGCATGTAGCCCACCTTCCCATTCTCCCCTAACTAAATCTAGGGGTCCCTGCACTTTGTGACCATACAATAACTCAAAGGGTGAGAAACCTGTAGACTCTTGGGGTACCTTCCTGTAAGCAAATAACAGATGGGGTAAATACTTTCCCCAGTCTCAGCCCTCCGATTCTACAAATGTTTTTAGCATTTGTTTCAAGGTGCCATTGTTACCGGACACTCTGTCCAACCAATGTAGAGGGTTGTGATCAGTTATGACAGTAAAATCCCTGCCATACAGGTATGGCTGTAATTTTTGCAAAGCCCAGACCACAGCTAGACATTCCTTCTCTATGACCGCAGAGGCCACTCACAAATGTCCTGCCAGGGGGGTCTCCTGGGCCAACCTCAGCAGCTCTTTCCTGTACTGCCTAGGAACTAACAACTTCCTTTCTCTCTCCTGGGCCCCAGAATGCCTTTGGAAAGGGACTCCCAGTACAAGATATAATTTTCCCAATATACCCGATGCCCCTCTGTGTCAACATCTGTATGCTCAGCACGTTGTCTCAGCCCTTCAAGGGAAGGGTCACTGCGCAGAGCTTCCCAGAAATGATAATTTCCCTCCCCCATCTTGGGGCATCAGGGAGCACATTTCCCCCAGATGAACTAGCATCTCCACCTTCCTCTCCCTCAGTTCCAAACATAACAATGTTAAAGGCATCATACACAGGGCTATCACTCCTTCCCTCCTCCTCCTTAGGCTCACAGGATTGGGACATATCACTCACTGCTGGTCCCTCATCCTTACATGTCACTAGGGGCACACCAACCCCTCCCCCTAGCCCATCTCCACTAGGTTTTGGCATTGGCAATGCATTGTCACCACATTTTACAATACACCCCATTTAACTTTTGGAAAACATTACTGATTCAGTCACAGGTAAACATTTATCAATCCCCTGCACTCCCTCCCAGTTTCCACATTTCGCAGTGCCTCCCAAAGTCTCGCACAGTACCTCGGAATGAAAAGGGCTCTCTCCTAGCCCTTCCGGTGTGCAGATAGTGTCCTCTGGAGCATAATGACATAGCATCTGACCCAAATCATTCCCCAGCAGAACATTAACAGGGATGTCCTCAGAGACACCCACCTCCCGCAAACCTTTGCCTGTACCCCAATCCAGGTACACACGGGCCATGGGCACAGCAGGCCGCACACCTCCAATTCCTTTTAAGGCCATGGTTCTTCCAGGGATGATGCCCTCTGTATCCACCACTTCAAGCCGCACCAAGGTAAATGAGGCTCCAGAATCTCGCAAACCCACTGTCACCCGGTCACCCACAGTTACACTCTGCAGGTTATCCGCTCTTTTCTCCACCGCTCCGGACACCAGAAGAACGGCTGTGTGTCCTCCAGCTACTGGTGGAGAATTCTTTTTGTTGGGGCAAGTGGCACTCAGGTGCCCAATATTGTTGCATCTGTAACATCGGCGGGTGTCCCCCTGACCCAATATGGCTCCTTTTGCTTTTGGGGATGATGGCAAGAATTTCCCGGCTGACCTGGTGGTGCTTTGTGGCTGTGTGGCTCCCCTCCAGGTACTTGCTCCAGCTTGTGCAGATCCACGCTTTGCTTCTTGTGCCCGGTTGTGGGCAAAATCATCTCCTAGTTCTGCTGCTTCCATGGCTGTCTTGGGCTTGAGGTCCAAAATCCACTCTCTGGCTTCAAAGCTCTGTGTTTGGAAAAACTGATCCAGGACCATCAAGTCCTCCAGGGCCTCATAGGTAGTGACTTGTAGGCCCCCAGTCCATTGCCTGAATGCAGTCCTTAGCTGACCTGCATGTTTAGTGCAGCTTTGAATTCGGGTAGAAAAGCTGACATGGTGCACATCTACAATCTTGTATAATGATCTGATTGCTTCTCAGCATAATATCAAAAACTAACAGGTTGTTAGTATACATTTTTGATCAAAAAGTACAAGCCCACTCGCCACGTCAAGGCCACCTATCCAGAGTGGGTCCCTAACGTCCCTAGCATAAAATGGCGCAGCACCGGGCGGCGACCACCACCACTTTAGTGCAGCTTTGTTGAAAAGTCCAAAATCTTTTCCAATAAGCCTCTGGAGTCAGATTAAAACTTTTTAGCAGGGCAGATTTTATTGCCTCATAGTCCTGGTCACTTTCAGAGGGAAGCGAATCAAACACATCCAGAGCTTTCCCTCGCAGCCGTGGGGTTAGATATTGTCCCCACTGTTCCTTAGGTAGATGGAACTGCCGGCAAACCTTTTCAAATCCCCTCAGGAACACATCCAGATCACCATCTTTCTCCAACATGGGGAAATGTTCCAAGCGGGGTTTGTGGTCTCCTTGATCCTGCACATCACTCCGTGCGGATGAAGCATCCCCTCTCAGCCTCAGAACCTCCAGTTCATGCCTTCGCTGGGCCTCTCATTCTGCGGCTTGTGCCTGGGTCTCTCTTTCTGCAGCTCATTCCTGGGCCTCTCTTTCTGCGGCTCGTGCCTGAGCCTCTCTCCATTTGGTACTGGAGAAGCAGTTGGAGTTTCATATTGGCATCCACATTCCCAAGGTTTTGTAAGGCATTCTGCATAGAAGAGTCCAAGTCCTCATGTGGAGTACTGTCCTGATGGGGAGTAATGTTGTATTCCCCAGGAGATATCAGTCCTTGGATGGCAGTTCCAGCTGTAGGACTTTGTCTCATGTCACTCAGCTCTTCTGCACGGGCATCATACTCCACAAGATCAGCAATAAGTTGTTCCTTGTTCTTTCCTGCAGTAGGGATGTCCTTTTCTTGGCACATTAGCTCCAGTGCAGGCTTGGACTGCTTGCGATATGCCTCCATATTTCCGAGATGAGACAGAGGAGGTAAAACAGGAGATGGGGAGGACAGAACTGTCTTGCACTCTTTTTGTATGTCTTTTAAACCAGCACTGAGCTCTGTCTTTGGAATTTACACACAAGAATATGTATGCAATTTCTTTTTAGTGCTAAGATTTCCTTACAGGTAAAATCCAGCGAGCACTAAAAATCTCTAAACATATCCCGACGCTGCCACCAGTTGTCACGATCACACCTTATTGGTCCAGCCAAGATGCTAGAGAGAGTGTGATGGTGCAAGGGTTAAAGCCGCCAGACCTCTGGATATCCACTACATGTCCCAGCAAGTCACCAAATTAACCCTTAGAAAAACGTGTTTCCACCAGAGCTGCCTTCAGAAAGGTGAGCTCATATATTTAGAGATCAAAGACCAGAGCTGATTAATTAAACATTTAATCTGATAAAAGGTATCACAGTGCTATGCATAAAAATAAACAAATGACATACAGTTACAAAAATATATAAAAGAGTTTGGCAAGACAAGTTCAAAAACAAAAGATGAAGTTATTACAGCTTGATGATATAGCAGTCCATGAGAATGAGTTCCAGTTGTTCTTAGGATGGTCTTGTCAGCTTTTTGAACAGCATTGAACACATGCTCGAATTGTTTTAAATATCATATCTGCTTTCTTGGGAGGGAGACTCCATTCCCCCCTCCCCTCTGATTCCACCAGGGGGTCTTCTCTCTTCCTGGCCCCTTATCTGTTTTATTATAGGATGGGACCAGAGTGCATGACTTCAAAAAAGCCTTTGACTTCAAAGGAGATGCAAACAAACAGCCAGACCCCCAATAAAATGCAATACACAAACCCACAGTCTGATTGACCTCTCACCCATGGCTTGGATAATACATCACACAGTTATAATTATAATACACATATAGGATTTTAATAATCAGGCCTTGGGCCTGAAAATCATGTATAAAGATATAAACACTGACTTATTTGCATTGTGTGCATGTTGACTATTGCCTAATTAGTTTTGAAATACAGAAAAATAATTCTGCATGTGTCAGTGTTATGCGGCATGTGTGTCAGTGACTTATACTGCATGTACTGCTCTTTCTGAGGGTAATAAATTATGAACGGAATTTAAGAAATGCAGTAAAGACTGACACATATTAAGGCATTTAAAAGAAAGCCCCAGACTCACTGTAACATTGTATCCTATATAACATTGTGAGTCTTCAACATTGTTCATTCTAAACTTCCTGGTCCATAAATAGAATACAAACCTGAAATTAAGATTGACAAACATGCAGGCTTTGCAGAGAGAAATGTAACCAGCACTGCCCAGACAGTCATACATGGAACACAAAAAGTACAGTGAGGACTGATATACATCCTCCTAATGTAATTTCTGCATTAGAAGCCCCTGATTGTAATTCTAGATTTTTGGAAAGTTGGGTGCTGGCACTGCAATTGTTACCCAATATGAGTGAAAAACTGAGAGAGACTAAAGGAGTATTCTGTATACATGTTTTTCTCTGAAATTCCTGGTCTGTACAATTAGACAATTAGCACACATGTCCATGATCACTTTCTGTACCACAACTGATCACTAGATTTGGTGGCCATATTGGATTGTGCAATATTCTACTAACATAGTTTTCTCTAAAATTGATGGTCAGAAGAGGGAGAAATTAGCACACATTTTCGAGATCACTTTCTATACCACTATTGCTCACCAAACTTGTCGGCCATATTGGATTGTGCAACATTCTGCAAACATAGTTTTCGCTAAAATTACTGGTCAGAACAGTACGAGAATTAGCACACACGTCCACAATCAGCATTTCTACCACAAGGGGTCAAAGCAATCGTGTGCTATACCACAGCTCTGCAGCTTGGCCACCTGTATTGCTGCTTGCAGCTATATTTATTATTATTTTTATGATTATTATATTATTATTATTATTATTATTATTATTAGTAGTAGTAGTAGTAGTAGTAGTGATAGTTGTAGTTAGAGATGAGTGAACTTACAGTAAATTTGATTCGTCACGAACTACTCAGCTCGGCGGTTGCTGACTTTTCCTGCATAAATTAGTTCAGCTTTCCGGTGCTCCGGTGGGCTGGAAAAGGTGGATACAGTCCTAGGAAAGAGTCTCCTAGGACTGTATCCACCTGAATGCTGAAATAATTTATGCAGGAAAAGGCATCAACTGCCGAGCCGAGAAGTTCGTGACGAATCGAATTTACTGTAAGTTTGCTCATCTCTAGTAGTAGTATTAATAATATTATTATTATCATTATTATTTTATTATTTTGATGACTGAAATTGATCTTTCATCAACAAAACTTTAAGTTGAGTGACTAAATAACTGATTAATAATATCTAAAGGTTTCAGAGTTTATTTAATTTTTATTATTGGAAACTAAATTGCAGCAGATGGTATTTTATGGAAGACATTTTTTGTTTTGTATTTACTTTTACTTTATTGTAAATACAGTGTTTAATGCAAAGTCTTAAATCCTTAGAGGCATTTAAATATTTTTTAACCCCTTAAGGACGCAGCCCTTTTTCACCTTAAGGACTGAGCCCTTTTTCGCAATTATGACCACCGTCACTTTACAAATTAATAACGCAAAACCGCTTTTACCGAATATTCTGATTCTGAGACTGTTTTTTTTGTGACATATTCTACTTTATTTTGGTGGTAAATTTTCGGTGTTAATTGCATCCTTTTTTGGTGAAAAAGCCCAAAATTTCATGAAAATTTAGAAAATTTTGCATTTTTCTAACTTTGAAGCTCTCTATTTGTAAGGGAAATGGATATTCCAAATAAATTTTATTTTTCTTCACAAATACAATATGTCCACTTTATGTTGGCATCATAAAATGGACATATTTTTGCTTTTTGAAAAAATTTGAGGGCTTCAAAGTAGAGCAGCAATTTTCAAAAATGTCATGAAAATTGCTAAATCTGAAGGGACAGATGTTGCCCAAACATCCGGAGGGCTACTGTTTGGGCACCACTGTAACAGTGGTCTCTAAACTGTGACCCTCCAGATGTTGCAAAACTACAACTCCCAGCATGCCCAGACAGCCTTTGGCTGTCTGGGCATGCTGGGAGTTGCAGTTTGGCCCCCCTAGTGGTTGCCACAGTAAAGATCGATTTACTTTCACTTTCAATTCCCCCCCCCACTGTCGATTCCCTACCTGAGCATAGATCCAGCAGGCTCCAGCGAAGATCCCAGGTCCCCAGGCATCTTCTCCTGCAGGTATGGCCTCCATCTTCTTCCCAGAGCCCCTCGACATCCAGGGGCGGGCAGAATGGGGGGTTGCCATGGCAACCCCCTGTCCTGCACTGCCATTGGTCAGAACTCCGTTCTGAGTAATGGCAGGGGATAGGAGGAGATCGCAGCTTTGCGACCTCACTCCTATTCTTTAGGCTTATCGGGGCTGTTGCTGACAACTCCAATCAGCCCTATTTTCTGGGTAATCGGGTCACCAGAGACCCGATCAGCCCGGAATTGGAGAAAATCGCATTTCTGAATTGACATGCGATTTCAGCAGGCATCCGGCTCTGGTCCCCAACCGGCTAGCGGTTGGGACCGGATTTCCCATGGACGTATGGATACGCCCTCGGTCCTTAAGGACTCGGAATGCAGGGCGTATCGATACGCCCTGTGTCCTGAAGAGGTTAAATAAGAATTGGATATTTACCCAAGGGAAATGAAAATATTCCCAAAGGAAATGTTACATCTGCAACAGTAATAAATAAAATACAGTCATGGCCGTAAATGTTGCCACCCCTGAAATTTTTCTAGAAAATTATTTTTCACAGAAAAGAATTGCAGTAACACATGTTTTGCTATACACATGTTTTGCTATACACATGTTTATTCCCTTTGTGTGTATTGGAACTAAAACAAAAAAGGGAGGAAAAAAACAAATTGGACATAATGTCACACCAAACTCTAAAAATGGGCTGGACAAAATTATTGGCACCCGGTCAAATTTGTGGGAAAAAAAAGATTGTTTGAAGCATCTGATGCTCCTTTAAACTCACCTGGGGAAAGTAACAGGTATGGGCAATATAAAAACCACAACTGAAAGCACATAAAAAGGAGAGAAGTTCACTTAGTATTTGCATTGTGTTTCTGTGTGTGCCACACTAAGCATGAACAACAGAAAGAGGAGAAGAGAACTGTCTGAGTACTTGAGAACCAAAATTGTGGAAAAAATATCAACAATCTTAAGGTTACAAGTCCATCTCCAGAGATCTAGATTTGCCTTTGTCCACAGTGCACAACATTATCAAGAAGTTTACAACCCATGGCATTGTAGCTAATCTCCCTGGGCGTGGATGGAAGAGAAAAATTGATGAAAGGGGTCAATGCAGGATAGTCCTAATGGTGGATAAGCAGCCCCAAACAAGTTCCACAGATAATCAAGCTGTCCTGCAGGCTCAGGGAGCATCGTGTCAGTGCGAACTATCCATCAACATTTAAATTAAATTAAATGCTATGGCAGGAGACCGAGGAGAACCCAACTGCTAACACAGAGACCTAAAAAATCAAGACTACATTTTACCAAAATGAACTTGAGTAAGCAAAAATCATTCTGGGAAAATGTCTTGTGGACAGATGAGACCAAGATAGAGCTTTTTGGTAAAGCACATCATTCTACTGTTAATTTGGTAAAGCACATCCTTCTACCAAAAATGGAATGAGGCCTTCAAAGAAAAGAACATGGTACCTACAGTGAAATATGGTGGACGTTCAATGATGTTTTGGGGTTGTTGTTACGCCTAGCGCTCCGGGTCCCCGCTCCTCCCCGGAGCGCTCACGGCGTCTCTCTCCCCGCAGCGCCCCGGTCGGTCCCGCTGACCGGGAGCGCTGCACTGTCATGGCCGTCGGGGATGCGATTCGCACAGCGGGACGCGCCCGCTCGCGAATCGCATCCCAGGTCACTTACCCGTCCCGGTCCCCTGCTGTCATGTGCTGGCGCGCGCGGCTCCGCTCTCTAGGGCGCGCGCGCGCCAGCTCTCTGAGACTTAAAGGGCCAGTGCACCAATGATTGGTGCCTGGCCCAATTAGCTTAATTGGCTCCCACCTGCTCCCAGACTATATCTGATCACTGCCCCTGCACTCCCCTGCCGGATCTTGTTGCCTTGTGCCAGTGAAAGCGTTTAGTGTGTCCAAAGCCTGTGTTACCTGAACTTCTGCTATCCATCCTGACTACGAACCTTGCCGCCTGCCCCCGACCTTCTGCTACGTCTGACCTTGCCTCTGCCTAGTCCTTCTGTCCCATGCCTTCTCAGCAGTCAGCGAGGTTGAGCCGTTGCTAGTGGATACGACCTGGTTGCTACTGCCGCAGCAAGACCATCCCGCTTTGCGGCGGGCTCTGGTGAAAACCAGTAGCCTCTTAGAACCGGTCCACTAGCACGGTCCACGCCAATCCCTCGCTGACACAGCGGATCCACAACCCGTAAGCCGAATCGTGACAGTTGTTTCGCTGCCTCTGGCACTGGGTGCCTTGATTGTGTGCAAGGCATCATGAAATCTGACGACTAACAACGGATTTTGGGTCGCAGTGTACAGCCCAGTGTCAGAAAGCTGGGTTTGCGTCCGAGATCTTGGGTCTTCCAGCAGGACAATGACCCCAAGCATATGTCAAAAAGCACCCAGAAATGATTGGCAAAAAAGCGCTGGAGAATTCTGAAGTGGCCAGCAATGAGTCCAGATCTAAATCCCATTGAACACCTGTGGAGAGATCTTAAAATTGCTGTTGGAAAAAGGCGCTCTTCCAACAAGAGAAAGTTTTAGGAAGCGACTGATTTCAGTTATTTTTTCAAACGGGTGTGCAACCAAATATTAAGTTAAGGGTGCCAATAATTTTGTCCTGCCCATTTTTGGAGTTTGGTGTGACATTATGTCCAATTTTCTTTTTTTCCTCCCTTTATTGGTTTAGTTCCAATACAAACACAAAGGAAAAAACATGTGTTTAACAAAACATGTGTTACTGCAATCCTTTTCTGTGAGAAAGACTTCATTTTCTAGAAAAATTTCAGGGGTGCCAACATTTACGGCCATGACTGCAAATTGATAAATAAATTGAATAACTAAAAACATATTTTGCAATAAGTAACATAACACGTTTTATTCCAAAAAAAAAAAAATATCCTAGTGTTAATAACTGATAGCTATTAAGATATAAATAAATAAATACATAAATAAATAAATTGTGTAGATTCATATTAAGGGCCATCAGTCAAAAAATCAATGTTAGGCTAGGTTTCCACACAGGTTTTTTTCTGGCTTTTTTTTTTTTTTTTAAACTGTCATTGCAATTTTTCAGTCAAAGCCAGAAGTGGCTCCATTAGGAAGGAAAAGAAAAATTCCTTTCTTTATATTGCCCCTTCTTTTGAATATACTTCTGGCTTTGGCTCAAAAACTGCAGGGGCAATTTTCCAAAAAATGCCAAAAAAAACTTGTGTGGAAACCTAGCCTTCGTCTACAATATACTTTGTAAAGACCACCAAAAGGTGCATTGAAAATTAATTTTCTGTGGGAGTATTAAAAAAAAAAAGGCACATATGCATAATGTATGGTGGACTGAAAATCTGGTCTGAATAAAGGTCTGAATTTAACATGTATCACTCTTGTAGTTTTACTTCACCAATTTACATGACTAACTTTTTTCTATACTGTTTTCTTACAAAATTGTATTCTGGTAATTTTTTTGGTTAAAAATATTAAATTAAAAAAATATCTGTATTTTCTTTTTGCAGATAATTTTCTATGAAGATAAAGCCTTTCAAGGCCGCTCTTATGAATGCAGTGCTGACTGCACTGATCTCTCCTCATATTTTAGCCGTTGCAACTCTATCCGGGTAGAAAATGGGAACTGGGTGCTCTATGAATATCCAAATTATAAAGGACATCAGTATTATTTAAGGAGAGGAGAGTATCCTGACTTCCAGCAATGGATGGGATTCAATGATTCTATCAAGTCTTGTCATTTAACTCCTCAGGTATATATTGTTAATTGATGTTCCCATATATATTTTGTAGAGGTAATGTCTCTCCAAAAAAATTAATTGCATATTTGCTTGTAGTTGAGCTCCAAAGGCCAACATGCAGGAAAGTCCAAAGCAGTGTCCAAACTTTAAGACTCCAGAAGCATAAAATTCACTGTCTACACTATATTGTCCTTCACTTGTGTAATTTTCCTACCCCCAGTCTCTAATTCAAACATTCCTCCAACCTACTAGCCATCTTCTGCCCTACCAAAGCTTAACTGTCTCAGTTGTCACCCATCTTTACTATAGAGTCTGTAGTCAACAGAGAAGTCAGGCCAGTTCTTCATAAACCCAAGCCAATCCTTCTTACATCAGCTCCTGAGCTACGGATATTACTTCCCTAATCTCCCACTGTCTCTCTGGTGTTATGTTGTACATGTAATATTTCAGAAATACTATCTTTGGGGTCCTTGCCTTAAGCTTCTTGCCATGAAATCATATTTAAGGACTCTCCACCTACCTCTTACTTTGTCATTGGTGCCAATGTGCACAATGATCACTACCCCCAGCCCCTCTCAGTAAATGGTCAATCTGATCTGTCATATGTCAGACTGAAGCACCAGTAAGACAACCCACAGTTCGATTATGCCAGTCTTTGTGACAGGTCACTATGTCTGCCTCCCTTATATTTGAGGACTCCTATTTCCCTTCTTACAGGAGTAAACACCATCCTGGCTGTCAGAAAGAGTGTCTTGCTCTAGCAGTGCAACCACTGAATTAGTATCCCCATCATCTCCTAACTTGGTAGACTTGTTGGGGTCTGCCAGATCATGACTGTCCTCCCTGACTCTCCTTCTACTACCCCTCCGTCTAACTGTCACCCAGATAACTTCCTCTTTCTCTTGTCCTTTATACCCGTATCCTCTCCCACATCTGCCCTAGAAAATGTGTGCTCAGGGAATAGCAGACTCCTTTCTATGTTGTCAATGGATCTCTATTTTTCAAGTTGTGTATTTAGATTAAGAATTTGGGCTTCCAAACATGCAGTGTGCACACATTCATATGGCTATGCCAATGAAAAAAGAAATAAGTTACAGCTCTTGGAAGGCGGCAATAAAAAGAACATATACATTTAAATATTCATAGCTGAAGTGAATAAACTTTATAGCTGAAGTGAATGGTCATAGCTGAAGTGAATATCTACATACCAAAAGCTGCTATATCTAGTTGCGCTGAGAGCTTTCTTACACACTACAAAAGGATTTCTTGATTCATAATGTTTGCTGTATATTGTGTATAATTGTTTTCTAAATGCACCTAAGATTGCCTTTTTAGTGTAACAGAGTTGCTCAAACAACTGATTTTTGTCTCTTACAGCACCGTGGCCCTTTCATAATTAGAGTTTATGAAAGAGAAGACTTTAAGGGTCAAATGATGGAGTTTACTGAAGATTGTCCCCATGTGTTTGAGCAATTCCACTACAATGACATCCATTCCTGCAATGTCTTGGATGGTCAGTGGATTTTCTATGAAGAACCCAATTTTAGAGGACGTCAGTATTATCTTAAACCTGGAGAGTACAGAAGTTCCAAAAACTGGGGAGCCACAAACTCCAGAGTTGGTTCCTTCAGAAGAGTACAGCATATGTATTAAAGGTCTTCAAATAAAAAAGCACCACAATATATGTGATTACTTGACCGTTTTCTTATGATTTCTTTTTTTTTTTTAATCAAATACAAAACAAAGCAAAAAAAGCATTGTAACAAGCACACATAGATCATCCAGTTACACAATATTAAGTAAGAGCATAGTTAGTGCTTGGAATATACAGTAGAATAAAGGGTATATATATTTTTATATATATATATATATATATATATATATATATATATATATATATATATTAATAATAGATCTCTTTGTGATTAAACAGATAAACCAAGCTGGGTTCGGTGTTAGAGGGTGAAAAGTGTGTGGGGGTAGTTTTCCACTCATGTTGGTGTATGGATCAATTTGGCATAAGGCATAATAGTTGGTAGGGGAATGCCTTGAGTCAGCAAGATCTAAACTGAGTAGTATACTTGGGAGTGTGCGTATGACAAAGTAGGGAGCTAGGGGGAAATTTATCAAAACCTGTCTAGAGGAAAAGTTGCTGAGTTGCCCATAGCAACCAATCAGATTTCTTCTTTTATTTCTAAGAAGGCCTCTTAAAAATGAAAGAAGAAATCTGATTGGTTGCTATGAGCAACTGAGCAACTATGAACAGGTTTTGATAAATCTCCCCCTAGTTCCCAGGATACAAGCTTTTTCAGTCTATATATATGTGATCAACCCTAGGCTATTCATTCTGATATAGACAGGGACTTAGATGATTATTACACTTTGGAAAGAAGTCTGACAGCCGATAGCAGGATCCTGATGAGTGTTAGTAATCTTTGTAGGATAACACTAGGAAATATGATAAGTGGAAAGGAGTTTGGATAACTGGGTTGTGGAAGTAACAATAAACAATTAATAAGTAACTTTCAGTTTAGAACCTTGAGAAAAACAGGCACAACATACCCAGGTATACCAAGTAGTCCATATTCAAATGACCTGGATCGCATGCGGTGAGCATATGCAACTGCACTAGAAGATCTGGATGAATTACTCACGACCACCACGTTAAGGTCTTCTTCAACTTTTACTTTTTATTCATTTGTTGCTTTCAAGATCATAAAATTTTCATATCAAGGGTGCATGGGGTACGATGGTCTACATCCCAAGTGGGCAAGATGACAAATGCCTCAGCTCCAGCCTGCCGCGCTACGTTGCGGGGAAAAACCCCTTAATCATAGTACTCCTATGTGCTCTCTCCTTTCTGATAGTAGTCCTCTGTGCTCTCTTCTGTCTGATAGCACTCCTCTGTGCTCTTTCCTGTCTGATAGTACTCTTCTGTGCTCTCTCCTGTCTGTTTGGGCTCCTCTGTGCTCTCTCCTGTCTGATAGGACTCCTCTGTGCTTTCTCCTGTCTAATAGGACTTCTCTGTGCTCTTTTCTGTCTAATAGGATTCTTCTATGCTCTCTCCTGTCTAATAACACTCTTCTGTGCTTTCTCCTGTCTGATAGGACTCCTCTGTGCTCTCTCCTGTCTAATAGGACTTCTCTGTGCTCTCTCCTGTCTAATAGGACTCCACTGTGCTCTCTCCTGTCAGAAAGCAATCTTCTGTGCTGGTGCCGACGTGACCCTTCCCCCGACCCCCCGACCATTTGAATTCTGGATAACGCGCAGAGGGCGACTAATTGAACATCCTGGCCACAATCCTGCCCCCCTCCCCCCCCCCCCGCCCCGCAACTGATGCACAAACCTCTCTCAAAATCACAATCGACCCGCCCCCCCCCCCCCCCCCCGTTTTGGTACTCCTGGTTGCACGGCTGAATCACAGCCATCACTGCACAGTGCCGACATCCCCCAACCAAACACATCCTCCCAACTATCCCACCCCTGTCTCGGCTAGCCGCAAACCGGATAACACTGCTTCAAGAAGCAGTAATCAGAGGCAGGGGAGAGCAGTGATGGATAGCGGTCTTCCCTGCCTCTGCACTAGTGTTGCTCACGAATATTCGCAATTTGAATTTTATGCGCGAATATCGCATATTCGCGAATTAGCGAATATTCGCGAATATAGCACTATATATTGGAAATTACGAATATTCGCTTTTTTTTTTCACAGTACACATCACAGTGATCATCCCTCTCTGTTTCCAGCTTGTGTGGTCTAAAGAAAGCTCTAATACTACTGTGTGAGACCTCCGGGCGAATATTTGCATAAGTGAATATTCGCATATGCGAATATTCGCTAATATTGATCCCTCCCTTCTTTTATCATGTGGGCCAATGAGAATGATGCAAATACAGTTGTCGGAGATTAGCAACATACATATAAAGTTCATACATATTCACATATGCAAATTTTCACATATGCAAAAAAAAACGTGAATATTACGAATATGCGAATATGACAAATATTTGTCCATATATTCGCAAAATATCACAAATTCGAATATGGCCTTATGCCGCTCAACACTACTGCACTAGGGGACACACATTCCTACATCTTCGCTGCAGGGATCGGGATGGAGAGAGCCAGCAGCGGGGACACACATTTCTACATCCCCCAGGCTGATGAGAGCCGTGGGCATCGGGTTCACAGTTTTACAGCACCAAGAGTGAGCCGCAGCAGCAGGGACACAGGGGAAGATTTATCAAAACATGTGCAGAGAAACAGGTCTCTTTAAGTTTACTTTATCCTGCTGTGAGAGCGCGGAGATCGGGATGTAGTGAAATGTGTCCAGGGGGCTGGTGCCAAATACTGAGCTGAGTGGTATGGGGTAAGCGTGCGCGTCTCAGCCAATCACAGTGGCTTTGCTGACTCAGCACTTATCATCAGCTGCTTGGACACAGTTCTCTACAGGGAACAGTTTTGTTCACTACACACACACACTAGTGTTCCTCTTGGTGCCTTCAACTGTTGCAAAACTACAATTGGGTATGCTGGGAGTTGTAGTTTTGCCACAGCTGGAGGCACCTTGGTTGGGAAATGTTGAGATATTATAATTAGAGATGAGCGAATCGAAGTTGAACCCGAATTTGTTACAAATTTCATGAAAAATTGGATTCGCAACGAATGCGAATATCGCCGCGATTCGATAGTGCGAATCGCTTCAATAAACTCCATTTTACAGCGTTCCAGGCTATTGGAGACCTAAGATGGCAGATCCACATGTGAGTACATGGGGCAGGGGATTATGGGAGGGCAGGAAACAGTGGCGGGAATGAAGGTAGGCGGGCTGACCCTGAATCACATGTGAGATGCAGTCTATCAGTGTTCACTGACCCCTGTGATGTCACAGCCCCTATATAATCGGCGGCCATCTTGCCTCTCTTCATTTCATCTATGTACTCAGATGGAGAGGACGGGACTGCTTGTGTGTGTGAATAGCTCATACCACAGCGTTACACTGCAACTGCTACTCACATCAGCATTAGGGAAAGACTGTGCTGTTACTCTGAGAAGGATCATTGATAGCTAAACCACCTATTCACGTTATTGAGCATTGCAGCAGAGAGGGGCAGATAGCTGTCAGCTGCCTCATACAGATCTCCAAGCTGCCTGAACTTTCTGAAGCATCTTATCTCCTCATTTTTCAGCTCTATTGAGTTTTTTTTTTCTCCACAAATCTTCTGCTGCTCAGAATTGTGTGACAGAGTGCAATTTAGGGTTTAATCCCTGGATTTTTTGTTTTTTTGTGGTGCTGCACTATTGAGTCCTGCTGCTGTTCAGAAATACGTCATTGTTCAGTGGACTGTAGTGCATTTGTACCATTTTGTATCTGTTAATCTGTCAAGGGTCTGCAAACTGTGCAAGTCCAAAGAATAGTATTCACCGGTTGTTGTTGTTTTTTTTTTTAAATACAGAGTTTTTTCTGCATATAATTACGCATATTACTGCCCTCATCAGTGCATACCGCATAGGTACATCCAAGTATTGTACCATTTAGTAACCAAGGCAGAGAAGTGGGAAAAGCCGGGACAGCTTGGCCCAATTAAAACAGCTCCATGCAGTAAACTGGCAGGTAGAAAGCTGGTGTATCAAACTGCAACCCCAGACTTAAGTCCTATATCGGGGGCTCAATCCTCTCAAGCAAAGTCCATATAGAAAAGCACGTACAAAAGATGCGGGAGGCACTCACCAGAGGGGTAACGTGAAAATAATTCTTGACTTTATTTAAGACATACAGGAGCAGGAACGGACAAATATGGACGCAGTCAACCAAGTGCAGGAAATAGCTATTTCACGCTGGTTAACAGCGCTTCATCAGACCACGCGTGGTCTGATGAAGCGCTGTTAACCAACGGGAAATAGCTATTACCTGCACTTGGTGGACTGCGTCCATATTTGTCTGTTTCTACTCCTGTATGTCTTAAATAAAGTCAAGAATTATTTTCACGTTACAACGCTGGTGAGTGCCTCCCGCATCTTTTGTACATGCTATTGTACCATTTAGTACCTGTTAATCTGTCAAGGTGCTACACACCGTCAAAGTCCAAACAATAGCATCCACCGGCTGGTGTTTTAAAAAAATACAGAGTTTTTTCTGAATATAGTTACACCTATTACTGCCCTCATCAGTGCATACCGCATAGGTACATTCAAGTATTGTACCATTTAGTTCCTGTTAAGCTGTCAAGGTGCTCCATAACGTCAAAGTCCAAACAATAGTATTCACCGGCTGGTGTTTTACAAAGATACAGAGTTTTTTTCTGCGTATAGTTACGCATATTTCTGCCCTCATCAGTGCATACCGCGAAGGTACATCCAAGTATTGTACCATTTAGTACCTGTTAATCTGTCAAGGTGCTCCATACCATCAAAGTCCAAACAATAGTATTCACCGGTTGATGTTTTACAAAAATACAGAGTTTTTTCTGCATATAGTTACACATATTACTGCCCTCATCAGTGCATACCGTATAGGTACATCCAAGTATTGTACCATTTAGTACCTGTTAATCTGTCAAGGTGCTCCATACCGTCAAAGTCCAAACAATAGTACTCTCCAGCTGGTGTTTTAAAAAAAATACAGAGTTTTTTCTGCGTATAGTTACGCATATTATTGCCCTCATCAGTGCATACTGCATAGGTACATCCAAGTATTGTACCATTTAGTACCTGTTAATCTGTCAAGGTGCTCCATACCGTCAAAGTACAAACAATAGTATTAACCAGCTGGTGTTTAAAAAAATACAGAGTTTTTTCTGTCTATAGTTGCGCATCTTACTGCCCTCATCAGTGCATACCGCACACGTACATCCAAGTAGTGTACCATCTTGTACCTGTTAATCTGTAAAGGGCCTACATACTGTGAAAGGACAGCCATAAGTAATCACCTGCTGCTGTTCTAGACAAATACTGTTTAAAGAGAAGTGTAGCGTATTGTAATACCCACATAAACGCACTAAGTATGTCAGGCAGAGAAGTGCAAGGACGTGCACTGGAGTGGCAGAGGCCTAAATACTTCAGGCAGAGTTGGCAGCAGACTTGGGGCGAGTGGCAGCAGGAGTCGCAGTGAGAGGCTTGAGCTCCCGTTATCAGTCAGCGGTCATGTCTCGACCAGCAACCCATCTGCTGTCGTCGATTGGTTAACACGCTCATCCATATCATCACAAGTGACATCTGACACCCCCAGTCAACAGTCGGTGGGTTCCTCAGACAAAACCCTCAGTTGGCATGGCCTGTGAGTAGTCCCTGACCTACAATTGCCTTTGTCCTATGCTGTTCCCTCTCCTAAAGAAGTATCTTATGCTGTGGGTTCAGCTCCACTATTTACTGAGGACGATCTAATAGAGGACAGTCAGCAGCTACTGGACAACCAAGAAGGGGAGGAGACATTTGCCGCTTGCTCCGCTAGGCGGCCAAGTAGTGATGCGGAGAGTGACGTGGGAGGCGGTGTTGTAAGTGTTCAGGGTCTTGAAGCAGGCACTGTTGGGGAACCTGAGGAGGACATCAGTGACGTGCACACACCTGTTGATGATGATGAAGCCAATCGCAATTGGGAGCCGGGTGCATAAGGGGCTTCATCATAATCAGGAGAAGAGAGTTGCAGGTTGCCCTTGAGGCAGCAAGACGGTAGCACGGTTGGCAGTCAGCGTGGTGGCAGGAGTGGAAATTCAGGAGCCAAACGTGCCCGAGGGAGACCACCTGCTTTGCAGCAGTCTACTGTTCCGGGAGGTAGTGGAACAGGGGTTCCTGGAGACGGCGCCAGTAGCAGTCAATTAGTGTGGACTGCGGGTGGGAAAATCAGCTACTTGGCGGTGTGGAATTTTTTCATAAGGCATCCGGAGGAGGTTCACGTAGCCACATGCAAGATCTGTCGGCAGAAGGTGAAGCGTGGCCAGGGTCCCAATGTTGGCACCACAGCCCTGCGTCAACACATGCATTGCCACCATAAAGCGGCCTAGCAGAACCGTAGCTCCGATGTAGTGGTCCAGCCTGCTGCATCACCCAGTGGCCATCCGCTCCCTCAGTCATCCAGCCAAGGCTCCACCCCCTCAGCCGAAGGGAGCATTGTGTCAAACCCTCCTTCTTGCGCTCCTGCTACTTCCGCTCGTAGTCAGCCATTCCGCCAACAATCGATCGGCGAATCCATGTCCAAGAGACAACAGTATGCGCCCACTGATCCAACGGCACAGAAGTTGAATGTGCTCCTGTCCAAGTTGCTGGTGTTGCAGTCCCTCCCTTTTCAAGTGGTGGACTCTGCACCTTTCAGAGAATTGTGGGCATGTGCCGAGCCGAGGTGGAGAGTCCCAAGCCGTCATTTCTTTGCGAAGAAGGCAGTACCAGCCCTGCATAAGTTTGTACAAGAAAAGGTCCTTGAGCCTGTTGGTGTGTTCAAAAGTGCACGGCAGCGCCGATGTGTGGAGCTGTAACTACGGGCAGGGACAATACTTGTCTTTTACGGCCCACTGGGTACATGTGGTTCCTGCACAGCCACAACAGCAACTTGGACAGGTCACACCGCTTACTCCTCCACGCTCTCGCTCAAAGGCAGTTGGTCCTGTTATAGTGTGCGACACCGCCTTCTCATCCTCCACCGTGTCCTCGGCCTCCACTGCACGTCCAAATCTCTGTGGCCCTTCATCGTACCATGTGTGTAGGGCACGGCGGTGTCACGCTGTTCTTCACATGGTTTGCCTTGGAGAACAGGGTCACACAGGGGAGGAACTGCTAAAGTTCATTCGTAAAGAAATTTGAGTATGGCTTACTCCACGAAATCTGGAAATGGGAACCATGGTGACGGACAATGGGAAGAACATGGTGTCCGCGCTGTGACAAGGAAGTGTGAAACATGCGCCCTGCATGGCACAAGTGTTGAATCTTCACCCCATTTGCAAAACATCCTGAAAATGGCAAGGAAACTGCGCATGCACTTCAGCCACTCGTACACCGCCAAGCACACCTTCCTTGAGCTGTAGCGTCAGAACGGTATCCCACAACATAGTCTTATTTGTGACATTGCCACAATTTGGAATTCCACCCTCCATATATTGGACAGACTATACGAACAATGAAAAGCCATCACCGATTTCTTGATGATCCAAGCAGATAGGAGTTCTCCCTGTGTAACTTCAATGTGAACCAGTGGCAGATCATACGTGACACCTGCCGTTTGCTGAGGCCCTTTGAGGAAGCCACATTATTTGCAAGTCACTTGGATTACGTCATGAACAATGTAATTCCACTCCTACATTTCCTACAACAAACGATTGAAACCATGGCTGGTCACGGCAATGGAGACGTTGCGCTTACATCTCAAGACAACATGAGCCCTGTGGGGGCCGGACTGGAGGAGGAGGATGATGAGGGGCAGAGCGAAGCACAGTTTAGGTTGGATGAGATGGACGGTGTTTCTAGTCATCGGACAGGAGAGGAGGAGCAGGAGCAGCCAGGAGCTGGAGGGTTATAAGGAAGGCGAGACAGAGGACCCAGGCACCCTCTGCGCTCACCTTCCACTGCCATGGCTGCTGGGGAGGGGAGGGGTGGCAGGAGCAGTACCAGCTCAATCAGCAGCAGCCTGAGTCTACAGTCGCTGATGAGTAGCTTTCTTCACCCGCATAGTGAAGCAATTCATCAGCAGCCGGTAGACATGGAGCAGGACCTGTACCAGCAGGTGGTGGCATACCTTGACATGACCATGCCAACAACCATTGAAGATCCGCTGGACTTTTGGGCAGCCAAACTTGATTTATGGCCGCAACTAGCAGAGTTTGCCCTGGAAAAGCTGTCCTGCCCGGCCAGTAGTGTGCCATCAGAGCGGGTGTTTAGTGCGGCCGAGGCCATAGTCACCCCAAGGCTAACTCGTCTGTCCACTAAAAATGTGGAGAGACTGACGTTTGTCAAGATGAATCAGGGATGGATCAGCCAGGATTTCCAGCCACCAATGCCAGATGCCTCAGAGTAGATTGACCATGCTGCTACACCAACATTTCCCAATTATGGTTGGTTATAAAACCCTCTTGGGTTATCAATTAGGGTTATGAAACCCTCTTTGGTACTGTCATTGCCTGCTCCTGGCTCATCCTGTGTCTTTCAGGAACTACTTGCCTCACTGATGCTTCTGGCATTAGGCCTTTAATTTTTGGAAGTTTAGCAGTAGCTAAATACATGCTTAATGCAAATTTCAACATTGATCTTTAAATGTAAGAGGTTATGAAACCCTCTTGGGTACTGCGAATGCCTGCTCCTGACTCATCCTGTGTCTTTCAGGAACTACTTGCCTCACTGATGCTTCTGGCCTTGGGCCTTTAATTTTTGGAAGTTTAGCAGTAACTAAATACATGCATAAAGGGGTACTCCGCCCCTAGACATCTTATCCCCTATCCGAACTCGCTCTGTGCAGTAATGATGGCGGGGTGCCGCAGCGGCGATCCCCGGGGTCCCCAGCAGTGGGACCGCGGCGATCTAACATCTTATCCCTTATCCTTTGGATAGGGGATAAGATGCCAGGGGCGGACTACCTCTTTAATGCAAATGTCAACTTTGATCTTTAACCCCTTAAGGACCAGGCCATTTTATACCTTAAGGACCGGAGCGTTTTTTGCAATTCTGACCACTGTCACTTTAAACATTAATAACTCTGGAATGCTTTTAGTTATCATTCTGATTCCGAGATTGTTTTTTCATGACATATTCTACTTTAACTTAGTGGTAAAATTTTATGGTAACTTGCATCCTTTCTTGGTGAAAAATCCCAAAATTTTATGAAAAAAATGAAAATTTTGCATTTTTCTAACTTTGAAGCTCTCTGCTTGTAAGGAAAATGGATATTCAAAATATATTTTTTTTGGGTTCACATATACAATATGTCTACTTTATGTTTGCATCATAAAATTTATGAGTTTTTACTTTTGGAAGACACCATAGGGCTTCAAAGTTCAGTAGCAATTTTGAAATTTTTCACAAAATTTTCAAACTCACTATTTTTCAGGGACCAGTTCAGTTTTGAAGTGGATTTGAAGGGTCTTCATATTAGAAATACCCCATAAAAGACCCCATTATAAAAACTACACCCCCTAAAGTATTCAAAAAACATTCAGTAAGTGTATTAACCCTTTAGGTGTTTCACAGGAATAGCAGCAAAGTGAAGGAGAAAATTCAAAATCTTCATTTTTTACACTCGCATGTTCTTGTAGACCCAATTTTTGAATTTTTGCAAGGGATAAAAAGGAGAAAATTTTTACTTGTATTTGAAACCCAATTTCTCTCGAGTAAGCACATACCTCATATGTCTATGTTAATTGTTCGGCGGGCGCAGTAGAGGGCTCAGAAGGGAAGGAGCGACAAATGGTTTTTGGGGGGCATGCCGCATTTAGGAAGCCCCTATGGTGCCAGGACAGCAAAAAAAAAACACATGGCATACCATTTTGGAAACTAGACCCCTCAGGGAACGTAACAAGGGGTAAAGTGAACCTTAATACCCTACAGGTGATTCACGACTTTTGCATATGTAAAAAAAATATATATTTTTTTTACCTAAAATGCTTGGTTTCCCAAAAATTTTACATTTTTAAAAAGGGTAATAGCAGAAAATACCCCCCAAAATTTGAAGCCCAATTTCTCCCGATACAGAAAACACCTCGCATGGGGGTGAAAAGTGCTCTGCTGGTGCACTACAGGTCTCAGAAGAGAAGGAGTCACATTTGGCTTTTTGAAAGCAAATTTTGCTCTGGGGGCATGCCGCATTTAGGAAGCCCCTATGGTGCCAGAACAGCAAAAAAAAACACATGGCATACCATTTTGGAAACTAGACCCCTCGGGGAACGTAACAAGGGGTAACTTCAACCTTAATGCCCTACAGGTGTTTCACGACTTTTGCATATATAAAAAAAAAAAAATTTTTTTACCTAAAATGCTTGTTGTCCCAAAATGTTTACATTTTTAAAAAGGGTAATAGCGGAAAATACCCCCAAAATTTGAAGCCCAATTTCTCCCGATTCAGAAAACACCCCATATGGGGGTGAAAAGTGCTCTGCTGGCGCACTACAGGTCTCAGAAGAGAAGGAGTAACATTTGGCTTTTTGAAAGCAAATTTTGCTCTGGGGGCATGCCGCATTTAGGAAGCCCCTATGGTGCCAGAACAGCAAAAAAAAAACACATGGCATACCATTTTGGAAACTAGACCCCTCGGGGAACGTAACAAGGGGTAATGTGAACCTTAATACCCTACAGGTGTTTCACGACTTTTGCATTTGTAAAAAAATATATATTTTTTTTTTACCTAAAATGCTTGGTTTCCCAAAATTTTTACAATTTTAAAAAGGGTAATAGCAGAAAATACCCCCCAAAATTTGAAGCCCAATTTCTCCCGATTCAGAAAACACCCCATATGGGTGTGAAAAGTGCTCTGCTGGCGCACTACAGGTCTCAGAAGAGAAGGAGTCACATTTGGCTTTTTGAAAGCGAATTTTGCTCTGGGGGCATGCCGCATTTAGGAAGCCCCTATGGTGCCAGGACAGCAAAAAAAAACACATGGCATACCATTTTGGAAACTAGACCCCTCGGGGAACGTAACAAGGGGTAATTTGAACCTTAATACCCTACAGGTGTTTCACGACTTTTGCATATGTAAAAAAATATATAGTTTTTTTACCTAAAATGCTTGGTTTCCCAAAATGTTTACAATTTTAAAAAGGGTAATAGCAGAAAATACCCCCCAAAATTTGAAGCCCAATTTCTCCCGAGTACGGCGATACCCCATATGTGGCCCTAAACTGTTGCCTTGAAATACGACAGGGCTCCAAAGTGAGAGCGCCATGCGCATATGAGGCCTAAATTAGGGACTTGCATAGGGGTGGACATAGGGGTATTCTACGCCAGTGATTCCCAAACAGGGGGCCTCCAGCTGTTGTAAAACTCCCAGCATGCCTGGACAGTCAACGGCTATCTGGCAATACTGGGAGTAGTTGTTTTGCAACAGCTGGAGGCTCCGTTTTGGAAACAGTGGCGTACCAGACGTTTTTCATTTTTATTGGGGAGGGGGGTTGTATAGGGGTATGTGTATATGTAGTGTTTTTTACTTTTTATTTTATTTTGTGTTAGTGTAGTGTAGTGTTTTTAGGGTACAGTCGCACGGGTTCACAGTAGTTTCTCGCTGGCAGCTTGAGCTACGGCAGAAAATTTGACGCAGCTCAAACTTGCAGCCGGATACTTACTGTAATCCTCCGCCCATGTGAGTGTACCCTGTACGTTCACATTGGGGGGGGGGGGGGAAATCCAGCTGTTGCAAAACTACAACTCCCAGCATGTACGGTCTATCAGTGCATGCTGGGAGTTGTAGTTTTGCAACCGCTAGAGGCTCCGTTTTGGAAACAGTGGCGTACCAGACGTTTTTCATTTTTATTGGGGAGGGGAGGGGGGCTGTATAGGGGTATGTGTATATGTAGTGTTTTTTACTTTTTATTTTATTGTGTGTTAGTGTAGTGTAGTGTTTTTAGGGTACAGTCACACGGGCGGGGGGTTCACAGTAGTTTCTCGCTGGCAGTTTGAGCTGCGGCAGATATTTTGCCGCACCTCAAACTTGCAGCCGGATACTTACTGTAATCCTCCGCCCATGTGAGTGTACCCTGTACGTTCACATTGGGGGGGGGGAACATCCAGCTGTTGCAAAGCTACAACTCCCAGCATGTACGGTCTATCAGTGCATGCTGGGAGTTGTAGTTTTGCAACAGCTGGAGGCACACTGGTTGTGAAACACCGAGTTTGGTAACAAACTCAGTGTTTTGCAACCAGTGTGCCTTCAGCTGTTGCAAAAGCTACAACCCCCAGCATGTACGGACAGCGGAAGGGCATGCTGGGTGTTGTAGTTATGCAACAGCTGGAGGCATACTACTTTGGCTGGGGATGCTGGGGATTGTAGTTATGCAACAGCTGGAGACACACTGGTTTGCTACTTAACTCAGTGTGCCTTCAGCTGTTGCAAAACTACAACTCTCAGCAGTCACCGACAGCCAACGGGCATGCTGGGAGTTGTAGTTATGCAACCACCAGATGCACCACTACAACTCCCAGCATGCACTTTAGCTGATTGTGCAAGCTGGGAGTTGTAGTTACACAACAGCTGAAGGTACACTTTTCCATAGAAAGAATGTGCATCCAGCTGTTGCAAAACTATAAGTCCCAGCATGCCCATAAGGGCATGCTGGGAGTTGTGGTGGTCTGCCTCCTGCTGTTGCATAACTACAGCTCCCAGCATGCCCTTTTTGAATGCTGGGAGCTGTTGCTAAGCAACAGCAGGAGGCTGTCACTCACCTCCAACGATCCTCGCTGCACCAGGTCAGTCCCTCGTCATCTCCGCCGCCGCCGCTGCTCCTGGGGCCCCGATCCCAACAGGGGCGCCGGGGATCGGGGTCCCCAGCACCCGGGGTGCACGTCCCGCACCCGCTCACGTCCTCCGGAAGAGGGGCGGAGCGGGTTGCGGGAGTGACACCCGCAGCAGGCGCCCTGATTGGTCGGCCGGTAATCCGGCCGACGAATCAGGGCGATCGTGAGGTGGCACCAGTGCCACCTCACCCCTGCTGGCTCTGGCTGTTCGGGGCCGTCTCTGACGGCCCCGATCAGCCAATAATTCCAGGTCACCGGGTCACTGGAGACCCGATTGACCCGGAATCCGCCGCAGATCGCTGGACTGAATTGTCCAGCGATCTGCGGCCATCGCCGACATGGGGGGTCATAATGACCCCCCTGGGCGATATGCCCCGATGCCTGCTGAACGATTTCAGCAGGCATCGGGGACCGGCTCCGCTCCAGATGGTTGCGGGGGGGCCGGTAAAACACATGACGTTCTCATACGTCATGTGTCCTTAAGGACTCGGAAATGGAGACGTATGAGAACGTCATGTGTCCTTAAGGGGTTAAATGTAAGGGGTTATGAAACCCTCTTGGGTACTGCGAATGCCTGCCTCTGACTCATCCTGTGTCTTTCAGGAACTACTTGCCTCATTGACACTTCTGGCCTTGGGCCTTTAATTTTTGGAAGTTTAGCAGTAGCTAATACATGCTTAATGCAAATTTCAATAATGATCTTTAAATTCTCTGCGCTCTGCCAGGGCCTTCTTCTACCCGCCGGGGACGATCCGAGGACCTCACTAAACCATCCAATCGGTAGTAGAGACGTGCAGTGTGTACAAAGGGCAGGGACTTAATGAACCCGAGCTTATGATCCGCACTTAGTTGTGATTCTTTTTTCCTGGCAAATAATTGCAATCCCTGATCCCCATCGCGAACGGTGTTCAGTGGGTTACCCGCACCTGTCGGTGAAAGATAGACACATGCTGGTCCGTTCAGTGTAGCTCGCGTGCAGGCCCGGACATCTGAGGGCACAACACACCTGTAATTGCTCAATCTCGCGAGTGATCGTGCAATGTAAGGGGTTATTAAAGCCTCTTGGGTCCTGCTGATGCCTACTCCTGACTGCTCCTGTGTCTTTCAGGAACTACTTGACCTTATGATGCTTCTGGGCTTGGGCCTTAAATTTTAGGATTTTTGAAATACATACATACATATATGTTTAATTTAAATTTCAACATTAATGGTGCAATATGTGGGGTTATTAAACACTCTTGGGTAGTGTTTTTTTCAAATTTTCTGATAATTATCACTGTAATCAACTTGAATTTACCAGAATAATAACCATTACACTATTGATCGCTTGTTGCATGATTTTTTTAAGTAAATTTTCCCCCAAAATACGGAGAGGGATGAACTCTGCTTCTTTATTTCATAAAAAATTATTTGATAGAAGAATGTCTTTTGGTGGTCCACCGTCCTGCATTATAGAGTCTTCTGGACTCTTGGCTATGCGCTTGTTCTTAAACAAAGGTACAAAAAACCAAAATGGCCGGTCAGGGCTTTGGAGACGTTGCGCCTACATCTTACGGCCACATGAGCCCTGTGGGTGCTTGTGAGATTAGGTCCTTTGTACCCACACGGCGGGGTCCGGGAAACATTTTGATTTAAATTTCAATTAAAAAAATCACACATTTCAATGGTCTCCTCATGCTGCAGCCAACTCCAGGCTGCGCCATTCTGGTAATATATAGAGAGCACTTGCTGTCCTAAATTTTTGTTAAAATTTTTCATCAAAAATGTTTTTTTTTTTTTTTTTTTTTTTTTAAACAGTAAATTTTTATTAAGTTGTAAAGTCATACATAGTTGGGGTAACAGCAACATATCCAACATGTCAGTGGAGTCATGTAACAGTAACATGCATTGTAGAGCACTAGACATATGGAAATCAAACTCAAAGTAAATGTGGGACTATCATATTTAGTCAGCTTAGGTCGCCAAAACAGAAAGACCAAAAAAGGAAGAACAGTAGAGCACTGGTAGGTGGCCTAAGCAAATCTCTTCATGAGAGGACAGGAGGACGCATATCAATATCTAGGGAAGACAAGTGTGGGTGAACACTATCAGCAGTGCATGTATACTAGGTCATACTCTGAGGAGCCATAACTACCAGTCGGAACTTGAGGAAGCAATTGGCGGCAACAAAGTGGGAGTAGGTTGATAGTTCCCATGAGAAGCAGGGGATGTGAGAAAAGGAGAGGAGAGGAGAGACAGAGAAAAAGGGAGGAAGGGCCAGAGATAGGCAGAATATGAGTAATAGGGAGTATGAGAGAGGGTTAGATAGAGGGAGACTGGGCAAGTTAGATGGTGTACGTACCTCGGGAGGCGACAGGCGCGGGCAGGGCCCTCACGGGGCAGGCTTGCTGGCTATGCTGAGCAGGGCAACACACTCGAGAAAGGCACAAGAGAGTCAAGGAGGCGGCTAGGGTGTTGTGTAAGAGGTTCTGTAGTCACTGGACAACAAGAACGTAGTCCAAGGGCTCCAGATTCAATGATGTTTTGTCACCTGGTTTTTGGAGTCAGCAATAAGCTCCTCCATCCTATGTATTTTGGACAGTTCTTGGGCCCAGGAAGAGAAAGACGGGGGTGTAGTGGATTTCCAGAGCCTCGGGATAACTGACCTGGCCGCTAGGAGCATAAAACTGATCAGGCGAGAGTGCCATTTTGGGACAGAGTGCGGGAGGATGGAAAGAAGGAGAGCAGCCGCATCTAAGTCAAGTGATACAGAAGTTAGTTTGCGTATGACCTCTCGAACAGTCGACCAGAACGGGGCTAGGATGGGGCAGTGTAACCAAATGTGTGACATTGTGCCTCCTCCACCGCCACAACGCCAGCAAATGTCCTGCACCCCGGGATACATACGAGACAGTAGTGTCGGAACTCTATACCACCTCGTCAGAACTTTATAGTTTGTCTCCTGCGCTTTACTAGAGATGGTGGATTTATGACACATACGAACAGCCTTATTCCATTCCTCGTCCGAGAACCCACGCGACAGCTCCCTCTCCCAGCTTGCTCTGAAGGGAAGGGATTCCATTCCGAGGGAGTCAAGGAGGAGTGAGTAGATAGCGCTAACTGGGCGACCAGGCCCTGACGTAGAGACACATAGCTTCTCAAAGGAGGAAAGGGGGCGATGTAAGTGCAGGCTGGCTCTTCGAGAGGAGTAAAAGTGTTGGAGTTGTATATATTGGAAGCGTTGGCCAGGCGTGGCGGCGGAATCAGGGACGAGGTCATCAAGTGGCTTCAGGCCAGAGTGGTCCAGGAAGGTGCAGAATGATACACCATCCAATCTAGATCGGCCAAGGAAGGAGGTGGAGGAGAGAGCTGGAGGGAAGGCTGGGTTTCCGAAAACTGGTGTTAGGGGACCATCTGGGGTGAAGAGGGAGGTGGCCGTCAAATAGTATCGTCGGGCAAATACAATTGAAGAGGTTACAGGAGGTACCTCTGGGGTGAAAGCGGTCGCTAGGGATGGTGTAGGGAGCCACAACAGAGTTTTAGGGTCCAGGGAGGAGGTGTGGCTCTCCAGCGTCACCCACTGTTTAACCCCTTAAGGACCAGGCCATTTTACACCTCAGGACCAGAGCGTTTTTTGCACATCTGACCACTGTCACTTTAAACATTAATAACTCTGGAATGCTTTTAGTTATCATTCTGATTCCGAGATTGTTTTTTCGTGACATATTCTACTTTAACATAGCGGTAAAATTTTGTGGTAACTTGCATCCTTTCTTGGTGAAAAATCCCAAAATTTGATGAAAAATTTGAAAAATTTGCATTTTTCTAACTTTGAAGCTCTCTGCTTGTAAGGAAAATGGATATTCCAAATAAAAAAAATTTTGATTCACATATACAATATGTCTACTTTATGTTTGCATCATAAAATTGACGTGTTTTTACTTTTGGAAGACACCATAGGGCTTCAAAGTTCAGCAGCAATTTTCCAATTTTTCACAAAATTTTCAAACTCACTATTTTTCAGGGACCAGTTCAGGTTTGAAGTGGATTTGAAGGGTCTTCATATTAGAAATACCCCACAAATGACCCCATTATAAAAACTGCACCCCCCAAAGTATTCAAAATGACATTCAGTCAGCGTTTTAACCCTTTAGGTGTTTCACAGGAATAGCAACAAAGTGAAGGAGAAAATTCACAATCTTCATTTTTTACACTCGCATGTTCTTGTAGACCCAATTTTTTTATTTTTACAAGGGGTAAAAGGAGAAAATGTATACTTGTATTTGTAGCCCAATTTCTCTCGAGTAAGCACATACCTCATATGTCTATGTAAATTGTTCGGCGGGCGCAGTAGAGGGCTCAGAAGCGAAGGAGAGACAAGGGGATTTTGGAGAGTACGTTTTTCTGAAATGGTTTTTGGGGGGCATGTTGCATTTAGGAAGCCCCTATGGTGCCAGAACAGCAAAAAACCCTCACATGGCATACCATTTTGGAAACTAGACCCCTTGAGGAACGTTACAAGAAATTAAGTGAGCCTTAATACCCCACAGGTGTTTCACGACTTTTGCATATGTAAAAAAAAAATTTTTTTTTTCACTAAAATGTGTGTTTCCCCCCAAATTTCACATTTTTGCAAGGGTTAATAGCAGAAAAGACCCCCCAAAATTTGTAACCCCATCTCTTCTGAGTATGGAAATACCCCATGTGTGGACGTCAAGTGCTCTGCTGGCGCACTACAATGCTCAGAAGAGAAGGAGCGCCGTTGAGCTTTTGGGAAAAAAAATTGTTTGGAATGGAAGTCAGGGGCCATCTGCGTTTACAAAGCCCCCCGTGGTGCCAGAACAGTGGAACCCCCCACATGTGACCCTATTTTGGAAACTACACCCCTCACAGAATTTAATAAGGGGTGCAGTGAGTATTTACACCCCACTGGCGTTTGACAGATCTTTGGAACAGTGGGCTGTGCAAATGAAAAATAAAATTTTTCATTTTCACGGACCACTGTTCCAAAAATCTGTCAAACACCTGTGGGGCGTAAATGCTCACTGTACCCCTTATTACATTCCGTGAGGGGTGTAGGTTCCAAAATGGGGTCACATGTGGGTATTTTTTGGGGGGGGTTTATGTCAGAACCGCTGTAAAATCAGCCACCCCTGTGCAAATCACCAATTTAGACCTCAAATGTACATGGTGCGCTCTCACTCCTGAGCCTTGTTGTGCGCCCGCAGAGCATTTTACACCCACATATGGGGTATTTCTGTACTCAGGAGAAATTGCGTTACAAATTTTGGGTGTCTTTTTTTTCCTTTTAACGCTTGTGAAAATAAAAAGTAAAGGGCAACACCGGCATGTTAGTGTAATTTTTTTCATTTTTTTACACTAACAAGCTGGTGTAGCCCCAACTTTTCCTTTTCCTAAGGGGTAAAAGGAGAAAAAGCCCCCCAAAATTAGTAGTGCAATTTCTCCCGAGTACGGTGATACCCCATATGTGGCCCTAAACTGTTGCCTTGAAATACGACAGGGCTCCAAAGTGAGAGAGCGCCATGCGCATTTGAGGACTAAATTAGGGATTGCACAGGGGTGGACATAGGGGTATTATACGCCAGTGATTCCCAAACAGGGTGCCTCCAGCTGTTGCTAAATTCCCAGCATGCCTGGACAGTCAGTGGCTGTCCGGAAATGCTGGGAGTTGTTGTTTTGCAACAGCTGGAGGCTCCGTTTTGGAAACACTGCCATACAATACGTTTTTCATTTTTATTGGGGGGACAGTGTAAGGGGGTGTATATGTAGTGTTTTACTCTTTATTAGGTGGTAGTGTAGTGTAGTGTAGTGTTTTTAGGGTACATTCGCACTGGCGGGTTACGGTGAGTTTCTCACTAGAAGTTTGAGATACGGCGAAAAATTTGCCGCAGCCCAAACTTGGAGCAGGAAACTTACTGTAAGCCTGCCCGTGTGAATGTACCCTGTACGTTCACATGGGGGGGGGGGGGGGCAAACCTCCAGCTGTTCCAAAACTACAACTCCCAGCATGTACTGACAGACCGTGCATGCTGGGAGTTGTACTTTTGCAACAGCTGGAGGCACACTGGTTGGAAAACCTTCAGTTAGGTTCTGTTACCTAACTCAGTATTTTCTAACCAGTGTGCCTCCAGCTGTTGCAAAACTACAACTCCCAGCATGTACTGATCGCCGAAGGGCATGCTGGGAGATGTAGTTATGCAATAGCTGGAGGTACGCAACTACAACTCCCAGCATGCCGAGACAGCTGATTGCTGTTTGGACATGCTGGGATTTGCAGTTTTGCATCTGTTGGGCTACAGTTTTAGAGACCACTGCAAAGTGATCTCCAAACTGTGGACCTCCAGCTGTTGCAAAACTACAATTCCCAGCATGCCCTGACAGCAAACAGTTGTTTGAGCATGCTAGGAGTTGTAGTTTTGCAAGATCTGGAGGGCTACAGTTTAGGGACCACTATATAGTGGTCTCAAACTGTAGCCCTCCAGCTGTTGCAAAACTACATATTCCAGCATGCCCAAACAGCAGTCTGGGCATGCTGGGAGTTGTAGTTTTGCAACATCTGGAGGGCTACAGTTAGAGACCACTGTATAATGGTCTCAAACTGTACCCTCCAGATGTTGCTTGGCAACTCACCGGCTTCCGTCGAATCCAGCCGCACGTCATCGCCGCCCGCCGATCTCCGTCGCCTGCAGCCTCCGACGCCCGCCCGGATCGGTAAGTGGATCTTCGGCGCCGGTCCCCGTCGTTTCCCCGTCCTGCCCCGCCTATTGTGGGAGGGCAGGACGGGGAAAACGAAAGTAAACCCCCCCGCCCCCGATCTGCTATTGGTGGTCGCGTCTAGACCACCAATAGCAGGGATAGGAGGGGTGGCACCCGTGCCACCTCACTCCTATCGCTTCAGGGGGATCGTGGGTGTCTTAGACACCCGCGATCCCCCTTACATTGCGGGTCACCGGGTCACTATAGACCCGTAATGACCTGGAATCGCGCAAATCGCAAGTGTGAATTCACTTGCGATTTGCCGCGATCGCCGACATGGGGGGGTCTGATGACCCCCCTGGTCATTTGCACGGGATGCCTGCTGAATGATTTCAGCAGCCATCCTGCTCCGATCCCCGCCCGGCGCACGGCGGGGACTAAAACTGACCATGACGTAAATGTACGTCCCTGGTCCTTAAGACCCAGGGTGTCGGGACGTACCGTTACGTCATGGGTCCTGTAGGGGTTAATAGTCGGGGCTGCACGACAATCCATCACTCTGGTCAGGATCACTGCTAGGAAGTAGAAAAGGCAGTCAGGGAGACCCAGCCCTCCATCGGCTTTACGTCTAGTCAAAATGCGCCGGGCCACCCTCGGTCTTGCGTGTGCCCAGACAAAACCAGATAAGAGCGAAACGAGTCCCCCAAAGAAGGATTTAGGGAGGTTGGAGGGAACACAAGAGAAGATATAGAGAAGTCTAGGGAGAATGTTCATCTTCACAATATTAACCCTACCCAACCAGGAGAAATCCTTTCGCTCCCATCTGGTCAAGTCAGTCTTAATGGTGTGTAGCAATGGGGGGAAGTTAAGACGAAAGGTGTCCTTAGGGTCACTTGGAACCTGAATACCAAGGTATTGTAGGGACGTGGAACACCATTTGAAGGGGAAATTGGCTTGGATGTGTTGAACTACCTCAGGAGGAAGGGAGACATTAAGGGCCTCACTTTTGGTGGAGTTAATCTTATAGTTCGAGTAGTGTGTATAGGTGCGGATGGTGGAGAGCACTGAAGGGAGAGAGGTGAGGGGTGAAGAAAGGAACAATAAAAGGTCATCCGCAAAAGCGGAGCATTTGTGATGGTGCGAGGGTACTTGGAGACCTCTAATGTCGGGATTCTGTCGAATCGCTACTAGAAGGTATTCCATACAGAGGACAAATAGCAACGGGGATAAAGGGCACCCCTGCCTCGTACCATTACAAATGTCGAGGGGAGAGGAAAGCTGGCCGTTAACTCTAATTTGGGCTTGAGGGCGTGAGTAAAGAGCCATTATGCGTGCCATCATCTGTGAACCAAGTCCCACCTGAGACAAAGTGGCCGCAAGGAAGCCCCAGTCCACGCGATCAAAGGCCTTCTCAGCATCCAGTGAGAGAAGGCATAGAGGAATTTTAAGTTTACGAGCATGGTGAATAACAGAGAAGGTCCTAAGCGTATTATCCCTAGCCTCTCTGCCTCGGATAAAACCAACCTGATCAACGTGGACTAGGGCTGGCATATGGGCCGCCAGTCGATTAGCTATGAGTTTAGCAAAGAGCTTGGCATCAGTATTGAGCAGGGAAATGGGGCGGTAGCTCTGGCACAATGAAGGGTCTTTACCCTCTTTCGGGATCACCGTAATGATGGCACGCAGAAAGGATGGTGGAGGGGGGGAGGAGGTGGAGATGTCATTGAGGGCAGAGAGGAGAGGACAGTTCACATCTGAGGAGCTTATAGAACTTGGCGGTGTAGCCGTCTGGTCCCGGGCTTTTGCCCGCAGGCAAGGACGATATGGTCGAGTATAGCTCGTCCAACGTGAACCGTGTCTCCAGGGAGGAGATAGTCTCATCAGACAGTTTGGGGAGGGGGGTAGAGTCGATGTAGGATTGTAGTGAAGGAAGGGGGGGTGGTAGGGGAACATGTGCCTGGGGGCGGTAGGTTATAGAGAGCTAAGTAGTATGAGCGGAAAGCCTCAAGGATATCAGGTGTGAGATGGGAGAGGGATCCCGTTGGATCCCGAATTGCAGGGATATAGAGAGAGGATCTCTTCTCCCTGAGGGCTTTCGCAAGCAGTTTGCCAGATTTGTTGCCCCATTCGTAAAAGAGTTTTCCAGTTAGCTGTCTGTAATATCTGTGTTTTACGTTCAACAGGGCCAGGAGTTAGTGGCGGACTGAAATAATATCCCGGAGGACCTGTTCCTGTTGAGATTGTTTATGAAGGGATTCTAAGGTGTGCAATTCGCGTTGCAGGGATGTAAGTTTGGCCTTCGCCTCCCTCTTCAGCCTCGCCCCATGTTTCACAAGGACCCCACGGAGCACGCATTTCAGCGCCTCCCATTTAATAAGGGGTGGGGAAGGATCTGATTTGTGGTCTGTCTGGAAATGAGAGATTGTGGTCTGTAATTCCTGGATGCAGAGTGCGTCAAGGAGGAGGGATTCGTTCAATTTCCAAGTGGAGTGGGGTTTGGAGAACGAGGGAAGGGAGAAGGCAAACTGGACGGGCGCATGGTCGGAGAAGGTGATCGATCCTATAGAGGAGTGTGTCACTGACGGTAGGAGGTAGTGTGAACAGAAGACATAATCGATTCTACTATAAGAGTTACGGGGGTGGGAGTAGAAAGTGTAGTCACGCGTTTGAGGATGTAAGGTCCGCCACACTTCACTAAGTTGTAGGGCATGTAAGCGGGTCCGGAGGACTCTCAGTTTGCGGTAGGAGATAAGGGAGCGACTTGAGGAGGTGTCTAACAGTGGAGAGATGGGGACGTTGAAGTCACCGCATAGTAGTATGTGTCCAGTCGCAAAGGTGGACAGGGCGTCTAGGGTCTTGACAAGGAAAGCTATTTGGTTGTGATTAGGAGCATAGATGGTGGCTATGGTAAGGCGATGGCCCGAGACGTCACAATTGGCAAAGAGGTAGCGGGCATTCGGGTCAGTGGCCGTGTCTAATACAGAGACGGGTAGGGATCTATGGAACGCCAGGGAGACCCCTTTGGTTCGGGATTCAGGATTGGGGCTGTGGAGCCATGTCGAGTAGTATCTAGAGGGAAGAGGGGGGATGTGGCCCTCTTTAAAATGTGTCTCTTGTAGGGCTAGGATGTGTATGCGTTGTTTGTGAAAGGAGTATGTGATCTGTGCGCGTTTCTCAGGTGTGTTGAAACCTTTGACGTTAAGAGTAGCAACATTAATGTCAGCTGCCATAGCAATGGTATAGATGTGGATAGTACTCACCGCCCCACTCGGGCCACACCCGCGCCATCACCCACCGAAGTCGTTCGAAGGGAGGATGTCTCCGTCTAAGGGGAAGGAAGGGGAAAGAGTGAGATGGAGAAGAAAGCGAGGGCTGGAGAGAAGAGAGAAAAAGCATCCGTAAGAGCACGGGTACATAGGGACTATAAAGGAAGGCCATAAGGGCCACAGTGAAGCACAAACAGAACCGGTCTGAGTGCTAGACTAGTGAGGTAACGCAGAAGGCAAATCAGCAGCAGGTAACACTGCTGTGGAAGGAGGTAAGCAACAAAAAAGAAGTAACTACGGCCTAGGGCCGGGTGTAAATCAATAGAGTTTCCCCACTGCAGAGCAGGGGGAACGCTGAAAAATTAAGGAGACTACTGACAACAGGGGTGGTGATTAACCACCAGTGGCACAGGAAAGAAAGGGGTTTGAACACATGTCATCAGGCAGAGCAACATTATGAAGTTAAGAAGAGCAATGAGAAAAACAGACAATTTTCATCTAGGACCAAACGTAGCCCATAGAAGACAGGACAGGAAGAAAACCATGCCACATAAAGGCTAGAATAAAGGCAAATACATCACAGTCATGTAAGAAGTCAGGTTGTGCGTCCTCTTCTCTGTGGCTTGGGAGTAGGGGTCTTCTCCCCACCTGATCTTCGCAAGGCTGAGCGGACCTCCATGGAGTGTCTAGACGGCAAGGTAGCCGGGGAGTAGAGTAGTTCCCAGTCCGGCAACTGTATTTTCGGCAGCTTAAAGGCAGCCAAGAACTCTGGGAGATCTTCGGGTCTTCTCAGGGTGGCAACAGTGGAGCCGTGCCGAGCCGTAAGCGAGAACGGATAACCCCAGCGGTATAGTATTTTAGCATTTTGGAGTGTGGTAAGGAGAGGTTTCAGGGTGGCTCTCAGGCGTAGGGTACGAAGCGACAAGTCCGGGAAAAGGCGGATCTCAGTCCCTTGAAAATGCACGGATTTCAATTGCCTGGAGCGTCTCATGACATCTTCTTTCAAGAGGTAGTGGTGGACTCTGCATATTACGTCCCTCGGTTTGGAAGGGTCAGGGCTCTTGGCTTTAAGAGCCCGATGGGCTCGATCCAACTCAACAGGGGTGTCAGTTGGTCTCTGTAGGATGTTGTTGAACACTTTTTGCAGAGCAGGAGAGAGATCTTGTGGGGCAACAGATTCGGGAAGGCCCTTTATTCGGATATTGTTCCTCCTGTTTCTGTTGTCTAAGTCATCCATATGGTCGACTATCATGGTCTGCTGAGCCAGGAGGGACGTAGTTGCAGTCCATAATGTGTGGACTTCAGAAGCAATAGAGGAACGGAATGACTCCAGGTCAGTGACTCGTGTCACTAGGTGAGATACTTCAGCTTGAATAGGGGCAAGGTCCTGTTTCCACGCCTTTTTCATGTCCTCTGCCAGGGACAATAAGTCCATCTTGGTAGGAAGAAGAGCTAAGAGAGCTTGCAACTCTGGATGATTTTTCAGGGTGCGGGCAGCATCCGCCGGATTAGGGAGCATCGAAGCTGCAGCAGCAGGAGATGGTTGGGATGTGACCCGACAGGCAGAGGGTTGGGAGTGAGAGGCAGAAAGGCTAGAGTTAGGGTCACGGTCTCTGGGAGAGATACAGGACTCTTCAGAAGAGGAGTAGTCTGTACGTTCCGTTGTAGGCAGGCGAGATTTCTGAGGGGTTTTAAACAGCTTTTTCTTCGCTGGGGGGCTTTCCCCCCAGTAGTCAGGGGCACTGTCACGGCCAGAGGAGTCCTCATCAGAGAGGGACCCATCGGAGTCCATAGGCTGGCATTCTGTGGAGGGAGCTTGGATAGGTTGGTAAAGTGGTGGCCCATAGGGCGCAACTAAAGGGTCGCCATTCCTGGGTGCATCAGAGACATGCTGCTGAGGAGGAGGTGGAGAGTGTCTCTGAGACAGTAAGGGTTGCCCAAGCCCTATGGGAGTTACTGTCCCTGTAATGGTGGTAGAAGCTGCAGTAGTAGTGGGCTCTGAGGCCGGGGACTGCAGCTGTTGCGAGGCTGGCTGCGTTCCAGGGGTAGTCAGGGCAGGGTAGGCAGGTGAGTGGGGGCTTTGAGGCCTGTGGGAGGCTGACATGGCGTGGATGGAAGAATCGCCCACCTTCCCAGGTAAAATGGCGGTAGCAGAGGCAGACTGGTCGGGGGTATGAGGCTGGGGTAAGTCCGCTGCAATTACACTCACTGTGTGATGGTCAGGGGTGTCCGCGGCAGACAGGGACACCTTCCTCACGGGTCGCACGGGTCTCGGTTCACTCACTTCGCGCAGCTCCCCCAGAGCTGCTAGTGAAGAGGAGGCTGGTAATGGCGGCCGGGAGCGAGCAGGCACAGGCCGCAGCGGCGCCGGGGAAGCGGCGGGACCGGACTGCGGGCAGAAGAAGGAGGTGATCTGCTGGGAGGCTGCAGCGATGTTAGTAGTGGCTTCTGTCTTCTTTTTGTTCTTGTTTCTCTTCCCCATTAAGGCTAAATCGTCTCCTTAAGCAAGGCCCAGGCAGGAGCTCTCACAGAGTGCGACCGTCAGCCAGCGTGCCAAGCCACGCCCCCCTGTTATTTTTTTTTATTCGGGATTGTGAAGCTTTGGTGCGTACTCATGCATCAGCCAACTCCAGCCTGTGTCATTCAGGCAATATATGGTTTACTGATGGTGCTGCTGGGCCTGGATCTGGGAATTTCAAATTTTCTCATAGGTAGCACCCGCTATCCAAAAGTCTTCTTCAGAAATTTCTAGAATTGTTGGGTTTTTTGGGGGGATTGTGAAGCCCTAGTGTGTACTCATGCATCAGCCAACTACAGGCTGTGTCATTCAGGCAATATATAGGTAGCACCCACTGTCCTAAATATTCTTGATTTTTTTTTTAAAAATGGTTGTTTTTTCTTTGGGATTCTGAAGCCCTGGTGTGTACTCAATGCTGCTTCCTGCTACTCTCTGTCAGCCCGTTGGTCCTGTGACAGTGCGCTACTCCGCCTCCACATCCTCCACTGTGTCTTAAGCCTCCACTGCCAGGAAAAGTCTCAGTGGCCCTTCAGCATACCATGTGTGCAGGTCACGGCGGTGTCACGCTGTTCTTCACATGGTTTGCCTTGGCGAGAAGTCTTGGAAACAATGGCCGGTCAGGGCAATGGAGACGTTGTGCCTACATCTCACGGCCACATGAGCCCTCTGGGGGCTTGTTGGATTTGGTCCTTCGTACCCACACGCTGGGGTCCGGGACACGCAAAGGTTGTTTTAAATTTCAAATCAAAAAATGATGGCGCTGCTGGGCATGGGTCTGAGAATTTCTAATTTTCTCATAGGTAGCACCCGCTATCCAAAATCTTTTTCAAAAATTTCTAAAATTGTTGTGTTTTTTGGGGGGAATTGTGAAGCCATGCTGTGTACTCGTGCATCAGCCAACTCCAGGCTGTGTCATTCAGGCAATATATGCTTTACTGATGTTGCTATGGGGGCTTGTTGGATTTGGTCCTTCGTACCCACACGATGGGGTCCAGGACACTCAAAGTTTGTTTTAATTTTCAAATAAAAAAATGATGGCGCTGCTGGGCCTGGGTCTGGTAATTTAAAATTTTCTCAGAGGTGGCACCCGCTATCCAAAATCTTTTTAAAAAATTTCTAAAATTGTGTTGTTTTTTGGGGTGGATTGTGAAGCCCTGGTGTGTACTCGTGCATCAGCCAACTCCAGGCTGTGTCATTCAGGCAATATATGGGTTACTGATGCCGCTGTGGGGCCTGGGTCTGGGAATTTCAAATTTTCTCATAGGTAGCACCCACTATCCAAAATCTTTTTCAAAAATTTCTAAAAGTGTGTTGTTTTTTGGGGGGAATTGTGATGTCCTGCTGTGTACTCGTGCATCAGCCAACTCCAGGCTGTGTCATTCAGGCAATATATGGTTTACTGACGCCGCTGTGGGGCCTGGGTCTGGGAATTTTACATTTTCTCATAGGTAGCACCTGCTATCCAAAATCTTTGGTTTAAATTTCTTAATTCATCTTTAAATCTTAGAGATTGTGAAGGCCTAGTGCCAACTCATGCTGCTGGCAACTCCGGGCTGTGCCATTCATCCACTATATGGTCTCCTCATGCTGCCAACACCTCCACGCTGTGCCATTCAGCCACTATATGGTCTCCTCATGCTGCCAACGCCTCCATGCTGTGTCATTAAGCCACTATATGGTCTCCTCATGCTGTCAACATGTCCATGCTGTGTCATTAAGCCACTATATGTGTCCTCATGCTGCCAACACCTGCACGCTGTGCCATTCAGCCACTATATGGTCTCCTCATGCTGCCAACACCTCCACGCTGTGCCATTAAGCCACTATATGGTCTCCTCATGCTGCCAACACCTCCATGCTGTGTCATTCAGCCACTATATAGTCTTCTTATGCTGCCAACATGTCCATGCTGTATCATTAAGCCACTATATGGTGTCCTCATGCTGCCAACACCTCCTCACTGTGCCATTCAGCCACTATATGGTCTCCTTATGCTGCCAACACCTCCATGCTGTGTCATTCAGCCACTATATTGTGTCCTCATGCTTCAGCCTCATCCAAGCTGTGTCATTCAGCCACTATATAGTCTTCTTATGCTGCCAACATGTCCGTGCTGTATCATTAAGCCACTATATGGTGTCCTCATGCTGCCAAGACCTCAACGCTGTGCCATTCAGCCGCTATATGGTCCCCTCATGCTGCCAACACCTCCACGCTATGTCATTCAGTCACTATATGGTCTCCTGACACTGATGCCACCACCAGGCTCTGTCATTGTGCTGCTGTGCGGCAGTGATTCTAAAAGTGATGCCGGTAATCTGCATGATATTCTGAATAACAGTATTATTTCACTAACCCAGCACACTCTATATGCGTTTTAGAGTACAGCAAAGTGTTCTATACCTCTATAGAGGCTGTATGTTTGCTAGAAATAGCCTTTTTTAATATAGATTCGCCGCAAAAAAATTTGGATTGAAACAAACTTTTTGGGAAAATTAGGCGAATCGCATCCATTTTATATCTGTAGAGATGTATCACACGTTGTAGTCCATATATTTCTCTAGGCCACAGTGTTCATCAGTGCGTTTTAAAGTGAATATGCAAATGTACGTTTTATACTTGTTCATCAAGGTATACTTGTATACTTGTGACATCTATCTTCTATGTATGCCTCCCAAACACCTTGATTGTCCAAGTGTGATGACAGTTACTTGTTATGTGCATATGTTAACAGAAGTATTTGATGTGCCTTTATTTTTCATAGAGGTGTTTCGATTGTATTGCTCTTTAGCAACTTAATGTCCATCTGTTAGTGGCAAAATATATCACAGTCTTTTAGATATTGCACATTATGCATATTGCACATTTGGAATGTTTCCATTTGAATTATTGCACACACTTATTGCACATATTCCTTATTGCACATTGCACATTGCACTTATCTCTTATTCCAGCTTTTCAAGTAGTTGGTGCTAATTGTTTCTTTCGGATGGGAGCCTCTTTATAGGTAATTGCCGGTCCGACGCGTTTCCTCTTGCGATTCTTCCGGGACTTATTTTCGGCTTATTTCACTCCTCCTGTATCCTTCTCTAGATGCGGTACTGATGACGGCAATGTGCAATATCTAAAAGACTGTGATATATTTTGCCACTAACAGATGGACATTAAGTTGCTAAAGAGGCATACAATCGAAACACCTCTATGAAAAATAAAGGCACATCAAATACTTCTGTTAACATATGCACATAACAAGTAACTGTCATCACACTTGGACAATCAAGGTGTTTGGGAGGCACACATAGAAGATAGATGTCACAAGTATACAAGAATACCTTGATGAACAAGTATAAAACGCACATTCGCATATGCACTTTAAAATGCACTGATGAACACTGTTGCCTAGAGAAATATATGGACTACAACGTGTGATACATCTCTACAGATACAAAATGGATGCGGCAATATAAGTAGTGTATGGTGGCTAATACGGATTTTAATCATCACCACGAGTTTTATGTTTATACAATAAAATAATTTAAAAGGTTCCCTTTGCGCTATTAATTGTTCTATACATTACTGGGAGACCTAAAAAAATATGGTACGGTCAAGTACCTTAGTGGATTATATATATATATATATATATATATATATATATATATATATATATACACACACACACACACACACACACACATATATATATATATATATATATATATATATATATCATTACAATATTACAGGGGGGGGGACCTGTGGAAAATTGTTATTCAGTCACAGTATGGGGTATTGTTCTGTTCTTGTATTGTGGTGTTATTCAGTCATGGTATGGGGTGTTGTTCACAAACACATTTTTTTTGCAGGTCGTACAAAAAAAGTAGTTTGACCTAGGGTGGCAAAAATCCTTCCACCAGCCCTGTTAGTACTCTTCTGATTTTATAATGTCAGGGATTCTTCCACAGGACTGGCACATAGCAAATGTGGTACCAATTTTAAAAAATAGGTCAAAAAGAGATCCTAGGAACTATAAGCCTGTAAGTTTAACACCTGTTGTGGGATTTCTAAAGGGATGCTATTCTGGAATATCTTAATGAAAATAACCTTCTAACAGAGTGCCAACATTAGGTTTCACAGGATTGGTCCTGTCAGACTAATTTGATCAGCTTCTTTGAGATAATTAATAAACATTTTAACATGTTTATTAACCCCTTAAGGACCAAGGACGTACCGGTACGTCCTTGGTCCTGCTTTTCTGATATAACGCGGGGTTACACAGTAACCCCGCGTCATATCACGGCGGGCCCAGCGTCATAGTGAAGCCGGGACCCGCCTCTAATAGCGCGCAGCGACGATCGCGGCGCCGCGCGCTATTAACCCTTTAGCCGCGCGCTCAGAGCTGAGCCTAAAAGTGAAAGTGAAAGTTCCCGACTAGCTCAGTCGGGCTGTTCGGGATAGCCGCGGCTAATCGCGGCATCCCGAACAGCTGACAGGACAGCGGGAGGGCCCCTTCCTGCCTCCTCGCTGTCCGATCGCCGAATGACTGCTCAGTGCCTGAGATCCAGGCATGAGCAGTCATGCGGCAGAATCGTTGATCACTGGTTTCTTATGAGAAACCAGTGATCAACATAGAAGATCAGTGTGTGCAGTGTTATAGGTCCCTATGGGACCTATAACACTGCAAAAAAAAAAAGTGAAAAAAAAGTGAATAAAGATCATTTAACTCCTCCCCTATTAAAAGTTTGAATCACCCCCCTTTTCCAATAAAAAAAAAAAACACAGTGTAAATAAAAATAAAAATAAACATATATGGTATCACCGCGTGCGGAAATGTTCGAATTATAAAAATATATCATTAATTAAACCGCTCGGTGAATGGCGTGCGCGCAAAAAAATTCCAAAGTCCAAAATAGTGCATTTTTGGTCACTTTTTATATCATTTAAAAATGAATAAAAAGATGGTACCGAAACAAAAATGGTACCGTTAAAAACTTAAGATCACGGCGGAAAAAATGAGCCCTCATACCGCCCCATACACGGAAAAATAAAAAAGTTATAGGGGTCAGAATATGACAATTTTAAACGTATTAATTTTCCTGCATGTAGTTATGATTTTTTCCAGAAGTCCGACAAAATCAAACCTATATAAGTAGGGTATCAAAATGTACTACGTAGAAACGGAAGCCCCCAAAATTTACAAAACAGCGTTTTTTTTTTCAATTTTGTCGCACAATGATTTTTTTTCCTGCTTCACCGTAGATTTTTGGGCAAAATGACTGACGTCATTACAAAGTAGAATTGGTGGCGCAAAAAATAAGCCATCATATGGATTTTTAGGTGCATATTTGAAAGTTATGATTTTTTAAAGGCAAGGAGCAAAAAATGAAAATGCAAAAACGGAAAAAACCCCGGTCCTTAAGGGGTTAATTACCTTGTAGAGGGATTACAAAGTAAAATTTAAGTTTGTGCAGATGACACTAAACTGGGTAGGGTGATTACCACAGAGGAGAATAACATAATATTAAAGAGGGATCTGGGGAATCTGGAGGCTTGGGCACAGACATGGCAAATTAAATATAATGTGAGTAAATGTAAGGTAATGCACGTTGTCTTTAAAAACAAAATGTACATCTAAGTTCTAAATAATATGACATTAGGTAAAACTTCTACCATAAAGGACTTGGGACTACTGGTGGACAGTAAGATTAACGTGCCAGGCAGCTGCTGCCAAGGCTAAGTCATGGGATGTATCAAGTGAGGCATAGAGGCTCGGGACAAGGACATAGTTCTGCTTATAAATAATTAGTCAGATCCCATATGGAGTATTGTGTATATAAGAAGGACAAGGCAGAACTGGAGAGGGTACAGAGGAGAGCAAAAAAGATAATTAATAATATAGGAGGATTACAGTAGCAAGACAGTTTATCAAGCTTGGGGTAAATGAGTTTGAAGAAAAGACAAGGTGCAATTTGATCACAATGTACAAATATATGAATTATAAATACTAGAGATGAGCAAACTTTAGAAAAATTCGATTTGGCCGATTCGCCAAATTTCCCGAAAAAAATTGATTCGGGTTGAATTTATTTGTGGCAAATGTATATTAAAAACAGCTATTTCTGTCCTACAAAGAGCCTCAATAGGGGTGTAGAACACTTTGCTTTGTTCTAACACGCATATGGAATGTACTGGGGTGGTGAAATAATGCTGTTCTTCAGTAAGATATGCAGATTACAGGCATTGCTAATAGAATTCCTGCCGCAGAGTGGCACAACGACAGAGCATGGAGGTGGCATCAGTATGAGGAGACCATATAGTGGCCGAATGACACAGTGTGGACGTGTTGGCAGCATGAGGAGACCATATAGTGGCTAAATGACACAGCTTGGATGTGGCTGAAGCATGAGGAGACCATATAATGGCTGAATAACACAGCGTGGAAGTGTTGGCAGCATGAGGAGACCATTTAGTGGCTGAAAGAAAAAGCTTGGATGTGGCTGAAGCATGATGAGACCATATAGTGGCCGAATGACATTGCGTGAAGGTGTTGGCAGCATGAGGAAACCATATAAATATAGTAGCTAAATGACACAGCCTGGAGCTGACAGCAGCATGAGTAGACACTAGGGCTTCACAATCCCTAAGATTAAAAGATGAATTTTGAAATTTAAAATGAAGATTTATGGTAGCCAGTGCTGCCATAAATTTTTTAGGCCCAGGCACAGCAGCATCAGTAAACCATATATTGGCTGTATGTGGCTGAATCATAAGGAGACCATATAGTAGCTGAATGGCACAGCCTAGAGGTGGCTGAAACATGAGCAGACTTTGGCAGAATGACACAGCTTGGAGGTGCCTGAAGCATAAAGATACCATATATTGTCTGAATGGCACAGCCTGGAGTTGGCACAAGCAATTGAAATTTAAGATTTTTAAATTGAGAATTTTTTAAATGAAATTGAGTATTTTTAAATTGAAATTTTAACTACCAAATTTTAGTGTCCCGGGCCCCGGTGTGTGGGTACAAAGGACCAAATCTAAGTCACATGTCACATGGCAGCACAATGACAGAGCCTTGAGGTGGCATCAGTAGGAGGAGACCATATAGAGTGACTGCCTGGAGTTTTTGGCAGCATGGGGAGACCATATAGTGTCTGAATGGCACAGCCTGGAGTTGGCTGAAGCATGAGGAGACCATATAGTGGCTGACTGGCCCAGCCTGGAGGTGGCTGAATCATGAATAAACCATATAGTGGCTGAAATACACAGCCGGGATGTGGCTGAAGCACGAAGAGACCATATAGTGGCTGAATGACACAGCTTGGAGGTGCCTGAAGCCTAAGGAGACCATATAGTGTCTGAATGGCACAGCCTGGAGTTGGCAGAAGCATGAGGAAACAATTTAAATTTAAGATTTTTAAATTGAGGATTTTTAAAATGAAATTGATTATTTTTAAATTGAAATTTTAACTCCCAAATTTTAGTGTCCCGGTGTGTGGGTACAAAGGACCAAATCTAACAAGTCACATGTCACATGGCAGCACAATGACAGAGCCTTGAAGTGGCATCAGTATGAGGAGTGGTAATATACAAAAGATATATCGATGACTTGTTCCTCCTCTGGCGTGGCCCCACGGAAAAAATTGAAACACTAGTTGCAGCAATCAATGAAAATGATTGGGGCCTAACATTCACCCCCTCCTTCTCTGCAGAGGCCATAGAGTTCCTTGGTCTAAGGATTACTCACGAAAATAACAAATTTAGTATGTCAACCTTCTTTAAGAAGGTTGTCTCCAATAGCTACATTCCGTTCTCAAGTGGACATCATAAGAAATGGAAGCAGAATATTCCTTTCGGGCAATCTAAGAGTCAGGAAAAATTGCACTAATGACTCTACATTTATTGAACAATCCAACATGTTAAAATCCCGTTTTATAGCCAAAGGGTATCCTAAAGTACTGGTAAATAATGCCTATGAAAGAACACATGCACTTACCCAGGAGGAATGTCTGGATAAACTAGATTCAAAATTCCATCTGAAAGTAAAAGAAAAAGGTAAACCTGTCAAATACAACTGTAATTTCATTACTACATATTCGGCAGGTCAGAAAGAAATCTAAAAGGTACTGAGCAAACATTGGCAGATACTTCTGTCAGACCCTTATCTGGGGAAGATTCTGCCAAAAAATCTGACATTCAGGAGAGCCCCTACTATGAAAGGTTTGATTGCTCCAGGCAATCTAAAATGTCACCAACTTCTGAAAGATTCCAGTGCTACTAATGTAAAAGAAAGGAACGGTGGAGTCTATAAATGTGATAAATCAAGATGCTTATGCTGTCAATCAATTAACCACGGGAGAAAGAAAGGTTCCAGGACTCACACGGGCGACTCTTTTTCCATCAAACAATGTTTAACATGTCAAACGAAATATGTGACCAATCTGATCGAATGTAAATGTAACAAACAATATGTTGGACGGACTACCCAGCCTTTGCACCTTAGACTTAACCAACATCGGTCTAACATAAAAAGAAAGTTCATGCGGCATGGTCTATCCAGGCACATCTGCCTTGCACACAATGGTGAAATAACCTCTATTTCCATCACGCCAATTGAACATATTCCACCAGAGATAAAAAACAGATATGAGACATTAGTACGCAAGGAAATGTACTAGATTTATAAACTCCAGACCCTTCAACCGCATGGCCTTAATGAGGCCACAGAATTAATAAGATAAAAATATCAGCTCATCATCATTTGTCTTTTTAAAACATACCATATCCACTGCACACTCTTCCAATGTATTGTTTTAGTGAGCCCCATCCTGTAGCAAGTCCATGCAGCTTTAACAATATGTGTATGTGTAGAATGTTTGAGCTACATACACTAGCCTAATATCATCTGCCATTGTACAACACATCATATCCATTGTACATTCCTCCGATATATTGCTTCTGCTATAATCCAGTGAGCCCTATCTTATAGGGAGTCCAAGAATTACTCCATGCAGCCTTATCAATATGTACAGATGAACATGGGTACATTCATAATATTCATATCACTTATTTGTACATACCCATTCCATTTCTTTCATTTCCTTTATTGCCGTGCACAGGCATACAATTTCTTCCATTTCCTTTATTTCCTTGCACAGGCATCCAATCGCACATGTAAGTGCAGTGTCATTTATGTGGTTTTCTCCACTCTGTAAATGGATACACATGTTTTTCCTCCCTTTGGAAATGGATACATTTTAATCAACAGACTTTGTCTTTTTGTTTGCTTTATTTAGACATCCATGCTCCTGTGATTGTGGTTATATATATAGATATATATATATATATATATATATATATATATATATATATATATATATATATATATATATATATATACCTTCCAGTGAGTGTAATAATTAACCACATACAGTCACATTAATATTTGGATCCTCCACCCGATATAGGCATCAGCATATTCACATACTTGTTCCTTTCCCATTGTGTGCACGCGTGTGCATATGTATACACCCCCACATATCTCTTCATTATTCGGACCACGGTTACATATATATTGTTTTCATTTTTTCCAATGGGTTAATAACAGACCCCAATAAGTGACAGTAACATATACAACTTTTACCCTATATGGGCATCGACATGTCCATATATTTGTTCTTCTTTTTTCATTGAGTATATGCATGCACATATGTGTACTCTTCCCTTCCCTTTTTCATTTTGACTATGGTTACAATCCTATCTATAGACATCCCCTCCTCAAGTATACACCAGCTAATGAAAGTATCTCCTGACAGTGTTTATTCCCACTATTACATCTGCTATAGACATTTTCATCGCCCGCAGATTACCACAGAAATGAAGGTATCTTTTATAAGAAGCTTTGCTGTATGATAAGATATGCAGATTGTTTTTCCACAAAAATGTAAAGCCCACATGGAGCGCCATTACCAACTACACCCTATACTTATAATATAATCACTTTAATCTGAATAAGGCTCACACTAACTGACTGCAAATAGGGGGGGGGGGGGGAGAAAGAATTCCATCTCCAGGCAATCCTGGATGCCGCGATCAGTCTCCCATCCATCTTACTTCCAGGCTCACTGATGCCTGTTAGGGAATGCAGGGCCGTGACATCTGACACCTCGCTGCAGGCGTGTAGATAATACATCGTGCCTGACTAATCACATGCATCCCCACAGACTATTTTATTTTACTTTTTACAGCATGATTATGTTCTTAAAAATAGATATAGTACATCTGCATAATGTAGAACGTTCGTATAGTGATGATACTATGTGTTCTTTATAATTCTATGTTTGATTTAATATTGTTTTATACTACATTAACATCTGTGCATGATTTTCATGGGGTTGGATGTGTATAAAAAGGACGTCATACCCAACCCCCAATCAGAACCTGATGAAGAGGGGGTACTGCCCCTCGAAACGCGTTGTTCGCATGCCTTTGTAAAATAAATTGTTTGTTGTTTTACTAAGTCCGTACCTTGCCAGGTATTACTTACTAGCCCTACCTTACTGAGAGGAAAGCGCTGCTGACTGCACCACTTCATCGGGAGACCTTTCTTCCACCACCTGTATTCAACCCACCATCCTCCATCTGCTGGAACGGGATTAGTGCAGGCTGCACTCCTCTTTATACCACTCATTGGGGGAACAAGCGAGCTGTGGTGTTGTGCTCATAGCGCAACACATAAAGGTGAGCACATCTAGACCCATTCCTCATCTCTTCTCCCTTAATAATGATAATTGCGCTTAGATGTGCATCGGTCTATCTGTTTTTTTTTTGTCTTTCATATTATTATCAGTATGAGGAGACCCTACCCCTTAATTCCCTGGTTGAACTTGATGAACATATGTCTTTTTTTGACCGTACTAACTATGTAACTATGTGACTATATAGTGGCTGAGTGACTGCCTGGAGTTTGTGGCAGCATGGGGAGACCATATAGTGTCTGAATGGCACAGCCTGGAGTTGGCTGAAGCATGAGGAGACAATATAGGGTCTGAATGGCAGAGCCTGGAGTTGGCTGAAGCATGAGGAGACCATATAGTGTCTAAACTGCACAGCCTAGAGTTGGCAAAAGCATGAGGAGACCATTGAAATTTTAGATTTTGAAATTTAAATGTAAGATTTTGAAATTTAAATTGAGGAGTTTTTTAATAAAAATTTTAACTCCCAAGCTTTAGTGTCCTGGGCCCCGGCGTGTGGGTACAAAGGACCAAATCTAACAAGGAGTCACATGTAACATGGCAGCACAATGACAGAGCCTGGAGGTGGCATCAGTATGAGGAGACCATATAGTGGCTTAATGACTGCCTGGAGTTTGTGGCAGCATGGGGAGACCAGATAGTGTCTGAATGGCACAGCCTGGAGTTGGCTGAAGCATGAGTAGACCATATAGTGTCTCAATGGTACAGCCAGGAGGTGGCTGAATCATGAGGACACCATATAGTGTCTGAATGGCACAGCCTGGAGTTGGCTGAAGTATGAGTAGACCATATAGTGTCTCAATGGCACAGCCTGGAGTTGACAGAAGCATGAGGAGACCATTGAAATTTTAGATTTTGAAATTTAAATGTAAGATTTTGAAATTTAAATTGAGGAGTTTTTTAATAGAAATTTTAACTCCCAAGCTTTAGTGTCCTGGGCCCCGGCGTGTGGGTACAAAGGACCAAATCTAACAAGGAGTCACATGTAACATGGCAGCACAATGACAGAGCCTGGAGGTGGCATCAGAATGAGGAGACCATATAGTGGCTTAATGACTGCCTGGAGTTTGTGGCAGCATGGGGAGACCAGATAGTGTCTGAATGGCACAGCCTGGAGTTGGCTGAAGCATGAGTAGACCATATAGTGTCTCAATGGTACAGCCAGGAGGTGGTTGAATCATGAGGACACCAAATAGTCTCTGAATGGCACAGCCTGGAGTTGGTTGAAGTATGAGTAGACCATATAGTGTCTCAATGGCACAGCCTGGAGTTGACAGAAGCATGAGGAGACCATTGAAATTTAAGATTTTGAAATTGAAATTTAAGATTTTGAAACTGAAATTTAAGATTTTGAAATTGAAATTTTAGCTAACATTCCCAAGTTTTAGTGTCCCGGGTGGGTACAAGTGTGGTGTACAAAAGACCAAATCTAACAAGGAGTCACATGTTACATTGCGGCACAATGAGGTGGCGTCAGTATGAGGAGACCACATAATGGCTGATTGGCACAGCCTGGAGTTTGTGGCAGCATGAGGATACCACATAGTGGCTGAATTGCACAGCCTGGAGTTGTCTGAAGCATGAGGATACCATTTAGTGGCTGAATGAGACAGCCTGGAGGTGGCAGCAGCATCAGGAGTCCTGAAAGTGACCCTAATGCAGAGGAATTTCTGAAACTGGGGACCAGCACCTTAATTATGCTTTGCAGCATCCATGGCAGCACAATAAGAGAGCATGGAGGTGGTAGCATCGGCATGAGGAGACCATAGGGCAGCACAATTAGAGAGCCTTGAGGTGGCAGCATCAGCATGAAGAGACCATAGAGCAGCACAATGACAGAGCCTTGAGGTGGCAGCAGCAGCATGAGGGCCATGCCAACTGAGGGTTGAGTCTGAGGAACCCACCAACTGTTGACCGGGGGTGTCGGATGTCACTTGTGATGAAGTGGATGACCTAGTGAACCGATCAAACATGGCTGCTGGGTTGCTGGTCGAGACACGACTGCTAGCTGACACCGGGAGCTCAGACCTCTCGCTGCGACTCTGGCTGCCACAAGCCCCTACTCTGCTGCAACCTCTGCCTGCGCCTGATGAATTTAGGCCTCTGCCACTCCTCTGTGCACATGCTGGCATTACTCTTCCTGACATGCTTATTGGGTATATGAGGGGAGTACAATACGATTCACTAAGCTTAAACAGTATTTGTCTAGAACAGCAGCAGGTGTGTACTATTAGCTCTCCTTTCACAGTATATAGGCCCTTGACAGATTAACAGGTACAAAATAGTACACTACTTAAATGTACGTATGTGGTATGCAATTATGAGGGCAGAAAAATGCGCTACAGTACGCTTAAAAACACTTATTTTTGTAAAACACCAGCCGGTGTTTACATTAACCTGGCCTTTCACAGTGTCTAGGCCCTTTATAGTTTAAAGGGGTACTTAGGGGATAAGATGTCAGATCACCGGGGTCCCGCTGCTGGGGACCCCGGGATCTCGGCAGCAGCATTCACCTGTACGGCTTCCACCTCACACCGGCAACGCTGGAGGCTTCGGATCCCGACCACAATGGCGGACGAGCATGACGTCACTACTCCGCCCCGTGCTACATCACACCCCGCCCCCTCAATGCAAGTCTATGGGAGGTCTGTCATGCCCCTTCCCATAGACTTGTATTGAGGGGGTGGGGCGTGATGTCACATGGGGCGGAGTTGTGACGACACGATCGTCCGCCATTGTGGTCAGGATCCGAAACCTCCAGCATTGCCGGTGTGAGGTGGAAGCTGTACAGGTGGGTGCTGCTGCCGAGATCCCGGAGGTCCGCAGCACCGGGACCCCGGCGATCTGACATCTTATCCCCTATCCTTTGGATAGGGAATAAGATGTCTAGGGGTGCGGAGTACCCCTTTAATAGGTACAAAATAGTACACTACTTAGATGTAGGTATGTGGAATGCACTTATGAGGGCACAAAAATGTGCTACAGTATGCTTAAAAATGCGTATTTTAGTACAACACCAGTCAGTGATTACTTTTGCCCTGACTTTCACAGTATCTAGGCCCTTGACAGATTAACAGGTACAAAATAGTACACTACTTAGATGTACGTATGTGGTATGCACTCATGAGGGCCAAAAAATGCACTACAGTACGCTTAAAAAAACTATTTTTTCACAACACCAGCAGTACACAACAGTGCTGCAGCACACAGTCACTGTGTACTAAACACAAAATTTCACTCTTTCACAGACTATTAGGAATGGACTGCTGGGTATGTATTATACCTTCTACAGACTAGTATAACCAGCAGACGATTTGTGGTGGAACAAACTGGGCAGAAAAATGCACTGCAGTACTCTTAAAAAAAAACTTATTGGAGTAAAAGACCAGCCGGTGATTACTTTTTTCTGTCCTTTCACAGTATGTAGGCCCTTAACAAATTAACAGGTACAAAATAGTACACCCCTTAGATGTAAGTATGTGGTATGCACTTAAAGGGGTACTCTGCCCCTAGACATCTTTTCCCCTATCCAAATGATAGGGGATAAGATGTCAGATCGCCGCGGTCCCGCTGCCCCTCGAGACATCACGGTCCGTCCCCTTAATGCAAGTCTATGGGAGGGGGCGTGACGACCGCCACGCCCCCTCCCATAGACTTGTATTGAAAGGGATAAGATGTCTAAGATGGATAGGGGATAAGATGTCTAGGGGCGGAATACCCCTTTAATAGGGCAGAAAAATGCTCTACAGTATGCTTAAAAAAACGGATTTGAGTAAAACACAAGAAAGTGATTACTTTTGGCTGTCCTTTCAAAGTATGTAGGCCCTTGACAGATTAACAGGTACAAAATAGTACTCCACTTACATGTAGGTATGTGGTCTGCATTTATGAGGGCAGAAAAACGCGCTCCAGTATGCTAAAAAAAAAAATGAACCACAACACCAACAGTACACAACAATGCTGCAGCTTACAGTCACTGTGTACTAAACCAAAAATTGCAAAAAGACTCTCTCTCAAATACTATTAGGAATGGACTGCTGGGTATGGATTATACTGTCTACAGACAGACCAGTTGCAGACCAGTTGTTGTGGAACAAAGACACAGATTTCTCCCTAAAAAAATTATTTCTCCCTCCTCTGAAAACCTTTCGGCACCTGAGGCAACACACAGATCTCTGCTCCTTTTTGTAATACAATTCTGTTCACAGTGACTGAGGGGTTAATCGCTGCAGTAAGAATTCATTTCTGTGCAAAAAAGCTGTGCTCTGTGTCCTACAGAAAGCTGAGGTGACTAAGAGGTGTAACGCTGTTGCAACCAGCTTGTCTGTGTAATACACACACACCGATGTCCGTCCAATCTCTCTGCAGTGTAATGAATGAAAAACAAGCCGCAAAATGGCTGCCGAATATATAGAGCTGTGATATCACAGGGGTAACTGGCTGCTGATAGGCTGCATCCTGCATGTGATTCAGGGTCATCCCACTGACCTGCTTTCCCACCTTGCCTTCTTTGCCTTGTGCTGACATGTGGATTTGCCATTTTAGATGCCCTGGAGCTTGGACCGCAGGAGTTTAATGAAGTGATTTGCGCGATAGAATCGTTGCAATACTCGCATTCGCTGTGAATCAAATTTTTGTTGAAATTTGTAACAAATTTGGGTTTGTCAGCTTTGATTCGCTCATCTCTAGTAAATACACTATAGTTCTATTCAGATGCGCATTAGCCATCTTATATATAAAAGGAGAAGACCTGACTCATCATCGCCCAGCCTAAACCCTTGGACCTAGAAACTGAATTTTTGCACAGGTGTTGTTTTTAAGACTTAGACAAGGAATAAGAAAGCACGCCCCTAAGGGTGTGAAAAAGGGGTTGTTTTTTTTTTGTTTTTTTTTTAAAGTCCCATATAAGTCTATGGGAAATATATGTTACTGCATAACTTCCAAACGGCTGGAGATATTTCGATAATACTTGGTCACATGTCATACTTATATGTCCACTTAAAATATAGGATAGTTAATTTAACTGTTAACTACCCCCATTTGTTAGGGTCGGGGTTTTTGTTTAAAGTCCCATGCAAATCAATGGGAAATGTATGTTCCCACATAACTTCCGTACGGCTGGAGATCTTACAATAATACTTGGTCACATGTTACTTATATATCCACTTAAAAATTAGGATAGTTGATTTAACCCTTAACTACCCCCATTTGTGAGGGTCGGGGTTTTTGTTTAAAGTCCCATGCAAATCAATGGGAAATGTATGTTCCCACATAACTTCCGTACGGCTGGAGATCTTACAATAATACTTGGTCACATGTTACTTATATATCCACTTAAAAATTAGGATAGTTGATTTAACCCTTAACTACCCCCATTTGTGAGGGTCAGGGTTTTTGTTTAAAGTCCCATGCAAATCAATGGGAAATGTATGTTCCCACATAACTTCCGTACGGCTGGAGATCTTACAATAATACTTGGTCACATGTTACTTATATATCCACTTAAAAATTAGGATAGTTGATTTAACCCTTAACTACCCCGATTTGTGAGGGTCGGGGTTTTTGTTTAAAGTCCCATGCAAATCAATGGGAAATGTATGTTCCCACATAACTTCCATATGGCTAGAGATATTTCAATACCTGGTACACATATTAAAGGTCGGGATATGAGGATGGGATGGGAGGTTGGAATATGAGGTCGGGATAGGAGGTCGAGATAGCAGATCGAAATTGGAGGTCGAGATAGGAGGTCGTGATAAGAGGTCGGGATAGGAGGTCGAGATAGGAGGTCGAGTTAGGAGGATGGGATATGAGGTCGAGATAGGAGGACAGGATAGGAGGTCGGGATAGGAGGTCGGGATAGGAGGTAGAGATAGGAAGTCGGGATAGGAGGTTGGGATAGAAGGTCAAGATAGGAGGTCGGGATAGGAGGTCAAGATAGGAGGACGGGATGGTTGGGATAGGAGGTCGAGATAGGAGGACGGGATAGGAGGGTGAGATAGGAGGAGGGAATAGGAGATCGCGATAGGAGGTCGAGATAGGAGGACAGGATAGGGGGTCAGGATAGGAGGTCGGGATAGGAGGTCGGGATAGGAGGACGGGATAGGAGGTCGGGATAGGAGGACAGGATAGGAGGACAGAATATGAGGACGGGATAGAAGGTCGGGATAGGAGGTTGAGATAGGAGGACGGGATAGGAAGTCGGGATAGGAGGTCGGGTTAGGAGGTCGGGATAGGAGGTCGGGTTAGGAGGACAATATAGGAGGACAGGATAGGAGGTCAGGATAGGAGGTCGAGATAGGAGGTCGAGATAGGAGGACGGAATGGTGGGGATAGGAGGTCGAGATAGGAGGTCGAGATAGGAGGACGGGATAGGAGGACAGGATAGGAGGACAGGATAGTAGGGCGGGATAGGAGGTCGAGATAGGAGCACGGGATAGGAGAACGGGATAGGAGGTCGAGATAGGAGGACGGGATGGTGGGGATAGGAGGTCGAGATAGGAGGTCGAGATAGGAGGATGGGATAGGAGGACAGGATAGGAAGACAGGATAGTAGGGCGGGATAGGAGGTCGAGATAGGAGGACGGGATAGGAGGTCAGGATAGGAGGTCAGGATGGGAGGTCGGGATAGGAGGACGGGATAGGAGGTCGGCATAGGAGGATGGGATAGGAGGACGGGATATGAGGACGGGATAGGAGGTCGGGATAGGAGGTCGGGATAGGAGGTCGGGATAGGAGGTCGAGATAGGAGGTCGAGATAGGAGGTCAGGAAAGGAGGACGGTATAGGAGGTCGGGATAGGAGGTAAAGATAGGAGAGTGAGATATGAGGTCGAGTTAGGAGAATGGGATCTGAGTTCGAGATAGGAGGACGGGATAGGAGGTTGGGATAGAAGGTCGGGATGGGGGTCGGGATAGGAGGTTTGTCGGGGTCCGGACTGGTATGTGGGGAGGACAGGGGAGTGGATCCTCTGTGTCAGTGAGGCGATGGCGTGGGCCGTACCAAGGGAACGGAATCTAAGGGATTACTGGTATTCACCAGAGCCCGCCGCAAAGCGGGATGGACTTGCTGCGGCAGGTAACCCCCAGGTCGTTCCACCTGATAGTGACTCAACCTCACTGACAGCTGAGACAGGCGCGGTACACAAGAACAAGGCAAGGCGAGGTCAGACGTAGCAGAAGGTCAAGGCAGACGGCAAAGATTCCTAGTCAGGGGCAACGGCAAAGGGTCTGGATACAAAGGCTAGGGAACACACAAAACGCTTTCTTAGGGCACTAGGGCAACAAGATCCGGCAAGGAGAGGAAGGGGGAGTAGGTTTTTATGTGTTACACAGATTGGGCCAGGCACCAATTAATGGTGCACTGGCCCTTTAAATCTTAGTAAGCCGGCGGGCGCGCGCCCTAGGGAACAGGGCCGCGCGCGCCAGGAAGGAGCAGCAGCAGGTGTGCGGTGAGTGACATGGGATGCGATCCGTGAGCGTATACGTCCTGTCCCACGGATTGCGTCCCCACCGGTGACAGAGGAGCAGCGGGACCCGGAGTGCCCGGTGCTACACATACAAGGGGCGCCTCGAGCGCTCCGGGGAGGCAGTGGGACCCAGAGCGCTCAGCGTTACAGTACCTCCCCCCTTGGGTCTCCTCCTCTTTTTGGAACCCAGAAATTGACGAATGAGTTCCTTGTCAAGGATATTGGCCTCCCACGACCTCTCTTCGGGGCCAAAATTCTCCCAATCAATAAGAAAATATATTTTACCTCGGATAAATTTCGAGGCGAGGATCTCTTTCAGAGAGAAAACATCAGAGGATCCAGAGGCCGGAGCAGGAACAGTGACCTTGGGAGAATAGCGGTTAAGTATGAGAGGTTTGAGAAAAGAAAAAAAGAGTTGGGAATACGAAGAGAAGAAGGAAGGTGGAGCTTGTAGGAGACATAATTGATTTGATTTTTGATCTTAAATGGCCTGAGGTACCGAGGAGCAAGCTTGTAGCTAGGGACACGGAAAGGGATGTATTTGGCAGAGAGACACACTTTGTCACCGGGGGCAAAGACAGGAGGAATTTTTCTCTTTTTATCAGCATGTCTCTTTATGCGAGATGAGGACAGCAAGAGCAACTTTTGAGTTTCCTTCCAGATAGAGGAGAAGTCTTGTGTTGATTCATCTACAGCAGGAACTCCAGATGAAGTGGGAATGGGGAGGGGGGGAAGCGGATGACGGCCGTACACCACAAAAAATTGAGATTTGAAGGAAGACTCAGAATTTTAGAAATTATATGAGAATTCGCCCAAGGCAGAAGGTCGACCCAATCATCTTGACGGGAGGAGACAAAATGTCGCAGGTAGTCACCAAGAATCTGGTTCACTCTTTCCACTTGTCCATTGGATTGAGGATGATAAGCAGAGGAAAAATATAATTTGATTTTTAATTGACTGCAGAGTGCTCTCCAAAATCTTGAGACAAATTGAACGCCTCTATCAGAGACGATATGCGTGGGAAGCCCGTGGAGACGAAAAATTTGCAGAAAAAATTGTTTTGCCAATTGTGGTGCAGAAGGAAGACCTGGAAGAGGGACAAAATGAGCCATTTTGGAAAAACGATCAACGACCACCCAAATGACAGTGTTGCCATGAGATGAAGGTAGATCAGTGATGAAGTCCATAGCTATATGGGACCACGGCTGTTCAGGCACAGGCAGAGGAAGGAGGAGACCAGCAGGCTTCTGGTGTGGAGTTTTGTCACGTGCACACACTGTAAAGGCCCGTACAAAATCGGTCACATCTTTCTCCAGGGAAGACCACCAGTAGTGTCTGGCAATTAACTGTATGGGCGTTTCGATTCCAGCATGGCCAGCCAGATGGGAGGAATGACCCCATTTGAGAGTCTGGAGGCAAAGACGTGGAGGAACATATGTTTTTCCCGGAGGAATTGGCACCAGAGAAGCAGGAGCAGAAAAGATCAGACACTCAGGAGGTATGATGTGCTGAGGAAGAGCTTCGGAGTCTGAGGCATCGGAGTAACGTGATAGGGCATTAGCCCTGGCATTCTTGTCCGCAGGACAAAAATGAATTTGAAAATTGAAACGGGCAAAAAACAACGACTATCTAGCCTGGCGAGGATTTAACCGCTGGGCGGATTGAAGATAAGACAAATTTTTGTGGTCTGTGTAGATGGTGATGGGATGAAGGGATCCTTCCAGAAGATGTCTCCACTCCTCAAGTGCCAACTTAATGGCCAATAATTCACGGTCTCCTATAGAATTTTTTTTTCAGGAGGAGAAAAAATTTTGGAGAAAAATCCGCAAGTGATGTTTTTTCCCTTAGCGGTTTTTTGAAGGACAGCTCCGGCTCCAACTGAGGAGGCGTCAACCTCAAGGAAGAAGGGCTTCAGAGGATCTGGCCTGGACAAGACTGGTGCAGAGGTGAAGGCGGCTTTGAGGTGGTTAAAGGCTTCCTCCGCCTGCGGAGGCCAGGATTTCGGATTGGCATTTTTCTTGGTCAATGCTACAATAGGAGCAACGATGGTGGAGAAGCAGGGAATGAATTGACGATAATAATTTGCAAATCTGAGAAATCGTTGGATAGCCCGCAGACCAGTGGGGTGTGAGCACTCTATTAACACAGATAACTTGTCAGGGTCCATTTGAAGGCCTTGACCGGACACTATGTATCCCAGAAAGGGTAGACTGCTGCGCGAAAAAAGACATTTCTCAATTTTGGCGTAAAGATGATTTTTGTGTAAGCGCTGAAGCACTTGACGGACATGGAGGCGATGTTCCTCTAGGTTGGAGGAAAAAATTAGGATGTCAGCAAGATAGACTACCACACAGGAATATAGCATGTCCCGAAAAATCTCATTGACAAAGTCCTGAAAGACTGCAGGGGCGTTGCAAAGTCCAAAGGGCATGACAAGGTACTCTAAGTGTCCATCTCTAGTGTTGAAGGCGGTTTTCCATTCCTCACCTTCTCGAATACGGATGAGGTTATATGCGCCCCTTAGATCAAGTTTGGTGAAAATTTTTGCTCCACGCAGTCGGTAAAAGAGTTCAGAGATGAGTGGTAGAGGATTGCGGTTCTTCTCTGTGATTTTATTAAGAACGCGGTAGTCTATACAGGGACGTAGAGATCCGTCTTTTTTTGGCAAAGAATCCAGCTCCGGCTGGAGAAGAAGATTTCCGGACAAAACCTCTTTTTAGGTTTTCCTGAATGTACTCAGTAGAGATGAGCGAACTTTTCAAAAATTCGATTCGGCCGATTCGACAAATTTTCCGGAAAAGTTTGTTTCGATCCGAATTTTTTTGCGGCGAATCTATATTAAAAAAAAGGCTGTTTCTAGCCTACATACAGCCTCTGTAGGGGTATATAACACTTTGCTGTGTTCTAAAACGCATATGGAGTGTGCTGAGTTAGTGAAACAATACTGTTATTCAGAATAACATGCAGATTACCGGCATCGCTTTTAGAATTACTGCCGCACTGCAGCACAATGACAGAGCCTGGTGGTGGCATCATTGTCAGGAGACCATATAGTGACTGAATGACAGCGTGGAGGTGTTGGCAGCATGAGGACACCATATAGTGGCTGAATGACACAGCTTGGATGAGGCTTAAGCATGAGGACACCATATAGTGGCTCAATGACACAGAATGGAGATGTTGTCAGCATGAAGACACCATATAGTGGCTGAATGGCACAGTGTGGAGGTGTTGGCAGCATGAGGACACCATATAGTGGCTGAATGACACAGCTTGGATGAGGCTGAAGCATGAGGACACCATATAGTGGCTCAATGACACAGAATGGAGGTGTTGTCAGCATGAGGACACCATATAGTGGCTGAATGGCACAGTGTGGAGGTGTTGGCAGCATGAGGACACCATATAGTGGCTGAATGACACAGCTTGGATGAGGCTGAAGCATGAGGACACCATATAGTGGCTCAATGACACAGAATGGAGGTGTTGGCAGCATGAGGACACCATATAGTGGCTGAATGGCACAGTGTGGAGGTGTTGGCAGCATGAGGACACCATATAGTGGCTGAATGACACAGCTTGGATGAGGCTTAAGCATGTGGACACCATATAGTGGCTCAATGACACAGAATGGAGGTGTTGGCAGCATGAGGACACCATATAGTGGCTGAATGTCACAGTGTGGAGGTGTTGGCAGATGATGACAAACTATAGTGGCTGAATGACACAGCTTGGATGAAGCTGAAGCATGAGGACACCATTTAGTAGCATGGAGCTGTTGTCAGCATGAGGAGACCATATAGTGGGTTAAAGACACAGCATGGACATGTTGGCAGCATGAGGACACCATATAGTGGCTGAATGACACAGCATTGACATGTTGTCAGCATGAGGACACCATATAGTGGCTGAATGACACAGCTTGGATGAGGCTGAAGCATGAGGACACCATATAGTGGCTGAATGACACAGCATGGAGGTGTTGGCAGCATGAGGAGACCATATAGTGGATGAATGGCACAGCCTGGAGTTGCCAGCAGCATGAGTAGGCACTAGGCCTTCACAATCCCTAAGATTAAAAGATGAATTAAGAAATTTAAACCAAAGATTTTGGATAGCGGGTGCTACCTATGAGAAAATTGGAAATTACCAGACCCAGGCCCCACAGCGGCATCAGTAACCCATATATTGCCTGAATGACACAGCCTGGACTTGGCTGATGCACGAGTACACACCAGGGCTTCACAATCTCTCCAAAAAAACACCACAATTTTAGAAATTTTTTTAAAAGATTTTGGATAGCGGGTGCTACCTATGAGAAAATTTGAAAATTACCAGACCCAGGCCCAACAGCGGCATCAGTAACCCATATATTGCCTGAATGACACAGCCTGGAGTTGGCTGATGCATAAGTACACACCAGGGCTTCACAATCCCTCCAAAAAAACACCACAATTTTTGAAAAAGATTTTGAATAGCGGGTGCTACCTATGAGAGAGTTTGAAAATGACCAGACCCAGGCCCTACAGCGTCATCAGCAACCCATATATTGCCTGAATGACACAGCCTGGAGTTGGCTGATGCACGAGTACACACCAGAGCTTCACAATCCCTCCAAAAAAACACCACAATTTTAGAAATTTTTGAAAAAGATTTTGGATAGCGGGTGCCACCTATGAGAACATTTTAAAATAACAGACCCAGGCCCCACAGCGGCATCAGTAACCCATATATTGCCTGAATGACACAGCCTGGAGTTGGCTGATGCACAAGTTCACACCAGGCCTTCACAATCCCCCCCAAAAAACACCACAATTTTAGAAATTTTTGAAAAAGATTTTGGATAGCGGGTGCTACCCATGAGAAAATTTGAAATTAACAGACCCAGGCCCAGCAGCGCCATCATTTTTTTATTTGAAATTTAAAACCCCAGCGTGTGGGTACAAAGGACCAAATCTAACAAGCCCCCACGTGAGATTTAGGCAAAACGTATCCATTGCCCTGACCGGCCATTGTTTCCAAGACTTTTCACCAAGGCAAACCATGTGAAGAGCAGCGTGACACCGCCGTGACCTGCACACATGGAAGGGGCACTGAGACTTGTCCGGGCAGTGGAGGCTTAAGACACAGAGGAGGATGTGGAGGCGGAGTAGCACACTGTCTCAGGACCAACGGGCTGACAAAGTGTAGCAGGAAGCAGCATTGAGTACACACAGAATCTTCAGAATCCCAAAGAAAAAAACATCCATTTTTTAAATAATTTTAAGAATATTTAGAACAGCGGGTGCTACCTATATGTTGCATGAATGACACACCCTCGAGTTGGCTGATGCATGAGTACACACTAGGGCTTCACAATCCCTCAAAAAAAAACACAATTGTAGAAATTGATGAAGAAGACTTATGGATAGCGGGTGCTACCTATGAGAAAATTTGAAATTCCCAGACCCAGGCTCAGCGGCGCCATCAGTAAACCATATATTGCCTGAATGACACAGGCTGGAGTTGGCTGATGCATGAGTACGCACCAAAGCTTCACAATCCCTAATAAAAAAGACAAACATTTTTACCAAAAATTTTTACGAAAATTTAGGAAAGCGAGTGCTCTCTATATATTACCAGAATGACGCAGCCTGGAGTTGGTTGCAGCATGAGGAGACCATTGAAATGTGTGATTTTTTTATTTGAAATTTAAATAAAATTTGTGTCCCGGACCCCGCCGTGTGGGTACAAAGGACCTAATCTCACAAGCACCCACAGGGCTCATGTGGCCGTAAGATGTAGGCGCAACGTCTCCATAGCCCTGACCGGCCATTTTTGGTTTTTGTACCTTTGTTTAAGAACAAGCGCATATCCAAGAGTCCAAGAAGACTCTATAATGCAGAACGGTGGACCACCAAAAGACATTCTTCTATAAAAGAATTTTTTATGAAATAAAGAAGCAGAGTTCATCCCTCTGCGTATTTTTTTTGAAAATTTTACTTTAAAAATCACATGCAACAATCGTTCAATGGTGTAATGGTTATTATTGTGGAAAATTCAAGTTTATTACTGTGATAATTATCAGAAAATTTGAAAAAAACACTACCCAAGAGTGTTTAATAACCCCATACATTGCACCATAAATGTTGAAATTTTAATTAAGCATGTATGTATGTATTTCAAAAATCCTAAAATTAAAGGCCCAAGCCCAGAAGCATCAGGAAGTCAAGTACTTCCTGAAAGACACAAGAGCAGTCAGGAGTAGGCATCAGTAGTACCAAAGAGGCTTTAATAACCCCTTACATTGCACGATAACTCGCGAGATCGAGCAATTACAGGTGTGTTATGCCCTAAGCGCAAGTCATGAGCTCGAGTTCATTAAGTCCTTGCCCTTTGTACACACTGCATGTCTCTACTACTGATTGGATGGTTTAGTGAGGTCCTCGGATCGGCCCCGGCGGGGTAGGAGAAGGCCCTAACAGAGCGCCGAGAATTTAAAGATCATTGTTGAAATTAGCATTAAGCATGTATAAGCTACTGCTAAACTTCCAAAAATTTAAGGCCCAAGGCCTGAGGCATCAGGGAGGCAATTATTTCCTGAAAGACACAGAATGAGTCAGGAGCAGTCAGGAGCAGTACCCAAGAGGGTTTAATAACCAACCCCTTACATTTAAAGATCAATGCTGAAATTTGCATTAAGAATGTATTTAGCTACTGCTAAACATCCAAAAATTGAAGGCCCAAGGCCTTAGGCATCAGGGAGGCAAGTAGTTCCCGAAAGACACAGAATGAATCAGGAGCAGTCAGGAGCAGTACCCAAGAGGGTTTCAAATCCTGACTGATCCATCCCTGATTCATCTTGACAAACGTCAGTCTCTCCACATTTTTAGTGGACAGATGAGTTCGCCTTGGGGTGACTATGGCCCCGGACGCACTAAACACCCGCTCTGATGGCACACTACTGGCCGGGCAGGACAGCTGTCAGGAGCAGTACCCAAGAGGGTTTCATAACCATCCCCTTACATTTAAAAGTCAATGTTGAAATTTGCATTAAGCATGTATTTAGCTACTGCTAAACATCCAAAAATTGAAGGCCCAAGGCCTGAGGGCAGGGAGGCAAGTAGTTCATGAAAGACACAGAATGAATATGGAGCAGTCATTCGCAGTACCCAAGAGGGTTTCATAACCCCTTACATTTAAAGATCAATGTTGACATTTGCATTAAGCATATATTTAGCTACTGCTAAACATCCAAAAATTAAAGGCCCAAGGCCAGAAGCATCAGTGAGGCAAGTAGTTCCTAAAAGACACAGGATGAGCCAGGAGCAGGTAATCGCAGTACCCAAGAGGGTTTCCTAACCAACCCCTTACATTTAAAGATGAATGTTGAAATTTGCATTAAGCATGTATTTAGCTACTGCTAAACATCCAAAAATTAAAGGCCCAAGGCCAGAAGCATCAGTGAGGCAAGTAGTTCCTGAAAGACACAGGATGAGCTAGGAGCAGGCAATCGCAGTACCAAAGAGGGTTCCATAACTCTAAATGATAACCCAAGAGGGTTTCATAACCAACCATAATTGGGAAATGTTGGTGTAGCAGCTTGGTCAATCTACTCCGAGGCATCTGGCATTGGTGGCTGCAAATCCTGGCTGATCCATCCCTGATTCATCTTGACAAACGTCAGTCTCTCCACATTTTTAGTGGACAGACGAGTTCGCCTTGGGCTGACTATGGCCCCGGACACACTAAACATCCGGTCTGATGGCACACTACTGGCCTGGCAGGACAGCAGTCAGGAGCAGTACCCAAGAGGGTTTCATAACAATCCCCTTACATTTAAAAGTCAATGTTGAAATTTGCATTAAGCAAGTATTTAGCTACTGCTAAACATCCAAAAATGTAAGGCCCAAGGCCTGAGGGCAGGAAGGCAAGTAGTTCCTGAAAGACACAGAATGAATATGGAGCAGGCATTTGCAGTACCCAAGAGGGTTTCATATCCCCTTACATTTAAAGATCAATGTTGACATTTGCATTAAGCATATATTTAGCTACTGCTAAACATCCAAAAATTAAAGGCCCAAGGCCAGAAGCATCAGTGAGGCAAGTAGTTCCAGAAAGACACAGGATGAGCCAGGAGCAGGTAATCGCAGTACCCAAGAGGGTTTCCTAACCAACCCCTTACATTTAAAGATGAATGTTGAAATTTGCATTAAGCATGTATTTAGCTACTGCTAAACATCCAAAAATTAAAGGCCCAAGGCCAGAAGCATCAGTGAGGCAAGTAGTTCCTGAAAGACACAGGATGAGCCAGGAGCAGGCAATCGCAGTACCAAAGAGGGTTCCATAACCCTAATTGATAACCCAAGAGGGTTTCATAACCAACCATAATTGGGAAATGTTGGAGTAGCAGCTTGGTCAATCTACTCTGAGGCATCTGACATTGGTGGCTGCAAATCCTGGCTGATCCATCCCTGATTCATCTTGACAAACGTCAGTCTCTCCACATTTTTAGTGGACAGACGAGTTCGCCTTGGGGTGACTATGGCCCCGGACGCACTAAACACCCGCTCTGATGGCACACTACTGGCCGGGCAGGACAGCTTTTCCAGGGAAAACTCTGCTAGTTGTGGCCATAAATCAAGTTTGGCTGCCCAGAAGTCCAGCGGATCTTCAATGTTTGTTGGCATGGCCATGTCAAGGTATGCCACCACCTGCTGGTTCAGGTCCTGCTCCGTGTCTACCTGCTGCTGATGAGTTGCTTCACTATGCGAGTAAAGAAAGCTACTCATCAGCGACTGTAGACTCAGGCTGCTGCTGATTGAGCTGGTACTGCTCCTCCCACCCCTCCCCAGCAGCCATGGCAGTGGAAGGTGAGCGCAGAGGGCCCCCCGAGTCAGACCTGCGAGTGGATGGACCATGTGGCCGATCAGCCAACTGACTACGTAGAATCTCTCTGTAGTAGGTCAGTGTTGTGATTCGGCTAGCTGGATGTGGATCCTCTGTGTCAGCGAGGGATTGGCGTGGACCTTGTTGGTGGACCGGTTCTAGGTTACTACTGGTATTCCCCAGAGCCCGCCGCAAAGCGGGATGGTCTTGCTGCGGCGGTAGCAACCAGGTTGTATCCACCGGCAACGGCTCAACCTCGCTGACTGCTGAGAAGGCGTGGGACAGAAGGACTAGACAGAGGCAAGGTCAGACGTAGCAGAAGGTCGGAGCAGGCGGCAAGGTTCGTAGTCAATGGCAATAGCAGAAGATCTGGAACACAGGCTTTGGACAACACTAAACGCTTTCTCTGGCACAAGGCAACAAGATCCGGCAAGGAAGTGAGGGGGAAGTGAGGTTAAATAGACAGGGAGCAGGTGGAGACTAATTAGACTGATTTGGCCAGGCACCAATCATTGGTGCACTGGCCCTTTAAATCTTAGAGAGGTGGCACGTGGGCCCTAAGGAGCGGAGCGGCGCGCGCCAGGACGTGACAGCTGGTGACCGGGACAGGTGAGTGACTTGGGATGTGATTCGCGAGCGGGCGCGTCCCGCTATGCGAATCGCATCCCCGCCAGCAGTTTCAGTGCAGCGCTCCCGGTCAGCGGGTCTGACCGGGGCGCTGCAGAGAGCGGAACGCCGCGAGCGCTCCGGGGAGGAGCAGGGACCCGGAGCGCTCGGCGTAACAGTCAGTTTGTCCTCCCTCTCAGTGGGTGTAAAAAAGGCCCCCATTTTGGGACGGCAGCTAGGGTCTAATAAGGTGGAGATCCAGAAGTCATCCCGCTGATGAATTTTGACAATTCGGGGGTCACTACGCAACCAACTGAGCATGCATCATGCCATTTGCACCAGTGACTCGGAGGGACTACCTGCCTCCATCTCCACTGCATACTGCCACGGTGTGTCTGGGTCCTCTGTCTCAACTTCCTCATAACCCTTCAGCTCCTCTGGCTGCTCCTGCTCCTGCTATCCTGTCAGAAGACTAGAAACACCGGCCATCTCATCCAACCTAAACTGTGCTCCGCTCTGCCCCTCATCATCCTCCTCCTCCAGTTCAGCCCCCACAGGGCTCATGTAGCCTTGAGATGTAGGCGCAACGTCTCCATTGCCATGACCAGCCATGGTTTCAATCATTTGTTGTAGGAAATGTAGGAGTGGAATTACGTCGTTCATGGCGTAATCCAGGCGACTCACAAATAATGTGGCTTCCTCAAAGGGCCTAAGCAAAAGGCAGGTGTCACGAATGAGCTGCCACTGGTTCACAAGGAATTTACACAGGGGAGTACTCCTATCTGCTTGGATCATCAAGAAATCTGTGATGACTTTTCTTTGTTCCTATAGTCTGTCCAACATATGGAGGGTGGAATTCCAACGTGTGGCAACGTCACAAATAAGACTATGTTGTGGGATACTGTTCTGATGCTGCAGCTCAAGGAAGGTGTGCTTGGCGGTGTAAGAGTGGCTGAAGTGCATGCACAGTTTCCTTGCCATTTTCTTGATGTTTTGCAAATGCAGTGAAGACTTGAGAAAGTGCTTGACAACCAGATTCAACATGTGTGCCATGCAGGGCGCATGTTTCACACTTCCTTGTCGCAGCGCGGACACGATGTTCTTCCCGTTGTCTGTCACCATGGTTCCCATTTCCAGATTTCGTGGAGTAAGCCATACTCGGATTTCTTTACGAATGAACTTTAGCAGTTCCTCCCCTGTGTGACTCAGTTCGCCAAGGCAAATCAGCTTGACACCGCCGTGCCATACACACATGGTACGATGAATGGCCACCGAGATTTGGACGTGCAGTGGAGGCCAAGGACACGGTGGAGCATGAGGAGGCGGCGTCGCACACTGTAACAGGACCAACTGCCTGGGAGCGAGAGCGTGGAGGAGGAACCGGTGTGACCTGTCCAAGTTGCTGTTATGGCTGTGCAGGAACCACATTTACCCAGTGAGCTGTAAAAGACAAGTATTGTCCCTGCCCGTAGTTACAGCTCCACATGTCGGCGCTGCCGTGCACTTTTGAACACACCGACAGGCTCAAGGACTGGCCCACCTTCTCTTGTACAAACTTATGTAGGGCTTGTACTGCCTTCTTCGCAAAGAAATGACGGCTTGGGACTCTCCACCTCGGCTCGGCACAAGCCATCAATTCTCTGAAAGGTGCAGAGTCCATCACTTGAAAAGGGAAGGACTGCAACACCAGCAACTTTGACAGGAGCACATTCAACTACTGCGCCGTTGGATGAGTGGGCGCATACTGTTGTCCCTTGGACATGGCTTCGCCGATGGATTGTTGGCAGAATGGCTGACTAAAAGCGGGAGAAGCAGGAGCGACAGAAGGAGGGTTTGACACACAGCTCCCTTCGACTGAGGTGGTGGAGCATTGGCTGGATGAAGGAGGGAGCGGATGGCCACTGGATGATGCAGCAGGCTGGACCACTACATCGGAGCCACGGTTCTCCCAGGCCGCTTTATGGTGGCGAAGCATGTCTTGATGCAGTGCCTTGGTGCCGACATTGTGACCCTGGCCATGCTTCACCTTCTGCCGACAGATCTTGCATGTGACTACATGAACCTCCTCCGGATGCCTTATGAAAAACTTCCACACCGCCGAGTAGCTGATTTTCCCACCCGCAGTCTGCACTAATTGACTGCTACTGGTGCCGTCTCCAGGAACCCCTGTTCCACTACCTCCCGGAAAGGTAGGCTGCGAAGCAGGTGGTCTCTCCCCGGGGCACATTTGGCTCCTGAGTTTCCACTACTGCAACCACGCTGACTGCCAACCGTGCTACCGCCTTGCTGCCTCAAGGGCAACCTTCAACTCTCTTCTCCTGATGATGATGAAGCCCCTTCTGCACCAGGCTCCCAATTGTGATCAGCTTCATCATCATCAACAGTTGTGTGCACGTCACTGATGTCCTCCTCAGGTTCCCCAACAGTGACTGCTTCAGGACCCTGAACACCTGCAACACTGCCTTCCACGTCACTCTCCGCATCACTACTTGCCCGCCTAGCGGAGAAAGCAGCGCATGTCTCCTCCCCTTCTTGGCTGTCCAGTAGCTGTTGACTGTCCTCTATTGGATCGTCCTCAGTAAATAGTGGAGCTGAACCCACAGCGTAAGATACTTCTTTAGGAGAGGGAACAGCATAGGACAAAGGCAATGGGAGGATACGGACTGCTCCCGGGCCATGCCAACTGAGGGTTGTGTCTGAGGAACCCACTGACTGTTGACTGGGGGTCTCAGATGTCACTTGTGATGATGTGGATAAGCGTGTTAACCATTCGACGACGGCAGATGGGTTGCTGGTCGAGACACGACCGCTGGCTGATAACGGGAGCTCAGGCCTCTCGCTGCGACTCCTGCTGCCACTCACCCCAAGTCTGCTGCCAACTCTGCCTGAAGTATTTAGGCCTCTGCCACTCCTCTGTGCACATCCTGGCACTTCTCTGCCTGACATACTTAGTGCGTTTATGAGGGAATTACAATACGCTACACTACTCTTTAAACAGTATTTGTCTAGAACAGCAGCAGGTGATTACTTACGGCTGACCTTGAACAGTATTTAGGCCCTTTAACAGATTAACAAGTACTAAATGGTACAATACTTGGATGTACGTATGCGGTATGCACTGATGAGGGCAGTAATATGCCTAACTATTAGCAGAAAAAACTCTGTATTTTTGTAAAACACCAGTGGATACTATTGTTTGGACTTTGATGGTATGGAGCACCTTGACAGCTTAACAGGTACTAAATGGTACAATACTTGGATGTACCTATGCGGTATGCACTGATGAGGGCCTATTAGCAGAAAAAACTCTTTATTTTTGTAATACACCAGCCGGTGGATACTATTGTTTGGACTTTGACGGTATGGAGCACCTTGACAGCTTAACAGGTACTAAATTGTACAATACTTGCATGTACCTATGCGGTATGCACTGATGAGGGCAGTTATATATGCATAACTATACGCAGAAAAAAACTGTTTAAAAAAAAAAACAGCCGGTGAATAGTATTTTTTGACTTGCACAGTATGTAGCCAGCCCCTTGACAGATTAACAGGTACAAAATTGTGTAAATGCACTACAGTCCACTGAGCATTCACGTATTTCTGAACAGCAGCAGAACACAACAGTGCAGCAACACAAAAAAAAAACAGCACAGCACTCTGCACTCTGCACTTCTTCCTTTCCCTAATGCTGATGTGAGTAGCAGTTGCAGTGTAACGCTGTGGTATGAGCTATTCACACACACGCAGTCCCGTCCTCTCCATCTGAGTGCATAGATGAAATGAAGAGAGGCAAGATGGCCGCCGATTATATAGGGGCTGTGACATCACAGGGGTCAGTGAACACTGATAGGCTGCATCTCACATGTGATTCAGGGTCAGCCCGCCTACCTTCATTCCCGCCACTGTTTCCTGCCCTCCCATAATCCCCTGCCCCATGTACTCACATGTGGATCCGCCATCTTTGGTCCCCAATAGCCTGGAATGCTGTAAAATGGAGTTTAATGAAGCGATTCGTGAGATAGAATCGCGGCGATATTGGTATTCGTTGCAAATCGAATTTTTCATGAAATTCGTAACGAATTCGGGTTCTTAATGACCCCAGTGACCCAGTCGAGGATAGGTGTGTGACGCTGGAGCCAGGGCAAGCCAAGAAGAATTTCTGAGGTACAGTTGGGCAATAAAAAAAATTCAATATCTTCATGATGGTGAACTCCAATGCTCATGAGCAGAGAAAATTAAGAGAGGTTTGACGAGATGGTTAACCGGAATATTGAATCTGTTGATGAGAGAGGCTTCAATGAAATTTCCTGCAGAACCTGAGTCCAGAAAGGACACAGCGGAGAAGGAAGTATTCGTATTAGTGGGTAGAGCAATTCGCACAGGTACAGTCAGTCGTGGAGATGAAGAATTCACACCTAGCTACGCCTCTCCCACGTTAACTAGGTGCGTGCGTTTCCCTGACGCGGAGGACGAATAGGGCAGTCCTTTAGGAAATGTTTGGTACTAGCACGGTACAGGCACAAATTTTCATTTCTGCGGCGACTGCTCTCTTGTTGGGTCAGGCGAGACCGATCCACTTGCATAGCCTCCTCGGCGGAAGGCACAGGAACAGATTGCAAAGGACACTGGAAGAGAGGGGCCAAGCGAGGAAATCGCCTGGTGCGAACAAGATCCTTTTCTTGGCGGAGCTCCAGATGTCTTTCAGAGAAACGCATATCAATGCGGGTGGCCAACTGGATAAGTTCAGACAGGGTAGCAGGAATTTCTCGTGCGGCCAGAACATCTTTGATGTGGCTGGATAAACCTTTCTTGAAAGTCGCGCAGAGGGCCTCATTGTTCCATGCGAGCTCAGAGGTGAGGGTGCTGAACTGTATGGCATATTCGCCCACAGAAGAGCTCCCCTGAACGAGATTCAGAAGGGTCGTCTCGGCTGAGGAAGCCCGGGCTGGCTCCTCAAAGACACTGCGTACTTCGAAGAAGAAGGACTGGATGGAAGCATTGGCAGGATCGTTGCAGTCCCAAAGCAGTGTGGCCCAGGACAAGACCTTTCCAGACAACAAACTGACCACGAAAGCCACCTTAGACCGTTTTGTGGGGAACTGGTCTGACATCATCTCGAGGTGCAGGGAACATTGGGACAGGAACCCACGGCACAGCTTAGAGTCCCCATCAAATTTCTCTGGAAGAGACAGGCAGACTCTGGAGGTAGCACGCAGTGGAGGAGAAGCTGGAGCTGGTGGAGGAGATGGTTGACGCTGTGGAGGCAGAAGCTGCTGGAGCATGGCGGTCAACTGCAACAGCTGTTGTCCTTGTTGGGCGATCTGCTGCGACTGCTGGGCAACCACGGAGGTGAGGTCAGCGAGACTTGGCAGCCACGCATCTGCGGGATCCATGGCCGGATCTACTGTCAGGTTCCGGACTGGTATGCATGGAGGACACGAGAGTGGATCCTCTGTGTCAGTGAGGCGATGGCATGGGCCGTACCAAGGGAACGGAATCTAAGGGGTTACTGGTATTCACCAGAGCCCGCCGCAAAGCGGGATGGACTTGCTGTGGCAGGTAAAACCCAGGTCATTCCACCCGATAGCGACTCAACCTCACTGACAGCTGAGACAGGCGCGGTACACAAGGACAAGGCAAGGCGAGGTCAGACGTAGCAGAAGGTCAAGGCAGGCGGCAAAGATTCGTAGTCAGGGGCAACGGCAAAGGGTCTGGATACACAGGCTAGGGAACACACAAAACACTTTCTCAGGGCACTAGGGCAACAAGATCCGGCAAGGACAGGAAGGGGGAGTGGGTTTATATGTGTTACACAGATTGGGCCAGGCACCAATTAATGGTGCACTGGCACTTTAAATTTTAGTAAGCGGGCGCGCACGCACCCTAGGGAGCGGGGCCGAGCGCGCCGGCAAGGAGCAGCAGCAGGTTTGCGGTGAGTGTTACACCGAGCACTCCGGGTCCCTGCTCCTCCCCGGAGCGCTTGCGGCGTTCTCCTCTCTGCAGCGCCCCGGTCAGACCCGCTGACCGGGAGCGCTGCACTGACATTCACGATGGTGATGCGATTTGCATAGTGGGATGCGCCCGCTCGCGAATTGCATCCCAAGCCACTTACCCATCCCGGTCCCCGACTGTCATGTTCTGGCGCGCGGCTCCGCTCTGTAGGGCGCGCGTGCGCCAGCTCTCTAAGATTTAAAGGGCCAGTGCACCAGTGATTGGTGCCTGGCCCAATCAGTCTGATTAGCTTCCACCTGCTCCCTGTCCATATAACCTCACTTCCCCTGCACTTCCTTGCCGGATCTTGTTACCTTGTGCCAGAGAAAGCGTTTAGTGTTGTCCAAAGCATGTGTTTCCAGACCTTCTGCTATTGCTATTGACTACGAACCTTGCCACCTGCCCCGACCTTCTGCTACGTCTGACCTTGCCTCTGCCTAGTCCTTCTGTTCCGCGCCTTCTCAGCAGTCAGCGAGATTGAGCCGTTGCCGGTGGATACGACCTGGTTGCTACCGCCGCAGCAAGACCATCCCGCTTTGCGGTGGGCTCTGGTGAAAACCAGTAGCAACCTAGAACCGGTCCACCGTCACGGTCCACGCCCTCGCTGACACAGAGGATCCACATCCAGCTAGCCGAATCCTAACAGTGAGTGATATGGGACGCGATCCGTGAGCGGGTACGTCCCGTCCCACGGATCGCGGCCCCACCGGTGACAGAGGAGCAGCGCTGGATACAGGGGGACGCCGTGAGTGCTCCGGGGAGGCAGCGGGACCCGGAGCGCTCAGCGCTACACATACAGGGGGACGGCGCGAGCGCTCCGGGGAGGCAGCGGGACCCAGAGCGCTTGGCGTTACAAGGTCGGGATTGGAGATCGAGATAAGAGGTCGATATAGGAGGAAGGGATAGGAGGATGGGATATGAGGTCGGGATAGGAGGTCGGGATAGGAGGTCAGGATAGGAGGTCTGGATAGGAGGTCGAGATAGGAGGTCGAGATAGGAGGACGGGATGGTCGGGATAGGAGGTCGAGATAGGAGGATGGGATAGGAGGTCGAGATAGGAGGTCGAGATAGGAGGGCGGGATAGGAGGTTGGGATAGGAGTTCGGGATAGGAGGTCTGGATTGGAGGACGGGATATGAGGACAGGATAGGAGGTCGGGATACGAGGTCGGGATGGGAGGTCAGGATAGGAGGTCGAGATAGGAGGTTGAAATAGGAGGTCCGGTTAGGAGGTCGAGATAAGAGGTCGGGATAGGAGATCAGGATAGGAGGACAGGATAGGAGGTCGGGATAGGAGGTCGGGATAGGAGGAAGGGATATGAGATCAGGATAGGAGGACAGGATAGGAGGTCGGGATAGGAGGTCGGGATAGGATGAAGGGATAGGAGATCAGGATAGGAGGTCGGGATAGGAGGTCGGGATAGGAGGTCGGGATAGGAGGTCGGGATAGGAGGAAGGGATAGGACGTCGAGATAGGAGGACGAAATAGGAGGACGGGATAGTAGGACGGGATATACGGATGGTATATGAGGACGGGATAGGAGGTCAGGATAGGAGATCAGGATAGGAGAACGGGATAGGCGGTCGGGATAGGAGGTCAGGATAGGAGAACGGGATAGGAGGTCGAGATAGGAGGTCGAAATAGGAGGACGGGATAGGAGGTCGGGATAGGAGGTCGAGATAGGAGGTCGAGATAGCAGGACGGTATGGTCTGGATAGGAGGTCGAAATAGGAGGACTGGATAGGATGACGGGATAGGAGGACGGGATAGTAGGACGGCATAGGAGGTCGAGATAGGAGGTTGGGATAGGAGGTCGGGATAGGAGGTCGAGATAGGAGGACGGGATAGGAGGACAGGATATGAGGATGGGATATGAGGACTGTTGGCAGTATATAAGCAGCACAAGAAGGTGGGTTCCCATGCGCGCAGACTTGGTAAAAGTCCTCAAAGGGTGTCGATCTTCAATTCCGTAAAACAGCAGATTTAATGTTTCGGGTTGTTTGGATGCCCATAGACTTTACCCAGAGCTGCCTCATTACTATAGGATCATAAAAAGTAAATCTATGATACCCCAAATTTAACACAAGGGAAGCCGTGGGCAAAAGCTAGTCTTATATATAAAAGGAGAAGACCTGACTCACTGAATCAACGCCCAGCCTAAACCCTTGGACTTAGAAACCTGTTTTTTTTTCACAGGTTTTGTTTTTAAGATGTAGACAAGGAAAAGAAAGGATTTTTCGAAATTCCACCCTTAACCTGTATCCACCCTGCATCCCAAGTCCTTAAGGACGCAGGGCGTATGAATACGCCCGTGGGAATTCCGGTCCCAGCCGATAGCCGGTTGGGGACCGGATCGGAATGCCTGCTGAAATCATTCAGCAGGCACCCCGGCACATCGCCCAGGGGGTCCTGAGACCCCCCATGTCGGCATTCGGAGAAAATCGCATGTCAATTCAGACATGCGATTTTCTCCAATTCCCGGCTGATCGGGTCTCTGGTGACCCAATCACCTGGAAAATAGGGATGATCGGAGTTGTCAGTGACAGCCCCGATCAGCTTAAGGGATAGGAGTGAGGTCGCAGTGCTGCGATCTCCTCCTATCCCCTACCATTAGTCAGAACTGAGTTCTGACCAATGGCAGAGCAGGACAGGGGGTTTCCATGGAAACCCCCTGTTCTGCCCACCCCTGGATGTCGGGCAGAACGGGGGGGGGGGGGGAGATGGAGGCCTTTACCTGAGGACCAGATGCGTGGGGCCTGCCGATCATCGAAGACATCCACCGGAGATCACGGCTCAGGTAGGGAATCGACAGTGGGGGGGGGGGGGGGGAAATGAAAGTGAAAGTAATGTGATCTTTACTGTAGAAACCACTAGGAAGGCTGGACTGCAACTCCCATCAAAGGCTGTCTGGGCATGCTGGGAGTTGTAGTTTTGCAACATCTGGAGGGTCACAGTTTGTTGACCACTGTTACAGTAGTGCCCAAATGGTAGCCCTCCAGATGTTGCCAAACTACAACTCTCAGCATGCCTAGACCACCCAGTCATGCTGGGAGTTGTAGTTCTGTAACATCTGTCCCTTCAGATTTTGCTATTTTCATGACATTTTGGAAAATTGCTGCTCTACTTTGAAGCACTCTAATTTTTTCAAAAAGTTAAAATATGTCCATTTTATGAGGCCAACATAAAGTGGACATATTGTATTTGTGAATAAAAAAAAAAATTATTTGGAATATCCTTTTTCCTTACAAGTAGAGAGCTTCAAAGTTAGAAAAATGCAAAATTTTCAAAATTTTCATGATATTTTGGGATTTTTCACCAAGAAAGGATGCAAGTAACAACGAAAATTTACCACCAAAATAAAGTAGAATATGTCACGAAAAAGCAATCTCAAAATCAGAATATTCAGTAAAAGCGTTTTAGAGTTATTAACGCTTAAAGTGACGGTGGTCAGAATTGCGAAAAATGGGTCAGTCCTTAAAGGGGTATTCCAGGCAAAACCTTTTTTTTTATATATCAACTGGCTCCAGATTTGTAAATTACTTCTATTAAAAAAATCTTAATCCTTCCAATAGTTATTAGCTTCTGAAGTTTTCTGAAGTCTAACTGCTCAATGATGATGTCACGTACCGGGAGCTGTGCATGATGGGAGAATATCCCCATAGGAATTGCACAGCTCCCGGGACGTGAGTCATCGGAGAGCAGTTAGGCAGAAAACAGCAACTCAACTTCAGAAACTAATAACTATTGGAAGGATTAAGATTTTTTAATAGAAGAAATTTACAAATCTGTTTAACTTTCCGGAGCCAGTTGATATATAAAAAAAAAGTTTTGGCCTGGAATACCCCTTTAAGGTGAAAAATGGCTCATTCCTTAAGGGGTTAAGGGGGTGAAAAAGGAGTTTTTTGTTTTTTTTTAAGTCCCATACAAGTCTATGGGAAATATATGTTACTACATAACTTCCAAACGGCTGTAGATATTTTGATAATACTTGGTCACATGTTACTTATATGTACACTTAAAATATAGGATAGTTAATTTAACTGTTAACTACCCCCATTTGTGAGGGTCGGGGTTTTTGTTTAAAGTCCCATGCAAATCAATGGGAAATGTATGTTCCCACATAACTTCCATACGGCTGGAGATATTTCAATACCTGGTACACATATTACTGGTCGGGATATGAGGACTGGATGGGAGGTCAAGATATGAGGTCGGAATAGGAGGGCGAGATAGCAGGTCGAAATAGGAGGTCGAGATAGGAGGACGGGATGATCGGCATAGGAGGTCGTGATAGGAGGTCGGGATAGGAGGTCAAGTTAGGAGGATGGGATATGAGGTCAAGATAGGAGGACAAGATAGGAGGATGGGATAGGAGGTCGGGATAGAAGGTCGGGATAGGAGGTCGGGATAGGAGGTCGGGTTGGAGGTCGAGATAGGAGGTCGATATAGGAGGACAGGATAGGAGGACGGGATAGGAGGTCTGGATACGAGGTCGGGATAGGAGGTCGGGATAGGAGGTCAAGATAGGTAGAGATAAAAGGATGGGATAGGATGACGGGATAGGAGGTTGCGATAGGAGGACAGAATATGAGGATGAGATAGGAGGTCGGGATAGGAGGACAGGATAGGAGGACGGGATAGGAGGTCGGGATAGGAGGATGGGATGGGAGGACAGAATATGAGGACGGGATAGGAGGTCAGAATAGGAGGTCAGGATAGGAGGTCGGGATAGGAGGTCGAGATAGGAGGACGGGATTGGAGGATGGGATAGGAGGACGGGATAGTAAGACGAGATAGGAGGTCGAGATAGGAGGTCGAGATAGGAGGACGGGATAGGAGTTTGGCATAGGAGGGATAGGAGGTCGGGATATGAGGACAGGATAAGAGGTCGGGATAGGAGGTCGGGATAGGAAGTCGAAATAGGAGGATGGGATAGGAGGTCAGGATAGGTGGTTGGGATAGGAGGACGGTATAGGAGGTCGGGATAGGAGGAAAATATAGGAGGTCAAGATAAGAGGTCGAGATAGGAGGAAGGGATAGGAGGACGTGATAGGAGGCCGGGATAGGAGGTCGGGATAGGAGGTCAGGATAGGAGGTCAGGTTATGAGGTCGAGATAGGAGGTTGAGATATGAGGACGGGATAGGAGGACGGGATATGAGGACGGGATAGGAGGTCGAGATAGGAGGTCGGGATAGGAGGTCGGGATAGGAGGTAAAGATAGGAGGTCGAGATAGCAGGTCGAGATAGGAGGAAGGGATAGAAGGATGGGATAGGAGGTCTGCATAGGAGGTCGTGATAGGAGGTCGGGATAGCAGGTCGGGTTAGGAGGTCAAGATAAGAGGTCGAGATAGGAGGACGGGATAGGAGGACGGGATATGAGGACGGGATATGAGGATGAGATAGGAGGTCGAGATAAGAGGTCGAGATAAGAGGACAGGATAGGAGGACGGAATAGTAGGACGGGATAGTAGGGCGGGATAGTAGGACGGGATAGGAGTTTGAGATAGGAGGTTGAGATAGGAGGACAGGATAGGAGGTCGGGATAGGAAAGATAGGAAGATGGGATATGAGGACATGATAGGAGGTCAGGATTGGAGGACGGGATAGGAGGCCGGCATAGGAGATCGGGATGGGAGGTCTGGATAGGAGGTCAGGATAGGAGTTCAAGATATGAGGTCAAGATAGGAGGTCGAGATAGGAGGACAAGATAGGAGGACAGGATAGGAGGATGGGATATGAGGGTGGGATATGAGGACTGTTGGCATTATGTAAGCAGCGAGAGAAGGTGGGTTCCCCTGCACGCAGACTTGGTAAAAGTCCCCTAAGGATGACGACCTTCAGTTCCATGAAACAGCAGATGTAATGTTTCGGGTTGTTTGGATACCCGTAGTCTTTACCCAGAGCTGCCTCATTACTATAGGATCATAACAAGTAAATCTACGTTACCCCAAATTTAACATGAGCGAAGCCGCGGGCAAAAGCTAGTTGCTAATATAATTCAGTACACATGTTGTTTAGTATAACACTGCATCTGTCATCACCATATATCAACATATAGAGGCCACTCTCTATAATAATATGTATACATACCAGAGTCAACATAGCCTTCAACATAAAATTGTATTTTTTGTGAAAGGCTATATTGACTCTGGCGTTCTTTAGGTATAAAATACAGTATATTGATGGACAGTACAGAGATCTCATTAGTGATTTTTTTTTTTTATACCCAGGATGGTAACCTTGACAAGGTGGCATCCTCTACATCTAGAGGAAAGAAGGTTTCACCATCATCACAGACAGATATTCTTTACTTTAAAAGCAGTGAGACTATGGAACTCTGTGCCACATGGTGTTGTGATATCTGACTCAATAAACAAGTTCAAGGGGGGGGGGGTCTGGATTAAAAAATAAATAACAATACAATATTAAAGGTTATGAATATTAGATTAAGGTTAGTTTCCACTTGTTTTTTTAGGTTTTTTTTAATACCTAAAAAAACGCCAGAAAAAATGACAGAGAAGCTGTCACAGCTTTTTCTTGCATTTTGGCGGTTTTTCTGGCGTTTTTTCTGGTGTGTGGAAAAGACAATTTTTTACACTGTGGCAGTTTTCTCACTGCCTTCAGGGTACCATGTGGCAGAATGGGCATTTTTATTGACATTTTTACCAAAAAAAAAGTGGAAACGTAGCCTTAAGGGGATAGAACATTGATCCAGGGATTTATTCTGATTGCCATATTGGAGTTGTTTGGGGCAATTCTTCCTCTGGATCAACACAGTAGGTTTTAAGGTTGAACCTTATGGACTCTTGTCTTTTTTCAACCTTATAAACTATAAGGGAGATTAATCAAAACCTGAGAAGAGAAGGAGTTGTGCAGTTGCCCATGTCAACCAATCAGATTTATTCTTTCATTTTTTCAGAGGTCTCTTTAAAATCAAAGAAGAAATTTGATTGGTTGCTATGGGCAACTGTACCACTCTTCCTCTATACAAGTTTTGATAAATCTCCCCTATGTTACTATGTTACAAAAGATGTGACATATTACCTCATTTTAACTTTCATAGTTGATGTATAATTCAAGTGTGCTAACTACTGAGTAAAGAGATATGAGCCATAAGCTGTAGCAAAAAAAAAAAAAAAAAAAAAATAGAACAAATGATGCAGTCCATTTTCATCTGGTCTCTTCTAGAATCAACTTGGACATGAATGTTTGCTTCTTGTCTTAGGCATTTTTGTAAGAAGAAATAGTATCCTATGGTATTGGAGGTGTTATCAGGGGAACAAGTGAAAGGTCTTGCATGGTGGCCCAGTCTGGGATTTGTAGATGTAGATATAGGGCTTGTAGTAAGACATCCTGGTCCGAGTAGGTACAACAGTTGTTGCACACCCAAATAGAAAAAGTCCCCTGTGATGGTTTCTTCATGGCAACTACACTCATTAATAGGGTGCTGTGAAGGGTTCCCATTGGTGTAGGTGTTTGGACATAGCACCAATCTGTACAGTAGAGTTAAAAAGAAAAAGCAACTATAAGAGGTAGCACTTAAAGGGGTACTCCCGTGGAAAACTTTTTTTTTTTTTTTTTTAAATCAACTGGTACCAGAAAATTAAACAGATTTGTAAATTACTTCTATTAAAAAATTCTTAATCCTTCCAGTACTTTTTAGGGGCTATATACTACAGAGGAAATGTTTTTCTTTTTTTTTTTTTATTTCTCCTCTGTCACGACCACAGTGCTCTCTGTTGACCTCTGCTGTCCATTTTAGAAACTGTACAGAGCAGCATATGTTTGTTATGAGGATTTTCTCCTGCCCTGGACAGTTCCTAAAATTGACAGCAGAGGTCAGCAGAGAGCACTGTGGTCGTAACAGAAGAGAAATCCAAAAAGAAAAGCATTATCTTTGTAGTATACAGCCCCTAAAATGCGCTGGTCCGGCTGGGGTACGGGAGAGCCCGGTTTGCCCATCCCCCAGCTGGATCCGGCACCCGTAGTGTAAAAACGAAATGTGAATGCAGCCTAGGGCTAAGTCAATGTCAAAGTTAATGTCGACATGCAGTAACCCATGGTAATCAACAGCTTATTTGAAAACATATCAGATTTTGTATGCTTTTTAACAGTAAAATAAAGATGCATAAAGTATTGCTTTTTGTTGTCAGATGCCTGCCAGTGCGAAAATGCACATGAATGTATCAGAACACGCAATGGCATTTTCCAAGTGTTGCTTAAATTATGCCTTTTGGGAGTACAGCAGAATTGGTGTCCCAAAATATTGAAGTATAAAAAGTAAAAAAAATATTATCCCTTTTTTTTTTAGGGATCACGGGATGTGTATGATCAGGCCTGGCTGGTAGTAGCAGCAACAAGGGTGGTAGTCATGGTAGTTGTAATGGCCAGTGGACAGCAGGAAGTGGTGGACTAGTGATAGCTGTAGCCAGCGGACAGGAGAGCAGGCATTGATGGGTGGACTACTGATTGTAGTTGTAGAAGCCAGAGGACAGCAGGCAGTGTGGGCTGGTGGTAGTTGTAGTAGCCAGTGGACAGCAGGCATTGGTGGGTTGGCAATAGTTGTAGCCGGAGAACAGCGAGCAGTGATGGATGGACTAATGATAATTTTAGTACCCAGCGGGCATCAGAGGTGATAGTAGTATAAGTGACATCTGGCACATGAGTTTTAAATTTCTAATTGATCCATGCCTGATTCATTTTAAGAAATGTTCTAATCTGTTGACCCAGAAGTCAGGGCTCGTGAGGTCTTTCAGAGAAAGGGCACAGCTTAGGTATGCATGAACCTGGTTGTTCAGGTAGTGGTGTACATCTCTTTGGTGATAAGTCATATCAGGTTGAAATACTAGGTGTAAAAACGTTGTCATCATGTGCTCCAACATGAAGTTGCCGCTGCTGGCAGAGAGAGCAGAGATCAGACCTACGTTGAGTTTTTTGCTGGAAAGCAGTGGCAAGCTGGCTGCATAGCTTCTCCCTATAAAAATACAAATGATCTTCTTTCTCAGAAGGGAAAGGCCATTTCTGGCTATATATAAAGGGTCAAAGGGTCTAGTGGTCTAGGGTCAAGTAGTCATCTCTTTCCTTCAAGTGTCCAATATGCCTGTCAGAGCGCAAGCAAGAAAGCATACTTTCTTTTCCATAGGCCCAACTGGATTTGCCTTCCCCCCTATACTGCCAAGGTTGGTCAACAAGGTCGTCATCATCATCATCACTGTCACCATGTGTAGGTTCCTCATCCCTTATCCCTTCGACATATTCTATCTCCAAATCCTAGTCATGTCCCACTTCCTCATCCAAGAACATACATACTGCTGCCAGCCAGATGGGAACCTCCAGAAGGAATATCAGTGGCATAACATCAATAATAATGACAAATCTTGTTGCCTCTTTGAAAGGCCTGAGCATGAAGCAGGTGTCTGATTGCCAATGTCTCAGCTGAAAGTCACACTGGCTCCAAAAACTGTGCCAGGAGGATAGGTGGAAGGTGGAAGGAGTTGAACAGGATCAGCACAACTGTGAAGGTGTCACTATTATTTCCTGGTCTTATTGCGCTCGAGCCTCCTTTTGCAAGATTTTGACCTGATGGATTGCATAAGACATACATGTCTGCTCTGCCATATCTACTACTCAATCTTCTGTAGCATGGACAGTACATGGTCCATTAGGTATGCAGCACCTGGGCATTAGTTGCCTAAAGGCTGTGGAGTCAACAAGATAGTACAATAGCGCATGCACCAGCAATAACTTAGCCAGGTGTGAATTAAGCAACACTACAATAGGGTGACTGGATGACAGATTCCATATACAAATCCTCCTCAGGCCCAAATTTCCAACACCTCTTTAAGAAAAACATCCAAACTGCTGCCAGCAAGACACGACATAGAAGGAAGACACAACAGTGATGAGGGCAAGACAGAGAATGCTCTGCCTGTGGACAAGGCCTGGCTGCTAGACAGATAAGAACAACAATAGCAGCAAGTGCAAAGTTTTCTTCTACAGTTATATGGCGTTGCGGTCTGCCTTTTGCCAATAAGAATGTTGGTGGCATTACCACTAAAAGTAAAGGTAGCAGCAGTAGCCAGGTGTTTTTACTGTCTTCCAGGTTTTTTTTTTGGTTTCGTAGGATAGTGTGTTCTTTCTGGACTAGTTGACTCAGTTGAGGCAGGTCATATGACATTGAGGCAGGTGGATTCATCATCATCATCATCATCATCATCATCTACAGTTACATGGCATGGTGGAAATGTTGGTAGTAGATGGTCTGTTCCATCAGCTCTGTCTTTTCTTTGCCACTCTAGTGCTAAGTATGAGGATAGCATTAGCCACAAGGAGGAGTTGTGTATAAACAGTCAGCCTTTGGAATGCGTTGCAGAGGTGGTAGAATTGGTGGTGGTAGACATGGTGGTGATTCTATAAGACATCATGGTGAATATGCTGAGGGGGAGCAAAGAGCTCAGGATCAGACATCAGAAGTTCATTCAGAAGTTCATGCTGAGAGAAATGGTAGGGACGGTGAAGAGTTTGATCATGATAAAGTAGTGTTGGACAGGTTGTGGGAACCAGGTCAGATGTCCATCTTTGTGGTCTAGCACAAAAAGAATTGGGGATTTTCTAGTTTTGGCATCGGTCATGTATGAATCATAGATGTGAGCCTCCTCCCTGTCAGCAATTATATCTGCCCTATGCCGCCTGTTAACAGCTTTGCTGCTTGCACCATCAATGGCTCCTTTTTCGGCATGGACAGGTACCTGGTTCCTCTGCTGGACTCTATGTCAGATCAGCTGCACACTGTGAGGTGAGATGTGACCATCATGGCGCCTGTCAATGCAGCAGAGCAGACTACATTTTGAAGCTTTGTAGTGTATATAGGCCAAGTACAAAAACAACAACTGGGCAATACTGGTGTATATATATTTTTTTTATACCCAAGTTTACCATGTGGCCATGCCACAGTTAAGCTGTGAAGCAATCTTAACATTTTAGCATTATAATAATAATTCAATGTTCCTGCCCTGAAATGACCCCACATATGATCTCCAGTTCAAATTAAGGTAATTCATTGATCATTTTACCACTACATTTGCAGAGATGTATAGCTCCGAAAAATACATTTCAATTGACAAGTCCCTGAATAAATTCAAAGGGAGGTCCCAATTCCAAGGTATGGCATGAAAATGTATGAAAGGATTCAACTGTCAGAATGCCCCTCCATCTTGGTAGTTGGTGAGAAAATAGTGGGTACTCAATCCTGGATCAGGGTTACCACATCTATGTGGATAACTTCTATATCCGCACACCCCTCTTCCAGTCCTTTAAAGCCAGAGCTACTGCAACTCATGGTACTGAGCAAAAAAAAAAAAAAAAAAAAAAAAATCAAAGAGGCCTCCTAAGATATCCAGTAGTGCAACTGATCCTACAGCATGAGAGCAGAGCCCTTTGTAGCAATAAACATGATTTTGGTGAGGTATAAGGACAAAAGGGATGCAGAAATATATTGTAATAGCAGCACCCCTGTCCATGTTCAAGGTACCACAACAATGACCCAAAAAACTTATTGTGTTTTGGATTACAATTGGTACATGAGAGAAGAAGATCTCAAGCCATATACAGAAAAATCTCCCATAACGGACACCTCCCAATAGTGGATACCTTCTATATAGCGGAAAATTTCATATTCCCCGGTATAGTCCCATAAGACTTAAAGGGTACCTCTCCTCAAATAAACTTTTGATATATTTTAGATTAATGAATGTTGAATAACTTTCCAATAGCATGTTAATGAAAAATATGCTTCTTTCTATTGTATTTTCTCGATCAGTCCTGTCAGCAAGCATTTCTGACTCATGCTGGAGTCCTAAACACTCAGAGCTGCCAGCCTGCTTTGTTCACAGCCAAACAGGCTGTGAACAAAGCAGGCTGGCAGCTCTGAGTGTTCTCCTTTGTGAACAAAGCAGACTGGCAGCTCGTAGTGTTTAGGACTCCAGCATTAATCTGAAATGCTTGCTGCCAGGACTGGTAGGGAGACCTCTAGTGGTCATTTCTTCAAAGTGGAAAATGAAATAGAAAGAAGCATATTTTTTTATAACATTCAATTGTAAAGTTATTCTGCATACATTAATCTATAATATATCAAAAGTTTTTAGAACCCTTTAATGTACTTGTACCCGAATAGCGGAGACTCACAATTGCGAACACACACACACACACCCATGCTGAGCAAACCACTCCCAATAGTGGACAACCAGGCTTATGTTCTGGCCCCACCAGGCACTACCTTGTACACAGGGCCCCAGTCAGGAAGGTACAGTCAATACCCCAGAAAGGGGTCCTGGCCCAGCGGCACCCCATCTCATCTTTCCCTGTGCCATTTTATTCTCCCCTCTGATCCCCCTGTATTCCCCTGTGCCAAATCATACCCTCCTTTATTACCTCCTGTGCTACATTATTTTCCTCTTCCCTCATCCCTCTGACCCCTGTTGTTCTTCTTACCTGGCCAGCAGGCCTGCGTCTCCGTGAGCTTGACGACCTCTGCACTGACTCATGATTTTTATCGCATTTTATAGGTAATTACACTCTGGAGTGAGCACAGTACAGTATTCAGTCATTTGGAAAGATTTTTTATCCTTTTTTTCCAACAGGAGACCTCTTCCAAAAGTACACACTTTTTTTTGTCCCATTAGTATCCACCATTGGGGAATTCTATTGTAGCATCATGCGTAAAACCAAAGTATGATACAAAAAGCTGGCTGTGCACATGGTATCCACATCACTGTACAAATGGTACAAATGTCACTGTCTTAAAGCACAAAAAGTCATGTAGTTCAAAATTTAGTCACTTATGGATGTTTCTATTTTTATATACCATATATGCCTCAAATGTGCATGGTGCTCTCTCACTCATGAACTGTTGCTAGGGTTCTAAAACACCTGGGGCATCCATCTGTGTATTTTGCGCTTCAGATCCTCAGTCAGGCCAAAAAAGAACAACACCACCATAAAAGTAGGTTAATGTGCCAACTACTAGTAATACTGCACCAAAAAACAAAATAAGTGCACACTAAAAACTGAATTTAATCAAAATATACCCTTATCAAACATATGTTACGATAAAACTTAATCACAAAAAATATATAAAGATACCAGAACACATACTGGAAAGCACATATGGAAAAGGTGCACAAACACTGGGGCTTAGGATACATACATAAGAGATAATGAAAAGACAAAATAAAGCCAGGGTTACTCTATAACTTGTATGAGGTGGCAGATAGAAATTTACTGCTAGCTTCAAAATAGGAATAGATAGTAGCAAATACAAAAAGAGTCTGAGAAACTGACAAGGAATAACCCAATGCACGTTTCAATGTTGGGAGCTTTGTCAGGGTGTGTGGCTAAAATGGTGATTGGTACACCTTTTTTTTACCTTCTAACAGCCAATCACATACAAAATCTCACGTCAAGAGTCCTGGTCATGTGACCGGTAAAGCATGCACATATAAGGCTAGAGTTACATATATGCGGCGTCCTGCTCTGGCGAAACTGGCAAAAATTGCCACAACTGATGCCAGAAGTACATCAGCTGGCATCAGTTGTGCATCATCCGGGGTCCATTGTTTGTGATAGATAGACAGGGGTACACAGCAAGATGCCTTCCCCTGTCTGTGCCTGTCCGGTGAGTCCAATCATCCTACGTTCAAGCTGAGATGCCGGATGATTGTGAACTGCCCCATTCAAGTGAATGGGATCATTTTTTTTTTTTTTGCAGTGCCGGAGGGCAAAATAAACTGACAATGCATATATGTAAAGGAGGCCTAAAGGAGCAAACTCTGGAGACTAACACTGACAAATACACATAGAAAATAACAGTACACACTCATTTATTCATTCATTCATTTTTTTCTCATCCGTCTTTTTTCTCACTTTTTTTTTTCACCCTCACATCCTTTTCATACACTCATATATATTGTGCATTCGTTTGTATACACTATGTGCTATGCTATGGTTGTGTGTCTATTTTAATGTTCACTTGTGTTGATCTTTGTTTCATTTGTATGTGTGTACTGATATTCTCTACGTGCAGTGTTGAATTCCAGAGTTTCTTTTTTTATGTGTATACTCTATCTTCATCAGATGACTGATGATGTCATCTGTGTGCTTCGGGGGTCAGATGAGGCTTATCCGGGGTGTTTATAAACAAAGCTAGGAAAGGTAGGGAGGATACATTTTCTGACACTTAATCGTGGCCTTATGTCCATCCAGGTGTGCTTATTAGTACCAGTAGTACTGGGTGGGTTTTCTATTGGATAATAGGTATGTCCATCAACTGATTTTGTATGTGATTGGCTGCTAGGAGGTATATAGAGGTGTATAGAGCAGTCACCATGTTAGCCACACCATATGACGAAGCTCCCAACAGTGAAACATGCGTTGGGGTAGGTATGTATGGTCTTGGCCTCCCACATGGTTTTTGGTGTTTTTCCTTGTCAGTCACCCTATAGATAAAATTAAGGAGGGACATTTTAGACGATTATGCCATAGGGAGATGTACTGGATTTTAAGCCCTCATGGATTTAATGAGACCTTGAAATCTGTCTTTTGAGGAAAATCAGGCATCCCTGGTGCAAGTTCCGGGGAAGGTGGAATCGGAAGGGATGACATTGATGTAACATTCCATAGGGGACAGACCGAAAGGGACGCTTTCAGCACTGCTCATGCCAGAAAGAAGGAACTAACCACAAGCAATGCCGCTTTGTTTGATTGTAAGTATAAAAGAACTACTTTTGGTGGTATATGATAACCCTGAGGAAGGGGGGTTTAAGCAAACAACCCCCCGAAATGCATTGACATTCACTGCTGTATGTTTTCTTGTTTTATCTGTCCCTATTCTTTGGAAAATAAATTGTGAAAATAAACAGATAAAAACTCCAGGATGTGGACAGGATGCACGGGCGCTTGACAACCAGGTAACAGGATAAAAAGTTTTATTTTCCCATAATGCAACGCGTTTCACAGCACAGCTGCTTCATCAGGCATTGGAAAATTAATTGTTATAGTAATCATCAGTGGAGAATTCTGCTATATTTGATCCTGTGATTCTGGTTTGATGTGTGGAGAGACGTCCATGTGATATACTTCCCTGGAGGGGGGTACTGGTTATTTTTCTGGTCCCCCCACCGTGAAGAGAGTTACACTTATTTTAGATATTTCTTAGTATAGTTTTTCATTCCTACTCTGAGCACTGGTTTTGTGCACTTTTTCTTGTCTTATCTACTGTTTTGATGCCTGGACCAACCATTGAGGAATCTGGGATTATTATTGCGCTCTCCACCCGAAATTGAGTGGATCTTTGGAAGAAGGAGGATTTGGATACATCTTCTGTCTTGGCTTGGATGTTGTGAAGTGGTGCTGGGTATAGCCCATTGGCCCTCCGTGTACACCGGTAGAGTCTGTTTACAAACTATTCAGTTACTAAAAATAGAGATAGTGGATGAGCGACGCATTTTGTTTGTCAATTATTTATCTTTCTTTTCGTTTTAACAGAATCTTTTTGTTTTTGCTACTATCTATTTCTATTGTAAAGCTAGAAGTATATTTTTATCTGCCACTTCTTAAGGGTTATAGAGTAACCCTGGCTCTAATTTGTCTTTTCATTATCTCTTATATATGTTTCCTGAGCCCCAGTGTTTGTGCACCTTGGGGGAGATTGATCAAAACCTGTGCAGAGGAAAAGTTGTCCAGTTGCCCATAGCAACCAATCAGATCACTTCTTTCATTTTTAGGAAGGCCTGTGAAAAATGAAACAAGCAATCTGATTGGTTGCTATGGGCAACTGGGCAACTTTTCCTCTGCACAGGTTTTGATAAATCTCCCCCTTGTCCCTACATGCTTTCCAGTATGTGCTCTGGTGTCTTACATATTTTATGAAATAAAATTTTATTATAGCATATGTTCAATAAAGGTATAATTTGGTTAAATTCAGCTTTTTTGTTCACTTATTTTGTTTTTTGATGTAGTAAAAATGAATTTGTGAAAGAGGCCTTAGGGTGGATTCACATGTGCTGTTCTTTAATGCAAGACAAATCCTTATAAAATCTTAAGAATGTACATGCAGTGTTAAATGCATATTTGTTGCAAGTTTAACAAATGAAGTCTGATTGTGATTATGTTTGCCCTGGTTTTTCCCGTGTCAGCAAAAACAAAAAAAACTTATGTATATAACTCAGAGGGGCTCACTGGAACCCGGAACATAATCGCAGGGCTTCCGTAGGCTAAAATGGCAGAGGAGGGTCCCCTTGCCTGCCTCCTGCTGCCGATCTAACTAATGTAGCCTGGCTTAGCCAGGCTAGATCAGTGGATTCCCGATAAGGTATAGTATTTTACAGTAAATGCAATCTAAAGATTGCATATCAAAGTCCACTTAAAAAGTGTAAAATCCCCTCCCCTAATACAAAATAAATTTCCCATTGTACAAAAAAAGGGAAAAAAATTAACAAATTATGTATCGCCGTGTGTGTAAATGTCCAAACTATTAAAATTCAATGGGGGAGATTCTCAAAGAATTTTGCGCCAAAAATAAATTAACAACTCAAATCAATGCTGGGAGTTGTAGTTTCTAAATCAGCACTGAGGCTTCTTCGAGGTGTACCTATGTATATAGTCTGCAATAGAAATGCCTAATCACGGAGAGATTTACTTGAGAAATAGCTTGCCCCACCTTTTTTCCCTGGGTTAACAATTTTGGCGCATAGCTCCGAAAAAGTGGCGCAGAATTGTCACTATTTGGCAAAAAAAAATCAAAAAAGTGGCATGAAATTTTTAAGACCACATATTAAAAAAAGGGGGGCTTTGAAAATCCCAAGTAAATTAATAATTAATGAAAAGACATGCAGAAAAATACATCAATCTTTGAATATGCCTGCCAATATATCATTTTTACCATAAAGTGCACTGCGTAACCCCCCTCCCCCTACCCCCAAAAAAATATAAAAAGTTGCAAAATTGCAGTTTTCTTGTAAATTTCCATCCACAAATAAACATTTTTGGGTTTCATGGTGCATCTTATGTGAAAATGAAAGATATCATTACAAAGTACCGTATTTATCTGGGTATACTACGCACCGGCCTATAACACGCACCCTCATTTTACCAAGGATATTTGGGTAAAAAAAGTTTTTTACCCAAATATCTATGGTAAAATGAGGGTGCGTGTTTGCGCGTGTATACCCCGATACACCCCCAGGAAAGGCAGGGGGAGAGAGGCCGTCGCTGCCGGCTTCTCTCCCCCTGCCTTTCCTGGGGTCTAGAGCCCTGCTGCCGGCCCTTCTCTCCCCCTGACTATCGGTGCCGGCGCCCCATTGCCGGCGCCGATAGCCAGGGGGAGAGAAGCGGCGCCGACAGACAGGGGGAGAGAAGGGGCAGCGGCACCCATTGCCGGCGCCGCTGCCCCGTTGCCTCCCCCCATCCCCGGTTGCATAATTACCTGTTGCCGGGGTCGGGTCTGCGCTGCTTCAGGCCTCCGGTGTGCGTCCCCTGCGTCGTTGCTATGCACTGCATGGCGCGGCGCACTGACTTCATGTGCCGTGCCGTGCAGTGCATAGCAACGATGCAGGGGACGCACACCGGAGGCCTGAAGCAGCGCGGACCCGACCCCGGCAACAGGTAATTATGCAACCGGGGATGGGGGGAAGCAATGGGTGCCGCTGCCCCTTCTCTCCCCCTGGCTGTCGGCGCCGCTTCTCTCCCCCTGGCTATCGGCACCGGCAATGGGTGCCGGAACCGATAGTCAGGGGGACAGAAAGGGCAGCGGCGCCGATAGCCAGGGGGAGAGAAGGGCCGGCAGCAGGGCTCTAGACCCCAGGAAAGGCAGGGGGAGAGAATCCGGCAGCGACGGCCTCTCTCCCCCTGCCTTTCCTGGGGGTGTATCGGCATATAACACGCACATAGACTTTAGGCTAAAAATTTTAGCCTAAAAAGTGCGTGTTATACGCCGATAAATACGGTACATATGGTCGTGCAAAAAAACAAGCCCTCATTTGGGTCTGTAGGTGAAAATATAAAAGTGGTATGGATTTTAAAAGAGTAGAGGAAAAATAAAAGCACAAAAAGGAAAATTAGCCTGATCTCCAAAGGGGTACTCTGGTGGAAAACTATTTTTTTCTAATCAACTGGTGCCAGAAAGTTAAACACATTTGTAAATTACTTCTATATAAAAATCTTAATCCTTCCAGTACTTATCAGCTGCTGTATGCTACAGAGAAAGTTGAGTGGTTCTTTTCAGTCTGACCATAGTGCTCTCTACTGACACCTCTGTCCATGTCAGGAACTGCCCAGAGCAGGAGAGGTTTGCTATGGGGATTTGTTCCTACTCTGGAGAGTTCCTGACATGGCCAGAGGTGTCAGCAGAGAGCACTGTGGTCAGACAGAAAATTATTTTTAAATTGAAGTAATTTACATATCTGTTTAACTTTTTGGCTCCAGTTATAAAAAAAAAAAAAAATATATATATATATATATATATATATATATATATATATATAAATATATAAATATGTTTTCCACCGGAGTACCCCTTCAGGGCTAAAATGGGCCATGTCCTTAAGGGGTTATACATCAAGTGCATTGGTTGCTCTTTTTATTATTGAAAATGTAAACAATTTGTTGTTTGTGAGATAAAGACAGTGGGGAGAAGGAACTTGTAAAACAACCGCTCATAGTAAGCATACATTAACAAAGGCAACACACAAAGAACACTCATGAATAAAGCTATAGAGTACATTTAACTTACTAAACAGAAATAGTAGTTTCTTTGAAGTTCTGCTGAGTGTAGCAATCGTCAATGTATATAAAAGGACAGAATGAAACTCTCTAACAACTCTCCTTCCACAATGGGAAAGGTAAGTGGCATGCATAATGTCAGCAAATATATTTTATAATTTGAAATTTTTAGGATAATACATTATTATTTGTTTTGTGTTAGGATTACAACTTATGTGACATATAATACAAAGTTGTAACATATTTGTGCATACATTTTTTTATTAAACCGGATGTATTTTCATCCATATTCAGAGGAACATATAGTAGTATGAATAACATTTCACTAAGGTTGCCCATACAATTAAGGTAGCCTTGTAGCTGATATAGGAGCCTTGTTAACGGAGATCCAAGTCTGGTAAGACCTGGTACTCTGGGTTACAAAGCAGCAACAAGAATCGGTCTATTCTGTCTTATTTTATTTTTTATTATTTTTATTTTTACAGTTATTCATGCACCATTGTATGTCACTTTATTTCTCCATTATCATGTACTCACACCACATACATAAAAATGCAAAATGTATGCCACAATTATTGTGTCAAGAAACAATAAAGTTGAAATGCATATATTTGGATATCAAAATATGTACTGAAACAATATTTAGAATGGAATACATAGTGGAGAATATATATAATCTGCTACATTTTTGTGCGCCACATATAAATAAAGCTTGCCTATTTTGGGTTTGCTGGATTTATTAAGAGATGTACAACTCTTAGTAAATCCAGTGTTTTCATGGCTAGCCTTGCACTCGACACACAAATATATACACCACTTATTGGGGTGGTGAATATTTCTGTGACTTTAGGTGTTGTAAGTCACATGTGAGTAGGACACACCCCTGAGTGCCTCCTCCATCCGAGACTGAGCCCCCTCCCAGCCTCCTTCATGCCTCCTTTTAGCAGAATGGAAGGCTTTAGAAGATATGTGCCTCTGCCAGGCCCTGATAAATATACCCCAGTATGTATAGTTGATTATTATATTGTTGATCATATATGAAAATACTATCTACACTGCTCAAAAAAATAAATAAGATAACACATCCTAGATCTGAATGAACTAATCGTATGAAATACTTTCATCTTTACATAGTTGAATGTGCTGACAACAAAATCACACACAAATGATCAATGGAAATCAAATTTATCAACCCATGGAGGTCTGGATATAGAGTCAAACTCAAAATCAAAGTGGAAAACCACACTACAGGCTGAACCAACTTTGATGTAATGTCCATGAAACAAGTGAAAATTAGGCTCATTAGTGTGTGGCCTCCACATGCCCGTATGACCTCCCTGCAATGCTTAGGCATGCTCCTGATGAGGTGGCAGATGGTCTCCCGAGGGATGTCCTCCCTGACCTGGACTAAAGCACTAAAGCTATGGTGCAACGTGGCGTTGGTGGATGGAGCGAGACATGATGCCCCAGATGTGCCCAATCGGATTCAGGTCTGGGGAATGGGCGGGCCAGTCCATAGTATCAATGTCTTCCTCTTGCAGGAACTGCTGACACACTCCAGCCACATAAGGTCTAACATTGTCTTGCATTAGGAGAAACCCAGGGCCAACCGCACCAGCATATGGTCTCACAAGGGGTGTGAGGATCTCATCTCGGTACCTAATGGCAGTCAGGCTACCTCTCGCAAGAACATGGAGGGCTGTGCGCCCCCCAAAGAAATGCCACCCCACACCATTACTGACCCACCGCCAAACCGATCATGCTTTAGGATGTTGCAGGCAGCAGAACATTCTCCACAGCATCTACAGACTCATCTGTCACATGTGCTCAGTGTGAACCTGCTTTCATCTGTGAAGAGCACAGGGTGCCAGTGGTGAATTTGCCAATCTTGGTGTTCGCTGGCAAATGCCAAACGTCCTGCACAATGTTGCGCTGTAAGCACAACCTCCACCTGTGGACGTTGGGCCCTTATACCACCCTCATGTTTCTGACCATATGAGTGGACACATGCACATTTGTGGCCTACTGGAGGTCATTTTGCAGTGTGCTGGCAGTGCTCCTCCTGCTCCTCCTTGCACATAGGCGGAAGTAGTGGTCCGGCTTCTGGGTTGTTGCCCTCCTATGGCCTCCTCCACATCTCATGATGTACTGGCCTGTCTCCTGGTAGCGCCTCCATTCTCTGAGCAGTGTATTTTACAATGTTTAGGACAAAATAAGTGAAAACATTTTTTGCTTACCAGATTACTTGTTTTTAGATTAACAGATCAATTTGAAGAAATAAATATATGAATGAATGAATTATTTAATTAATAAATAAGTCTCTATATCACAAGCATTCACATATTACAGTGGTCCATGCGCCTGTTTACTTAAAAATATAATTTGTCATCTTTGTTGGGGTTTTCCAAATTATCTATTGTTTTTAAAAACAATTGAAACAAAGCTTATGTAGGTAAACAATTTTACTAATTTGTGTGGTGGTAATGTTTATGTGCACCAAGTTTATTAACCCCTTAAGGATTTAGCACATGTTGGCCTTAAGGACGCAGCAAGTGGGTGCTGCATGCGAGATAGCGGGGGTCCCCAGCGGATAGGGGATAAGATGTCTTAGGGCCGAAATACCCCTTTAAGTACCAAGGGTTGTGTCTGTAAGGGGTTAAATGATTGCATGGCATTTGATAATACAACTTTTTTGTTAATTTTTAACCTGTTGAGAATTTGCGCTACTTTTTACTAATGCTGTCCACAGCCAGTTTTGTAAGTCACCACAGAACTGGTGAAGATTTTTTTGGTGATTTTTTTTCCCAAAAGAAAAAACAACTTGATTTTGACATACCTACACAATCATGTGTCTACTTAAAAAATTGCCAAAAAAAAGTTGCAAAAAAGAAACTGAGACAAATTTCGAGCAACAATATAATCTACATATAATAATAAATTCCCCCAGTATGTTAAAGATAACAATGAATATTTATTGAATACATTACAGATAATCTTCTACGAAGACAAGAACTTCCAGGGCCGCTCCTATGAGTGCAGCTCTGACTGCTCTGAACTGTCCTCATATTTCAGTCATTGTAACTCCATCCGAGTGGAGAGTGGAAACTGGATTCTCTATGAGCAATCTAACTACAAGGGATATCAGTATTATCTGAGGAGAGGAGAGTATCCTGATTTCCAGCAATGGTTGGGATTTAATGACTCCATTAGATCTTGTCATCTAACCACTCAGGTATGCAGGTTTATCAGTATAGAGAATTTTTTTTATTTGTAAACAGAGCTAAAAGATACCTGTATTATTTTACTTTGCTCAATTGTATTTTTCAAAAATACTTGTTCATACACTGCAAAATTAAAAGAAAAAACACTGTAAAATAAGTACCGTATTTATCGGCGTATGACGCGCACTTTTTAGGCTAACATTTTTTGCCTAAAGTCTACCTGCCCGTTATACGCCGATAAGCCGCTGCAGTTCAATGAATTAAAGTGGGCGCTTTAAATGAATGAACTGCAGCGGCTTTGCAGGTGCAGAGACCTGCCGTCGCTGCCGGCTTCTCTGCCCCTGCCTGTCCTGGGGTCTAGAACCCTGCTGCCAGCCCTTCTCTCACCCTGGCTATCGGTGCCGCTGCCCGTTCTCTCCCCCCTGGCTATCGGTGCTGCTGCCCCATTGCCGGCGCCGATAGCCAGGGGGAGAGAAGCGGTGCCAGCAATGGGGCAGCAGCGCCGACAGACAGGGGGAGAGAAGGGGCAGCGGCACCCATTGCCGGCGCCGCTGCCCCGTTGCCTCCCCCATCCCCGGTTGTATAATTACCTGTTGCCGGGGTCGGGTCCGCGCTGCTTCAGGCCTCCGGTGAGCGTCCCCTGCATCGTTGCTATGCGCTGCGAGACGCAATGACGTCACAGGGGTGATATCAGAGCCACAATTAAAGCCCATGTAATTAGCTACAGCAGACATTTTACATATAGCAGGTGTTAGGAGAAGCTCTCTGTGAGGGATATTAGGCAGTCAATAACACAGATAGAAATAGGACCACATGAACACAAACATTGAAGTAAAGCACCACTACAGAGAATGCTCTGCATTTGTTCTGTCAGTGTAAAATCTGTTTTAATTGCAAGTTAAAGGGGTACTCTGGTGAAAACCTTTTTTTCTTTTAAATCAACTGGTGGCAGAAAGTTAATCATATTTGTAAATTACTTCTATTAAAAAATCAATCCTTCCAGTACTTATTAGCTGCTGAATGCTACTGAGGAAATTCCTTTCTTTTTGGAACACTGATGACATCACGAGCACAGTGCTCTCTGCTGACATCTCTGTCCATTTTAGCAACCATGAATAGCAGATGCATAGCAGATGTATGCTAAGGGCAGCATGGTGGCTCAGTGGTTAGCACTGCTGCCTTGCAGTGCTGGGGACTTGGGTTCAAATCCCACTAAGGACAACAATAAATAAAGTGTTATTATTATCATAATGTCAGCAGAGAGAACTGTGCTCGTGATGTCATCAGAGAGCATTCCAAAAAGAAAAGAATTTCCTCTGTAGTATTCAGCAGCTAATAAGTATAGGAAGATTTTTTAATAGAAGTAATTTACAAATATGTTTAACTTTCTGTCATCAGTTGATTTAAAAGAAAAAAGGTTTTCACCGGAGTACCCCTTTAAAGTTTATCTGTCATTAGAAAAATCTTTTGACATTTCCTCAGAAAATTTTGATTGGCGGGTGTCTGAATGTTCAGACCTTCACTAATAAGGAGAACAAGTCGGGAGAAGATGACGCTATTGTCACAGACATTGTCTCTTCTTATTCTCCTGATCAGGGGAGGTTTGAACACTCAGACACCTGGCAATCAAACTTTTGACATTTCATTAGGATATGTCAAAAGTTTTTTTTATAACAGCGGCCATTTAAGTGTGACAGTTCTTTTTGTGGAAATTTGCTGCTGCCCAAATTCGATAATTTTTTCCCGGAAATTCTGGCACACGACACATGCAACCCAAAAAACCCTACAAAATCTTAGTAAATGAGGTCCAATATGTTACAGATTTGTTGCATAGTTCCAGTCTGTTTTTTATAACTAACCTGCTTTCTATCATAGCATCGAGGTCCTTTCATCATTAAGGTTTATGAGAAAGAAGATTTCAGAGGTCAAATGATGGAGTTCACTGAAGACTGTCAGTGTGTCTATGAGAAGTTTCATTACCATGATATCCACTCCTGCAATGTTCTTGATGGCCACTGGATGTTCTATGAGGAGCCCAATTACAAGGGACGTCAATATTACCTGAGACCTGGAGAGTACAGGAGTTATACCAAGTGGGGAGCCAATAGCTCAAGAGTAGGATCATTCAGACGTGTCCAGCATCTGTATTAATTGATAGAAATTTTACTTTTATTCCCCATTAAATAATGTTTATAAAAAAAATATTGGTATGTATTCATCAATCTTGAAATATTACATGACTTTTTAAGTGCTCTTGGAATTCTGTCTACAGATGTCTCAGGGTATGTAAGTGCAGATATAATCAGCCATACTTAAGTACTTTTAGTATATATAATGTATATCTCTTGCTCAGCATTAGCATCACTGGGCTATGCACCACTGTATACTATACGGCTGGGGGAGGTAACTAGTGATGCTATATATCACAACTTACCTACTTACACTCCATTGGCTGGGTGCCTTGCATCTGACCCATGAAGTGGTACCCTGAAGTCAGTGAAAAATTGCCAGATGGTACAAAAATGTTTCCACACACCAGCAAAAACCCCATAAAAACTGCCAAAACGCCCGAAAAAGCTGTTGCAGCTTTTCCGGTGTTGTGATGTTTATGCAAATGTTCTTTTTCAATAAGTAGTATTATTGCACTAAAAAGAGTTTCAGTTTTGCAGTTGTAGCTGAGTTATCAATTGAGACAATTTAACATTGCCACAATTTTTGTGAGCTTGCTATAATTTTTGCTTTTCTAGCCTTGACTACACTTTGAAACTTGTCTAGATTTAAAGGGGTATCCCAGAATTTTTTTTTTATTTGACTATGCTACAGGGGATGTAAATTTAGTGTAATTCATAATATAGTGTATTTACCTGTGTGTGATGTTTTTCTCACAATTCTTCTATGATTTTCCTCCCAATATTTATGTTTAACAGCATACAAAATGACTGCTGTCTCAGATTTTTCCCAGCTTGAAATGCAGCCGAGACCTGACTCACTAGTCAGCTGATGACAGGGAGCCTATCTGCTTCAATGGGTGGAGGGATCGCTTGGTGGGAGAGAGATCAATCTGCAACTAATGCAGCTGTAGGCACCCTGATTGAAAACCACAGGTCTTTTGAATGGATGCAGCTCATTTATTTTTCAATGGGTGAGGTGGCTGATGTGTGGGAGGGAGGAAAATGGAATTATGGAATTTGTAGGCAAAGAAGAAAACTCAAATAGGAAATATCAGTTCACAAAAAGCTAACCACAGTGTTATGGTAATCTCACAACATAGCCATTTAGCCCCAAGACAAGCGCAGAGCCTTCCTAAGCATGTCCATTACTGTCTGCCAGGTACGTACTAAAATCACCTTATGGTGGATAACCCCTTTAAGTTTTTTAGCTATTGATGAAGCTATTTGTGCACCTTTTTGATAAATTTGGATAAAGCACACAGCTCACAGGAAAATGGAAGGAAAAATTATTTGTTTAATGCAAAACAATAATCAATTCCCCCCCTTTCTCCACTCAACTTCATTCTCCTTGCTAGTTACATAAAACGGACTCCTCAGGAGACACAATTCAACAGCAGACACAGATCAGAATCCTAAAATAAATCCATTTATAATTATATGTTATGATCGATCACTCTTCCTAGAGAGTTCTGAAAAAATCAAATTTTTTCTTGATATTGATATTTTATTGGCTTATAGGACAAGATAAATTCCAAATTCTGCTAGACTGTTAAATCACTAGGTCACACGGCCCAAATAAAACATAAGAATTTTCCTAAATTTTGAAAGCAGCAATTTATATGAATGATAATAATATGAAAAAGATGTTATAAGACAGTGAAGCAATAGTTTATAACAGTGGAGTCTAGACATTGGGGTCCCTTCCAATAATAAGGAGGCAGAGCACTTGCATATCCCAGGGTTCTTGCAAATCCTCGCGCAGTAATTGGTAAATAACAAGGTATGACCTGCTGCTATTTCCCCTGTTTTTACCTGCCTAGTCTCACTGCTCACCATTTTTTGGTTTCTGTCTGGATATAAGGAAGTGTCCACTCACTGAGCACAGTAGTTACCTATTTCAGCCAGTGAATGGTTCACTGGGCATTTCCTTGAGTCGAAAAGAGGGCAGGAAATGGTGAGCAGTGCCTACTGGACATTGCTGGAACAGCAACAGTGAAGAATCACTGTAGGGGATTATATTTTCTTTTAGCCCAGCCTCATCAAAATTAATCATAGAATACATTGCTAGACAACTCCATGAACATATAAATTCCTATGATAACATTAAATGATTCCATAATTCATAATATAGTTGAATTTATGACTTTTGATTATTTAGGAAATCCACAGAACATGCTATACATACATGACCTGTGTCTTCAACTTCTGGGACATTTATCAGTTATGATTCTCAAATGTTGCATACATTTTGCAAATAAGGGTCTAATTCCTGCTTTATGTAATAATTAAATGATTATGATGCTCCTGTTAGGCTTAAATTACACACAAACTTTCTCTAGCATTTTTTTCGGCCAGAAAAAAAAAATGCAAAAAACTGCCGCCTCACTTTGCACTCCCAAATGCCATTTTAGTGTTAATTACTGTTGCCATTTTTTCTTTGGCATTATATACCCTGTGTTTTTCCATTACAAGTTGTGTGACTCTTTTATCATGTGACTTGACAACACCATAAAAAGAAACTAAATATATTTTTTTCTCCCATAGAAGTCTGTGAGAGTAAAAAGTTAAATTTGGGAAATTGCCACTGAGCCTAAAAACACAAGAAAAAGGTGAAAAAATGCATGCCATTTCTTATTTCTCTACTGAATCATAGCTAAAATCTGGCCACAATGGCAAAAAAAAATGGCTGAACATGCGATGCTCTAGTCATGTGCAGCAGGTCCCGGCTGCTGATAGCAGCCAGGGACCCACCGGTAATGACTGAGATCCGCGATCACCCATATCTCTGCCATTAACCCCTCAGATGCCGTGATCAATACAGATCACGGCATCTGTGGCAGTGTGGCTACATTTTATGCCAATCTGATCGCCCGCGGGGATCAGTTCAGCTAGCATGGCGGAAGGAGGTCCCATAACCTGCCTCCGCCGCTTTCTCGCCTTCTTCTGCTCTGACCTGCCTTCCGGCAGACCAGAGCAGAAGATCATCGATAATACTGATCAGTGCTATGCCCTATGCACAGCACTGAACAGTAATAGCAATCAAGTTGTTGCTATAAATAGTCCCCTATGGCAGACATAAATAGTGTAAAAAAAGAAGTAAAAAAATTGAAAAATACCCTCCCGCCAATAAAATTATAAAATGTCCCTTTTTCCCATTTTACTCCCAAAAAGTGTAAAAAAATAAAATAAATTTATAAATATATTTGGTATCCCGCATGTGTAAATATCCAAACTATTAAGATATATTGTTAAAGATCCCGTATGGTGAACGACGTGAACGTAAAAAAAAAAAGTCAAAAATTGCAGATTTTTTGTCACATTTTATTTAAAAAATAATAAAAAAAACATGTATTAAATTTTTATATACACAAATGTGGTATCAATAAAAAGTACAGATCACAGCACAAAAAATGAGCCCTCATACCTCCACTTCTACGGAAAGATGAAAAAGGTATAGGTCGTCAAAATAGAGGGATTTTAAATTTAACTTTAATTTCCCTACCCAAATAGTATTTATTTGGTTGCACCATACATTTTATGGTAAAATGAGTGATGTCATTACAAAGGACAGCTGGTCGTGCAAAAAACAAACCCTCATACTAATCTGTAAGGCGAGAAGGAAAAAACGAAAAAGCAAAATAAAATTGGCCTGGTCCTTAAAGGGGTACTCCACTGGAACACATTTTCTTTTTTAACCCCTTAAGGACCGGAGGTTTTTCCGTTTTTGCATTTTCGTTTTTTGCTCCTTGCCTTTAAAAAATCATAACTCTTTCAAATTTACACCTAAAAATCCATATGATGGCTTATTTTTTGCGCCACCAATTCTACTTTGTAATGACGTCAGTCATTTTGCCCAAAAATCTATGGTGAAGCGGGAAAAAAAATCATTGTGCGACAAAATTGAAAAAAAAACGCTGTTTTGTAACTTTTGGGGGCTTCCGTTTCTACGTAGTACATTTTTCGGTAAAAATGACACCTGATATGTATTCTGTAGGTCCATACGATTAAAATGATACCCTACTTATATAGGTTTGATTTTTTCGGACTTCTGGAAAAAATCATAACTACATGCAGGAAAATTAATACGTTTAAAATTGTCATCTTCTGACCCCTATAACTTTTTTATTTTTCCGTGTATGGGGCGGTATGAGGGCTCATTTTTTGCGCCGTGATCTGAAGTTTTTAACGGTACCATTTTTGCATTGATAGCACTTATTGATCACTTTTTATTCATTTTTAAATGATATAAAAAGTGACCAAAAATGCACTATTTTGGACTTTGGAATTTTTTTGCGCGCACGCCATTGACCGAGCGGTTTAATTAATGATATATTTTTATAATTCGGACATTTCCGCACGCGGTGATACCACATATGTTTATTTTTATTTTTATTTACACTGTGTTTTTTTTTTTATTGGAAAAGGGGGGTGATTCAAACTTTTAATAGGGGAGGAGTTAAATGATGTTTATTCACTTTTTTTTTTCACTTTTTTTTTGCAGTGTTATAGGTCCCATAGGGACCTATAACACTGCACACACTGATCTCCTATGTTGATCACTGGTTTCTCATAAGAAACCAGTGATCAACGATTCTGCCGGATGACTGCTCATGCCTGGATCTCAGGCACTGAGCAGTCATTCGGCGATCGGACAGCGAGGAGGCAGGTAGGGGCCCTCCCGCTGTCCTGTCAGCTGTTCGGGATGCCGCGATTTCACCGCGGCTATCCCGAACAGCCCACTGAGCTAGCCGGGATGCTTTCGGTTTCACTTTAGACGCGGCGTTCAACTTTGAACGCCGCGTCTAAAGGGTTAATAGCGCGCGGCACAGCGATCAATGCCGCGCGCTATTAGCCACGGGTCCCGGCCGTTGTTAGAGGCCGGGCCCGACCCGCTATGACGCGGGGCCACGCCGTGGCCCCGCGTTATAGATCGGGAGTGGACACATGACGTTCCAGTACGTCATGTGTCCTTAAGGGGTTAAATTAACTGGTGCCAGAAAGATAAACAGATTTATAAATTACTTCTATTAAAAAATCTTAGTCCTTCCAGTAATTATCAGCTGCTCTTATGATCCACAGGAAGTTATTTTTTAATTTCCTTTCTGCCTGACCACAGTGCTCTCTGCTGACACCTCTGTCCATTTTAGGAACTGTCCAGAGCACGATAGGTTTACTATGGAGATTTTCTCCTACTCTGGACAGTTCCTAAAATTGACAGAAGTGTCAGCACAGAGCACTGTGGTCAGGCAGAAAGGAAATTCAAAAAGTAAAGAACTTCCTGTAGATAATAACAGCAGCTGATACATACTGTAAGGATTAAGATTTTTTAACAGAAGTAATTTACAAATCTGTTTAACTTTCTGGCACCAGTTTATTAAAAAGAAAAAAAAGTTTTCCAGTGGAGTACCCCTTTAAGGTCAAAATGGGCTTTGTCCTTAAGGGGCTAAAGAAATCATGGCTTATAAAAAAAAAAAAAAAAAGACTGTCCAGAGCAGAAGAGGTTTACTATGGGGATTTGCTCCTGCTCTGGACAGTTCCTGACATGGACAGAGGTGTCAGCAGAGAGAAGTGTGGTCAGTCAGAAAAGAACTATACAACTTCCTCTGCAGCATACATCATCTGAAGTACTGGAAGGATTAAGATTTTTTAATAGAAGTGATTTACAAATCTGTTTAACTTTCTAGCACCAGTTGAGATTTAGAATCAAATGTGTTATGTAAATGTCCTGAGTGTATGGTATGATATAACGCCCCCTCCCCTTTCTGTTTTGCTCGTCAATTTATGTTGCTTGAAAGAGTTGTATGAGATGAGAAAATAAGGATGTGTTTACTAGAAGAAGCTCTATTTTCTCACATGAACCAAGTCTAGTCAATATTACAAATGCTCCGGCTCAGACCCTTCAAATGCCAGAGACCTCTATTCAGGGCAGCCATCAGGGGGGTACAGCCAGTACCCCAGTAAGGGCTCCCCGCTACATCCCCCTGCAGCAACCCCAGCACAGAAGCAGAAAACCACTGTTAAAACAGCAGTCTCCTGCTTCCACTGGCAGCTGCAACTGAATACTCACTACATCTGTCCTCTTCTCCCTGTATGAGCGGAGGCTCTTAGAGGCAGCAGCAGCAACAGCATTACAGTGGAGCGATTAACTGCCGAACATCTGGCTGACTATGGGATGGCAGAAGACCTTCGATGCTGTAATTTCCATGTGATCGGTCCCAAGGGTGGGAGGAGCCTGACTGCTGTGCTACGGAGGCCCAGGAAGAAGTTCCTGTATAGGGGAATGTGTATAATGAGATGGTAACCTATAGAACATACACACTCACACAAATAACTATATCTGTGTTTTTCAAACAGGGTGTCTTCAGCTGTTACAAAACTACAACTCCCAGCATTCCCATAGAGCCGACAGCTGTCTGGGTATGCTGGGAGTTGTAGTTTTGCAACAGCTGGAGATACATTGTTTGGAAAACACTGCACTATAAAATTCACACACACAGCATTTAACACACCCACCATACACCCCATATTTCCCATTTTTTTTAAGTAAAATAATTTAAGAATCCAAACATGTGGTATTGCCATGTGCATAAATGTCCAAACTATTACAATATAACGTTAAATAACCCGCATGGTCAATGGCGTGATTGTAAAAAAAATACCACAGTCCACAATTGCTAATTGTAAGTTATTTCATATACCATAAAAAATAAATAAAACTAATCAAAAATTCCCATCAAAATAAAAATATGGTACCAGTGAAAACTACAGATCAAAGCACAAAAGGTGAACCCTCACACAGCCCAATATATGGAAAAATTCTAAAGTGATAGGGGTCAGAAGAGGATGATTTTAAGTGTACTACATTTTGCATAAAAAGTTATTTTAAAAAAATTGTTAAATAAAACAAAGCCTAGAAAAATTGTATGGAACTACAGAATAAAGATAATATCATTTTTACTGAAAAGTGCACATGGTAGAAACGGAATAAAGTGACACGGGGGGGGGGGATCAGAGGAGGGGCAAATGATATAGCACAGGGGGTTGATCAAGGGGGGAGGGGATAAAAGTGCATGGAGGGTAGCAGCCCGATTTGTAATACGGATACTGGTATAATGTTGTACGTTATAGGACGTGCAACGTGATATGTGCAATTGGCGGTATTGTGAGGGGCGTCCAGGGTGCCCAGGCCTGAGCTTTGTACGGGGCCCCAAAATTTCTGATGGCAGCCCTGCCTCTATTCATCTACCTAAATTGCCTGTGAACTCATTGTGGCAAAGTTACTCATCTATTAAAGCCTGTGAAATATGTAAACAATTATTGATTTAAAGCTGAACACTTCATTGATAAACATTTCCCAGTTTTTATAATCATTTCTTCATGGTTGACTTTTTTAGATCAATATTTTACTAAAACAACAGTAAAACCACATTGTAGGTTTAGAAGTACATTCACTAACTTGTCGACAATTCCACTCTGCTGCACTAAACAATTATGTGAGTTGTGAGCAGAGCCAATAATCAGAGAACAAAGGCTTTGTCCACCACTGAAAAAATAATGAGCCCTCTGGATAAAAAGATTAAACTAAAAGGTACTTTTTCCAAACACAACATTTTTCATTTAGTATTTGCTGACCTAGCAATGGACATGTTTATATAGAAGCTCTTACCTCTCTTATTACAGATCATTGAGCCTTTCATGAAGTCAAAATGGGAAAGGTAAGTATTGTAGAAGCTGCTGCCATTTACACAGTTGTAGGAACTGTATATATATTTGTAGTCACTGTTAACAAACATTTACAGCAGAAATGTAAATTTACAATATTAGCTTTTTGGTGAATATTAGTTTATGGTGAGATTATTTTAGATAGAAATTGTTTACATTGTTTTAAAAGGAATCTGTCATCAGTGCCACCTGCAGTAGTCTGTTGGTACAGGCTTGTAATGCAGGTGACACTGGATAAATTCATACTTACTGATCTTCTGACCGTGGTTCCATTCTTTGTCAATCCCTGGTTTTCTGGTAATAAGCCGTGGTGCACAGGGGGCATTCCCAAGCCCTTCATGCACAAAGACATCCAGTGTTCTGAAGATCTGTGTCTTGCCTGCGTCTTCATTGTAATGCCTCCTATGCCTGCTATGCTGCAGAATGAAGCTTCACTCTGCAGCATAATAGCTGTGGCCATGGCTATTGTGCATGCAGAAGGAGAGCCATTATGCTGCAGAGTAAGACTCTATTCTTCAGCATAGCAGGCTCAGCACAGAGTAAGAAGGCATTGCAATGAAGCAGCCAAAGCGCACAGATCTTCACAACTCTTTGGAATGCCCCCCACCCCATGCACCAAGCTCCAGATTACCATATCTGGAAGCCCAGGGATTACAGATGAACAGTGCCATGGACAGAAGATCAGTAAGCATGATTTTCATCAGTGTCACCTGCCATAAACCCTATAAACCGCTATATACCAACAGGTTAGTGCAGGTGCCATTGATGACAGATTTCCTTTAAGTATATTTCATTTCTTATAAATATGCACTTTACAGTGATTCTTACTATTTAAGTATACTAAAGAGAGATTGTACAGTAAAGTATTAATCTTTGCAGAAGATACTCAACTGTGTAAAAATATAACACAAAAGAGGACAGTGCACTGTTACAAATGGATCTGGATAGGTTGGAAACTTGGGCTTAGATGTGACAGAGGAAGTTGAACACTGATAAATGTAAGGCTATGCCCATGGAGGAAAATCCAGGTGGAAATATGTATACAATGGGAACATACTGGGGACAACTGACATGGAAAAGGACTTTTAGTCCAGTTTTTTAGGAGTTTTTATTGACAGTAAATTTACCTGTAGCAACCAGTGCCAGGCAGCTGCTTCCAAGGTAAATAAAATCATGGGATTCATCAAAAGGGGCATAGATGCCCACAACATGGAAATAATTCTACCACTGTGCAAATCCCTAATCAGACGACACATGGAATACTGTGTACAGTACTGGGCACCAGTGTAGAAGAAAGTTATAGTGGAGCCGGAAAGGGTTTGAAGACAGGCAACTAGAGTAATAAGAGGAAGGTGAGGATTAGAGTACCCAGAAAGATTATCAGAATTATAGTTATTTTGTTTAGAAAAAAGATGGCCAAAGAAGGACAAAATAACTATGTATAGATCTGTCAGGGGGCAGTTCAGAGATCTCTATCATGATCTATTTATACCTAGGACTGATTCTATAACAAGGGGTATCCTCTATGTCTAGAGGAAAGGAGGTTTCTAAACCAGCACAGACAGGGGTTCTGGACACATTTATAAAGAGTAATAATAGTACAGGTTATGAATCCAGGGATTTATTCTGGACTTTTGTCTTTTTTAATCCTTATGAACTATGATGAACTCTATTATAAACTCTATGTTTCTTAAGTGGTCCACTTAAAAGCATACTGGGGGAGATTCATGAAAACATGTACACATGAAAAGATGATGGGGTAAATTTATCAAAACCTGTCCAGAGAAAAAGTTGCCCAGTTGCCCATAGCAACCAATCAGTTCACTTCTTTCATTTTCAACAAGGCCTCTGCAAAATGAAAGAAGCAATCTGATTGGTTGCTATGGGTAACTGGGCAACCTTTCCTCTGGACAGGTTTTGATAAATCTCCCCTGATGTCTTTTTAAAAATTAAAGAAGTGCTCTGATTGGTTGCTATGAGCAAGAGCTCCACTTTTTCTCAGCACAAGTTTTAATAAATATCACCCACTGTGTTGTGCAGCTCATGAATGTTTTCTGTTATTTATTGGTTTGATTTACTTGCACGCTGTCTACTGTGTTAATTTTAATGTGGATTAGTAGTAGATTTGAATTACTGTAGTAGAGTATGTCTCCTACGTACATGCCAATCTAGTGCGGTACGCCATAAAAACTATAAAGAGCACAGAGATTCCTGTCATTTAACCAGCAGTCCCTACTTCTGTACTATAGTGAGGCAGTGATGTTCTAAGTAGCTTACTGTGCACATTTGTGTTATGTGTTTTTGTTTAAGGACTCCAACATTTTTAATGGCAAGAATAGTATAGACTACATAGCTATTCTCACCTTTAAAATACCAGAACCCCAGTAGAAACCTGATGGACCCTATTATATGTCTACAGCATTAATCGAGAACCATTAAAAATGGATCCAGCATAACTGTCATGTGTAGATTGGGATTTTTATGTAAACAGAGCCTAATGAATATGAATATTGTTTTTAATATAGTGAAACCATTCTTATAAACCACCTATAGACAACTCATATAGACCAGTTTCTCAAAGATTTGATTTCCTGTGACAGACTTTTAGATCCAACAAACATACCGGTGCTAGGACTGCTCAGAAATGTGTCATCTCATAGATGATAATGCATTTCCTTGCGGAATCTGCAAAAATATTGAACATGCTTAGAGATGACACGAATTTTTGAAAGATTTGATTAGGCCGATTCGCCGAAATTTTCCCCCCAAATTAGTCTTGTTCTGAATTTATTTGCGGCAAATTGCTATTAAAAACTGCTATTTCTGGCCTACAGAGCCTCAATAGTGGTGTAGAACACTTTGCCTTGCTGTATTTAAATTTACATTTAAAATTTAAAAGTCATTTTTCATAAAATATAAAAAGTCTTTAACCTCTTTGGGAGGCAGGGCGTATGCATAGGCCTTGCATCCCCAATCTTTAAGGACTTAGTATGTCCTGAGCATTTCTGGTCCCCGCCACTCGCTGGGCGGGGGCTGGACCGGGATGCCTGCTGAAATCATTTAGCAGACATCCTGGCACATCGCCGAGGGGGGTCCTGAAGTCCTCCTTTTTGGCGATCACCGCAAATCACTGGTCAATTCAGACAGGCGATTTGCTGTGATTTCGTTCCCCGCCGCTCACCGGGTGGTCAAATCATTCAGCAGGCATCCTTGCACCTCGCCAAGGAAGGTCCTGAGTACCCTCCATATCGGTGATCGCCGCCGATCGCCGGTAAATACTGACCGGCAATCTGTGGTGATTCCGGGTCTTCTGGGTCACGTGTAACCTGATGACCTGGATAAGGATGATGATTGGTGGTGTAATTATACACCACCAATCACCATACGTACTGTACTGGGATGTGGCAGTGATTGGGCGGTTGTAGTGACTGCACCAATCACAGTGTAAAAGGAGGGGGGAGGAGAGCAGGAGGAACATGTTGCTCCGCTCTGATCAGCACCATTGTACATCTGGTGCTGATCAGAGAGGAGCCCTGTGCTGTATCTCCCCCTTACAGTATTAAAAGTGCCATTTGGCATTGTAGCGTTTAGGGAAAGCAGTGTCGTTTAAGGAAAGCTTTAGATTAGGCAGGGACAGAGTTAGGAGGTGAAAAAAAGATTACATTTTTTTATTTTTGTCAGTGTACCATCTGTAGGTGTCTGCGGGTCCGCATCACCTTTAGCTGCATGACCCGGGCCCTACAGAGTTGCTGTTTTTTATTTTTGGCGCAGACCATTTTTTTTGCTAAACATGTGGCCGGGCCCTCTTACCCATAAAAGAGCGGTCCGCCTCCGTTAGCTAAAGCCCACCCGCCACTGATCAGTGTCGTAGTATTGATCAGCGTTTTAGTTTTTTTTTGTGGTGCAGGCGTTTTTTGCACCTACAGGTGGTCCAGTAGCAGGCCTGTGCTGTGTGGACAGACCGTACCTCTTTTTGCGGCCTGCCCCACCGCTGTCAGTGACTTATCACTAATCAGCGCTTTTTTTGTTCAGGCGGGTGCATTTTTTCTGGTTTAAAAATGTTTTTAATTTTAATTTTCTGGTATTTTGTGTGTGGGTCTGTATGTGCCACCAGCCACTGTTCTGGACTGAGTGGCCGGACCCCCCCTGATTTCTGCGCTCCCTGCCGCCATCAAGCACTAATCAGTGTGCACACCACTGATTAGGTAAACACTTTTTTGCGCAGGGCTTTTTTTGGCGCTAGAGGTCTTTTTTAATGTTTTTTTCCCCTTTTTAGTTGATATTTTTTCTGTTAGGGTGGGTTTAGTTAGGTTAGGGAGGTAGTCTCGGACCACTCCACACCACACACAGCACATACACAAATAAAGTTTTTCCCACACACATACACACCACTCCATCCCCATTAGAGTAGGGAAATGGCCAGCAGGGGGTTTTCAGCGGAGAAGGCATATGCCATAATTGCCTCCGACACTGAAAGCGCCACAGAGGACGAGGAAGACCCCAGCTTCCTTATTTCCTCGTCCTCCTCATCATCTAGTTCTGATGATGAGCCACCAAGGTGGTGGAGTCGGCCCCATGTGGGACCGCAAACTTCCTCTGCTCCTGACCCTGTGCTTCATGCTACTATGAGTCCCCCCTCATACTAATCAAGTCCCCCAGCCAAGTTTACTGGTGCCTGGTATCAGCGAACTTGTCTGAACCACGAGCCTGTGATTCCTGAGTTTGTTGGCGACTCAGGAATCAAGATTGACATTGTTGGGTTCACTGAAATGGACTATTTCAGGTTTTTTTTCAGTGACGACTTTGTTAATCTGATGGGTTGACCAGACGAACCTGTACGCCCAACAGTTCATCACCGCAAACCCGGACTCCTTTTTAGCTAGGCCCGGTGGCTGGTTAGCAGTCAGTGCAGCCGAAATGAGGACCTTTTGGGGCCTCGTGCTGCATATGGGCCTAGTTAAAAAGCCAAAGGTCAGGCAGTACTGGAGCAGGGACGTCCTCTACCAGACCCCGCTCTACAGTATGGACATTACCCATCCCCGGTTCGAGGCCATTCAGAAATGTTTGCATTATGCTGATAATGTCCCCCCTGAAATGATCCTGCGTATGACCGCCTGTATAAAATCAGGCCTGTCATCAATCACTTTGTGGCCAAATTTTGGGAGGCCAATGTCCCTGGAAGAGAGGTTGCTATTGATGAGTTTCTCATCAGCTTCCAGCAATACGTCCCAACCAAGTGAGGGCGGTATGGTGTGAGGATGTATAAACTTTGCAAGAGTTCCTCAGGGTACACTTGCAAGTTTATGGTGTATGAGGGACGAGATTCCCATCTTGAACCCCCAGAATGTCCCCTCACTCTGGGTGTTATCAGGAAAATCGTTTGGGCCTTTTGCACCCATTGCTAGATAAAGATTACCACTAGAGGTAAGCGAATCGAAGTTGATGAACCTGAATTCATTGTGAATTTCACAAAAAATTTGATTTGCAACTAATGCGAATATCGCTGCGATTCTATTGTACAAATCGCTTCATTAAACTCCATTTACTGCGGTCCAGGCTCCAGTGCATCTAAAATGGTGGATCCACATGTCAGGACATGGGACAAGGAACTCTGGGAAGGTGGGAAGGCAAGGCAGGAAGAGAAATAGGCGGGATGACCCTGAATCGCATCAGGAGTCAGTCACCCCTGTGATGTAAAAAGAGAATGAGGGAATAAAATAAAAGAGGACAGCGCCTCGTGTGATACCGTAAATCAAATAAACCCAAGTGGATCCCCCAACGGGGTGTGCTCTCACCTGGTGACCCTCTTGAGGGTTAAGAATGTCTCCCCTTTTGAGGGGTATTTGTTGGTGTCCGTGCTGCAGCCGAAGGTGCCTAGACCAGTGTCCTGTGCAGGAACCCTGTAAGGTGCTTGGATGAGGAAGGAGAAAAAGAAGGCCCTTGCATCCGGCGCTGCTCGGTCCAAAGATGGTTCAGGGAAGATGTAGGTTACATTAAAATAGTTGTGAAAAAAAAAATAGTGAAAGGACAACCAATAGTACACACCTGCTGCTGTTCTAGACAAACACTGTTTTAAGCGTAGTGAAGCGTTTTGTACTCCCCTCATATATGCAATAAGTATGTCAGGCAGAGTAGTGCCAGGACAGTGGAGTGGCAGAGGCCTAAATTCATCAGGCGCAGGCAGAGGTCACAGCAGAGTAGGTGTGTGTGGCAGCCGGAGTCGCAACAAGAGGTCTGCACTCCCCGTATCAGCTAGCAGGCGTGTCTCGACCAGCAACCAAGCAGCCATGATTGATCGGTTCTAGGCTTGTGCAATTCGTTTCGGACATAATTTGTTTTTGTCCGAATTATTCATATTTAGTACATTCGGATTGAGCCGAATCTATGAAATATTTACATCCAAATGAATCCGAATTCGTAACAAAACAAATTGTACATGCCTACGAAATTGTGAAAAATTAATTTTATTTTTGTTAAAACAAAATTTGTTTTCATTTAGAAGCAGGGGACCATTTAATAAAGTGTGTGTGTTTCACTTTTTTCTATCAATTTTTTAAATTTTTTAGGTAGTACTACTACTCCCAGCATGGAACAGACTGTTCCATGCTGGGAGTAGTAGTACCTGTACTAATAGACATATCGCCCTAGGGGTCAGTCTGACACCCAATGCGATCGTCCATAATATAGTAGAGATGTGGAGCGGCTCTATACAGCGCTCGCATCTCTGCCCTATACTCCGTCCAGTGATGTGAATAGAACATCATTCATTCATATTTTCCGCCCAGAGTGAGGATTGGCCGGATGGTTGCAGCCAATCACAGAGGGAAATATGAATGAGTGGCCAGCCGGAGTATATTGCAGAGATGCGAGCGAAGGAGAAAGCCTCTCCATCTCTGCAATAGACAGGTTGATCACATTGTGTCTCAGTAGTGATACCCGCTGTGATCTTTTCTTACCTGCAGGTACTACTACTCCCAACATGGAGCACACTCCTTTCCATGCTGGGAGCTGTAGTACCTCCATTAATAGGAATATCGCAGCGAGTGTAACTTCTGACACCTGTTGCGATCTGTCTATTAATGCAGGTACTACAGCTCCCAGCATGGAGCAGAGTGTGCTCCATGTTGGGATTGGTAGTACCTGCAGTTAAGGAAAGATCACAGCAGATGTCACTCCTGACACCCGCTGTGATCCTCCTGTATAATGTATAGATGCGGCCTGCGCTTTTCTATGGTCCCCTTCACTGACGTATATATACACATATTCATACATCCCACAGAGGGTTGTGATTGGCTGGAACCATCTGGCCAATCACAGCTCTGCGGAAAATATGAATAGGTGTATATATACGGCAGTGCAGGGGGCCATAGAAGATGCATTATACAGGAGGATCGCAACGGAACCCGGGCGATCTGTCAATTAGTTTGGGTACTACTACTCCCATCATGGAACAGTGTGTTCCATGCTGGGAGTAGTAGTACTACCTAAAAAAAATAGAGAAAAAAATGAGAAAAACACATACACTACATTTTTATTTTTGTAGGCTACATTTTTAGTGCCCTGCCTGCCCACATAAATTGATCCCTGTTTAAAAATGTATAAAAAATTTGTTATAAAATAGAAAAATTTCATTAGATACAATTTCTCCCTTCACTACTGAATCTTTTTTTATTTTAGTTTTTTAATGGTACCCTACCAAATTTTATTAAAAGAGGACTCTCCATCTCCAATAACCATAAAAATGAATAACGAAATCGTCCAAAAACTAAAATAAAACTAACGACATGTATAACGAATAGATCCGAAATAACAAATTCATCCAAAAGCCGAACAGTTTCCAAATAGAGCCGAATAAAATATATGAATGCATCCGAAAACAGAATAAAACGAATTACTGTATCCCGAAGGTTTAATAGAACCAAAAATAATTTTGTCCGAAAAAAACGAAATCAGTTTCAGAAGCTCCTTTTCATTAGGGTCACTTTCAGGATTCCTGATGCTGCCACCTCCAGGCTGTCTCATTCAGCCACTATATGGTCTCTTCATGCTTCAGCCAACTCCAGGCTGTGCAATTTTTTGTGCATCCTTTTTACCCACATGACGGGGCCCGGGACAATAAAACTTGGGAGTTAAAATTTAAAAATCCTAATTTTCAATAAAAAAAATCTTAAATTAAAAAATCTAACATTTCAATGGTCTTCTCATGCTTCAGCCACCTCCAGGCTTTGTCAATCAGCCAATATATGGTTTACTGACGCTGGTGGGCCTGGGCCTAAAAAATGTTTATGGTAGCAGTAGCTACCATAAATCTTCAATTTCAATTTCAAAATTCATCTTTTAATCTTGGAGATTGTGAAGCCCTAGTGTCTACTCATGCTGCTGCCAGCTCCAGGCTGTGTCATTCAGTAACTATATGGTCTCCTCATACTACAGGCTGTCTCATTCAGCCACTTTATGGTCTCTTCATGCTTCAGCCAAATCCAGGCTGTGCAATTCAGCCACTATACGGTCTCCTCATGCTGCCAAAAACTCCAAACTCCAGGATGTGCCATTCCTCCACAAAATGGTCTCTTTATGCTGCCCCAAACTCCGGGCTGTGCCATTCAGCCACTATATGGTCTCCTTATGCTTCAACCAACTCAAGGCTGTGCCATTCAGACACTGTATGGTCTCCCTTTGCTGCCAGAAAACTCCAGGCAGTCATTCAGCCACTATATGGTCTCATCATACTGATGCCACCTCCAGGCTCTTTTATTGTGCTGCCATGTGACTCTTTGTTTAGTTTTGGTCCTTTTTACCCACACGACGGGGCCCTGGACACTAAAACTTGGGAGTTAAAATTTTTAAATCCTCATTTTCAATTTAAAAATCTTAAATTTAAAAATCTTACATTTCAATGGTCTTCTCATGCTTCAGCCACCTTCAGGCTGTGTCATTCAGCCAATATATGGTTAACTAACGCTGGTGGGCCTGGGCCTAAAAAAAATTTATGGTGGCAATAGCTACCATAAATCTTCAATTTAAATTTCAAAATTCATCTTTTAATCTTAGGGATTGTGAAGCTCTAGTGTCTACTCATGCTGCTGCCAGCTCCAGGCTGTGTCATTCAGTAACTATATGGTCTCCTCATACTCCAGGCTGTCTCATTCAGCCACTATATGGTCTCTTCATGCTTCAGCCAACTCCAGGCTGTGCAATTCAGCCACTATATGGTCTCCTCATGCTGCCAAAAACTCCAGGATGTGCCATTCAGCCACAAAATGGTCTCTTCATGCTGCCACAAACTCCGGGCTTTGCCATTCAGCCACGATATGGTCTCCTCATGCTTCAACCAACTCAAGGCTGTGCCATTCAGACACTGTATGGTCTCCCCATGCTGCCATAAAACTCCAGGCAGTCATTAAGCCACTATATGGCCTCATCATACTGATGCCACCTTCAGGCTCTTTCATTGTGCTGCCATGTGACTCCTTGTTTGATTTAGTCCTTTGTACCAACACGACGGGGCCCGGGACACTAAAACTTGGGAGTTAAAATGTTAATTAAAAAATCCTCATTTTCAATTAAAAAATCTTAAATTTGAATTTAAAAATCTTAAATTTCAATGGTCTCCTCATGCTTCAGCCACCTCCAGGCTGTGTCATTCAGCCAACATATGGTTTACTGACGCTGGTGGGCCTGGGCCTAAAAAATTTTTATGGTAGCACTAGCTACCATAAATCTTCAATTTAAATTTCCAAATTCATCTTTTAATCTTAGGGTTTGTGAAGCCCTAGTGTCTACTCATGCTGCTGCCAGCTCCAGGCTGTGTCATTCAGTAACTATATGGTCTCCTCATACTGATGCCACCTCCAGGCTCTGTCATTGTGCTGCCATGTGACATGTGACTCCTTGTTAGATTTGGTCAATTGTACCCACACGCCAGTGCCCGGGACACTAAAACTTGGGAATAAAAATTTCAATTTCAAAATCCTCAATTTCAATATCTTACATTTCTATTTCATTTAAATGGTCTCATGCTTCTGCCAACTCCACGCTGTGCCAATCAGACACTATATGGTCTCCTCATGCTTCAGCCACATCCAAGCTGTGTCATTCATCCACTATATGGTCTCCTCATGCTGCCAACACCTCCACGCTGTGTCATTTAGTCACTATATGGTCTCCTCCTGCGGCCAACACCTCCAAGCTGTGTAATTCAGCCACTTTATGGTCTCTTCATGCTTCAGCCACATCCAAGCTGTGTCATTCAGCCACTCTATGGTCTCCTCATGCTGCCAACACCTTTACGCTGTGTAATTTAGCCACTATATGGTCTCCTCATGCTGCCTACACCTCCACGCTGTTTCATTCAGCCACTATATGGTCTCCTCATGCTTATCCACATCCAAGCTGTGTCATTCAGCCACTATATGGTCTCCTTATACCGATGCCACCTCCAGACTCTGTCATTGTGCCGCTCTGCGGCAGTGGTTCTAAATGCGATGCCTATAATCTGCATGTCATACTGAATAACAGTACAGCGTGAGCCATTTATATGGATACACCTTAATAATATGGGAATGTTTGGTGATATTAACTTCCGGTTTGTGGCATATTAGTATATGTGAGGGGCAAACTTTTCAAGATCGGTGATGACCATGGCGGACATTTTGAAGTCGGCCATTTTGAATCCAACTTTTGTTTTTTCAATAGGAAAAGGGTCATGTGACACATCAAATTTATTGGGGCCTTCACAAGAAAAACAATGATGTGCTTGGTTTTAATGTAACTTATTCTTTCATGAGTTATTTACAAGCTTCTGACCACTTATAAAATGTGTTCAATGTGCTACCTATTGTATTGGATTGTCAATGCAACCCTCTTCTCCCAGCACCTTCTGCTAGCACCTGTGAGGTGTAAGTACTCACTGTACCCCTTGTTACCTTCCTTGAGGGGTGTAGTTTCAAAATTGTGGTCACTTTTTATGTCAGAACCTCAACCACTGCAGTGCAAAGCACCCCTTTAGGCCTCAAATCTCATGTGCTGTCTCAGTCCTAAGCCCTGTTTTGCACCCGCATAGACTTTTCCGCCTTATATGGGGTATTTTCTTATTCTGGAGAAATGTGGCTACAAATTTTGTGGAGATTTATTTCTCTCACTACTTGTAAAACTAAAACAATTTTGGTTAATACCAATGTTAAAAATCAATTATTTCACTTTTACGACCCACTGTTCAAAAAACATATGAGGTGTAAGTACTCAATATAACCCTTGTTACGTTCCTTGAGGGGTGTAGTTTATAAAATGGTTTCTGCTGTTCTGGCACCATGGGAGGTTTTTATAATTGCACATGGCCCCTGACTTCAATTCCAACAAGCTTTTCACTCCAAAAGCCCAATGGCGCTCCTTCTATTCTTAGCATTGCAGTGTGCCCGCAGAGCACTTTACATCAACATATGAGGTATTTTCTTTCTCAGGCAAATTGCACTACAAATTTTGGGGGCCTTTTGCCCTATTACCCCATGTGAAAATAAAACATTTGGGGTAATACTATCAACATAGTGAGAAAAATAAAAATTTTCACATTTACACCCACTGTTCAAAAAACCTGTGAGGTGTATGTACTCACTGTAACCCTTGTTACATTCCTGAAGGGGTGTAGTTTCCAAAATGGTGTCACATGTGGGGGGTTTCTGCTGTTCTGGTACCATGGTAGGTTTGTAAATGCACATGGCCCCGACTTCAATTCCAGCAAAATTCTCTCTCCAAAAGTCCAATGGCGCTCCTTCTGTCCTGAGACCTGTAGTGCACCAGCAGAGCACTTAAAGTCCATATATGGGGCATTTTCTTAATCGGGAGAAATTGGGCTTCAAATTTTGGGATCCATTTTCTCCTAATACACCATGTGAAAAATAAACATTTGGGGTAACAACATAATTTTAGTGTTAAAAATCAAATTTTCCATTTTCACTTCCAACTTCAACGCAAAGTTGTCAAACAACTGTGAGGTGTTAAAGCGTACCTGTCATAGTGCAAAAAAAAAGAAAAAAGTGATATGTTACTCAGGACCCATTCCTGATCATGTGCATATAATTTTTATGTGTCTCGGACCTATATATCCAGAGATATAATAATTTATCTGCTGGTGAGTTACTTTTTCATTGTGCAGGCTGGAGGGGGCGTGTCAGTCTGTCTCCCTCACAGGAGCAAGCTTGGGCAGTCAGCCAATCAGTACTCTCTACTCTGTAACCCTTTCCACTCTGGTTTTATGCTGTGTCATGTGTCAGAGGAAGATACTTGGAGCTTGCCTGCAGTAATCAGAAGACATTATAGGGAATTCATAACAGGATAAAATGTATAAATATAAGAATAGATCTTTATAAAATTAGTGCAATAATTTTTTAGATAAAAGTACAGCATTTTTATGAATACATGTTCTATCTGTTTTATCTTCTCCTAGTATAGCTGGATGCTAATCAGCATAGCTGTCACTATGTTTGTCATTCCTCTTTCACAGACTCCTGAATGTCTGATTAACTTCTTCGTCATTCAGGAGTCTGAGAAAGCTTTGACTACTTCAGCATGCTGGGAGTTGTAGTTTAGTAACAACTGAAGCTGCAATGTTTGTAAATAACTGTGTTAGAGCAGTGTTGCCTCCAGCTGTTTTAAAACTACAGCTCCCAGCATGTCCACACATCCTTTATCTGTAGTTTTGCATACACAATAGAAATCTCCTATACTGGATACCGGTATGCTTTACGGCCGGTATCCAGTATGCTGTAAAATCTAGACTAGTCTGTCTGGCTAAAAGACAGGCGACCCCTAGTGGTGGCTATTTTGAGCTCGAATTTTAGGTGAAATGTAAAACATTTTTTTCCGTTGTATATTGTGAAATTTCATATTATAATGAGTCCTGCAATATATGAAAAGTTTTTTTTACAATGACAGTGCCTCTTTAAGGCTCACTCTACCCCTTGTTACGTTCCTTGAGGGTTATAGTTTCCAATATAGTATGTCATGTGTTTTTTTTGTTTTTGTTTGTTTTTTGCTGTTCTGGCACCATGGGGGCTTCCTAAATGTAACATGCCCCCCAAAAACCATTTCAGCAAAAATTATTTAAAAAATCCCACAGTAGCTCTTTCCCTCTTGAGCCATATTGTGAGCCCGAAGAGCACTTTATGTCAATATATGAGGCATTTCCTTACTCAAGAGAAATTGGGCTACAATTTATTTTATTTATTTATTTATTTTTTTTTGGGGGGGGGCTTTTTTCTCGTTACAATACTTTAAAAAATGCAGATTTTAATTTTTCTCCTCCACTTTGCTGCTATTCTTGTGAACCAACTAAAGGGTTAACAAACTTTCTGAATGTCATTTTGAATACTTTGGGGGGTTTAGTTTTTGAAATGGGGTCATTTGTGGGGTATGTCTCACAGAAAGGCCCCTCAAATGCACTTCAAACTTAACTGTTCCCTGAAAAAAAAGAGATTTTGAAATTTTCGTGAAATTTTTTAAAATTGCTGCTATACTTTGAAGCCCTCTAATGTCTTCAAAAAGTAAAAACATGTCAACTTTATGATACCAACATAAAGTAGACATATTGTATTTGTAATTCAATATATAATTTAGGCAACTGAGGCGATCGCTTCACTCGCCTCATCAGAGCTACAGCCCTGATTACAGAACATACAAGTGCAAACAAAACACAAACTTCAAAAAACACTAAAATCTCTGATAAAAGTGCTGTCAAAAAAAGAGGTAGTATTATTTGTGACAAGGTCATCAAGGGTGGATTTAAAAGGGGTGCATTTTAAGTTGTAGAAATTTCTGCAACAGTGTGTTCCATAAACTTAAGTGGAACTCTAAGGACAATGCGCTCCAGTACGCTAAAAAATTTATTTGTGTATAGCACCAGCCGGTGTGTACTTTTGCCTGGCCTTTCACAGTATCTAGGCCAGTGTTTCCCAACCTGGGTGCCTCCAGGTGTTGCAAAACTACAACTCCCAGAATACCTGGACAGCCAAAGGCTGTCCAGGCATGCTGGGAGTTGTCTTTTTGCAACATCTGGAGGCACCCTGGTGTGAAACACTGATCTAGGCCCTTGAGAGTTTAAAGGGAACAAAATAGTACACCACTGAGATGTACGTATGTGGTATGCACTTTTGAGGGGAGAAAAATGTGCTACAGTACGCTTAAAAAAGTATTTGTGCACAACACCAGCAGTACACACCAGTGCTGCAGCACACAGTCAATGTGTACTACACCCAAAATTGCACTCTCTCAATCTCACTACCTTCCTTATCAGTGTTTCTAGGCAGGATTTGTGCTTGAGCTGAATCGCTGCTGTTCTGTGAAACACTCTGTGCAACACACTGCTCTCTGTCCCTCTCTCTGTGCAACAGAACGCTGACTTGACTAGGAGGTGAATCACTGCTGGATAAAAGCTTTTCTGTGCAACACACAGCGCTGTCTGTCCCTATCTATCTCTCTGCAGTAAAAGGCTGAAGTGACTGGCCGCAATATGGCTGCTGATTATATAGGACTGTGACATCACAGGGGTGACTGGCTGGTGATTGGCTGCATGCTGCATGTGATTCAGAGTCATCCCGCCTACCCTTGTTCCTGCCTTCCCAGGATTCCTTGCCCCATGTCCTCACATGTGGATCCGCCATTTTAGATGCCCTGGAGCCTAGACCGCACTAAATGGAGTTTAATGAAGCGATCGAATCACGCCAATATACACATTCACATTCGTTGTGAATCAAACTTTTCCTGAAATTTGCAATGAATTTGGATTAGTCAGATTCTATTCTCTCATCCCTAAACAAGTTCAAGGTTTTTGCAGACCCTGGAATCAGGATTTCGGCGTCAGATGTTGCTGTTGTGGAAATTCGGCCATGTGAACCGAGCAGCAGAATCCCTTTGAAATCAATGGGGCTCTGCTACTGCAGAATGTCCGTGTAGAATATTCATACAGAATTCCACACGGACATGATGCCGTGTAAACAAAGCCTTAAGAGGTTTCACTGTATTTAGCAAACATTCATTAAATTCTGTTACTATTGTTCTTCTTATAATTAGTTTTATTTTTGTCTTTGTTGTTATTACATTAACATATGCTTTTCTACAGATAACCTTTTACGAGGATAAAAATTTCAAGGGCCGCTCCTTTGAGTGCAGCAGTGACAATAATGACCTGCACTCTCACGTCAGCCGCTGCAACTCCATCAAAGTTGACAATGGCTCTTGGATGATTTATGAGCAGGCCAACAATAAGGGTCACCAATATTTTCTTAAAAAAGGAGAATATCCTGAGTACCAGCACTGGATGGGATTTAATGATACGATCAGTTCCTGCCACATGATTCCTCTGGTCAGTTCCAAAACATTTTCCTAATTAATACATGGTTGTTTATAAACTAACACAATGGTGGGAATTTATTAATAATGTAGGTTTTGTTTGAGTTGTGTGTTTTCAAGTAAGTGTTGTCAAAAATGTGGCACAACACAAAAAAAGTGGTACAATGTGTTAAAAAGGAATGGTATGAATTAATAAAAGTTTTCACAATTTTCCAAGTCACCCTTGTTGGTAATTTCTACATTAACTAGGCTAGCAACTTTAGGTAGTTTCTCACAATAAGCTTATTCCCCCTGTTGGTAGGGCTTTCCTATTGGTGCTTTTCCCTAAAACCCAGGTTACCGTATATATTCGAGTATAAGCCGAGTTTTTCAGCACAAATAATATATACCGTTGGGGGGGGTTGGCCAGACCGTCCATCTTCGCTGCAGGGACCGTCCGACTAGTGACACTACATTGACGCCGCACAGGGATGTCCGTGCGCAGCAGACGTCCGTAACGTCAGGGGCGTCCCTGCGCACAGACGTCCCAGCGTGTCATCGTCACCCTCCCCACCGGAATGCAGATGGTGCCTGCAGCTACTAAGCAACTGGACCGAGAGAACTGGGGAGGAGAGTAGACAATGAGGGGGACCTATATGATGACGGATGGGGCGGTCTGGATGATGACAGGGGGGATTTAGACTGGGGGTGATACTGATAGGGGGGTTTGACAGGGGGTCATGATGACAGGGGTCTGGATGATGATTGGGGGGGTTGACAGGGGATGATGATGACAGGGGGGGTCTGAATGATAACAGGGGGAATGATGTATTTTCCCCCCCTAGGCTTATACTCGAGTCATTACGTTTTCCCAGGTTTTGGGGGTGAAAGTAGGGGCCTCGGCTTATATTCGGTTCGGCTAATACTCGAGTATATACGGTATGTCTAAAAATATTTTGACTATTAACTATATCCCCCTTGTAGGGAGTTTGCCATATTATTATATATGTCCACCCAGTATATAATTTGATTTATTAGCCAGGTTTCCCATGTAGTTTGCCCAATTTTTTTTTTAGTACTTTCCAAAATTAGCCAGGATGACCCTTTTAGGTAGTTTGCACTATAAGCCACATGACCTTTGCAGATTACTGCTACATACTGTAAATGGATGTGTTTGCTCTCAATCTTATTTGTAGGTTTTTATTTAAGCAATAGTATTTCTAATGTTTATTATAAAATGAATAAAATGCAATCATGAATGAACAAATCGAAATCTTTGCTATTTTTTAAAGAAGCAAGCCTAACATTTACAAAACTGGATAGTTTTAACCACTGTTATTCTGGTGAGACTGACCATTTTCAAGGTGAAAAATGTGGGTTTTTATTAGCCAGGTTCCCCATGTAAATTTCCCCAATAATTTTTTTTAGCACTTTCCAAAATTTGCCATTACCACCCTATTAGGCAGTTTGCATTATAAAGCCACATCAGCTTTGCAGATAACTGCTACATACTGTAAATGGATGTGTTTGCTGTCCGTATTATTTGTAGGGTTTTATTTCTTGTAAAGCAATAGTATTTCTAATGTTTATTATAAAATTAATAAAATGCCAACATGAATGAACAGATAAAACAGATCGAAATTTGCTATCTTTTAAAAAAGCAAGCCTAACATTTACAAAACTGGATAGTTTTAACCCCTTTTCTTCTGGTGAAACTGACCATTTTCAAGTTGAAAAATGTGGGTTTTAGTTAATAGATTTCACATATTGTTTCCCCAAACCTCCATCTCTACCACACTGGAGGTTTCACAATATAAACTAAAGGGTTAGTTGAGTTACAAAATAATATGGCACATTAATTGTGCTCTAAAATTGTGGTGCACAGTCCAACAACAAAACTTTAGTTTCAAAATAATACACTGCTCAAAAAAATTAAAGGAACACTTAAACAACACAATGTAACTCCAAGTCAATCACACTTCTGTGAAATCACACTGTCCACTCAGGAAGCAACATTGAATGACAATCAATTTCACATGCTGTTGTTCAAATGGAAAAGACAACAGGTGGAAATTATAGGCAATTAGCAAGACACCCCCCAATAAAGGAGTGGTTCTGCAGGTGATGACCACAGACCTCTTCTCAGTTCCTATGCTTCCTGGCTGATGTTGTGGTCACTTTTGAATGCTGGCGGTGCTTTCACTCTAGTGGTAGCATGAGACAGAGTCTACAACCCACACAAGTTTTTCAGGTAGTACAGCTCATCCAAGATGGCACATCAATGCGAGCTGTGGCAAGAAGGTTTGCTGTATTTGACACCGTAGTGTCCAGAGCATGGAGGCACTACCAGGAGACAGGCCAGTACATCAGGAGATGTGGAGGCCAACAACCCAACAGCAGGACCACTACCTCCGCCTTTGTGCAAGGAGGAGCAGGAGGAGTACTGCCAGAGCCCTGCAAAATGACCTCCAGCAGGCTACAAATGTGCATGTGTCTATTCAAATGGTCAGAAACAGACTCCAATCCAGTTGGGGATTGTGCTTACAGCCCAACACCGTACAGGACGTTTGGCCTTTCCCAGAGAACACCAAGATTGGCAATTTCTCCACTGGCACCCTGTGCTCTTCAAAGATGAAAGCAGGTTCACACTGAGCACAGATGACAGACAAAACAGAGTCTGGAGACACAGTGGAGAGTGTTCTGCTGCCTGCAACATCGTCCAGCATGACCGGTTTGGTGGTGGGTCAGTAATGGTGTGGGGTGGCATTTTTTTTGGGGGGGGGCTGCACAGCCCTCTATGTGCCTGCCAGAGGTAGCCTGACTGCCAGTAGGTACCGAGATAAGATCCTCAGACCCCTTGTGAGACCACATGCTTGTGCGGTTGGCCCTGGGTTCCCCCTAATGCAAAACTATGCAAGACCTCATGTGGCTGGAGTGTGTAAGCAGTTCCTGCAAGAGGAAGGCATTGATGGTATGGACTGTCCCGCCTGTTCCTCAGACCTGAATGCGATTGAGCACATCTGGGACATCATGTCTTGCTCCATCCACCAATGTCACGTTTGCACCACAGACCGTCAAGGAGTTGGCGGATGCTTTAGTCCAGGTCTGGGAGGACATTCCTCAAGAGACCATCCACCACCTCATCAGGAGCATGCCTAGGCGTTGTAGGGAGGTCATACTGGCATGTGGAGGCCACACACACTACTGAGGCTCATTTTGACTTGTTTTAAGGATATAACATCAAAGTTGGATCAGCCTGTAATGTTGTGTTCCACTTTGATTTTGAGTGTGACTCCATATCCAGACCTCCATTGGTTGATAAATTTGATTTCTATTGATAATTTTTGTGTGATTTTGTTATCAACACATTCAACTATGTAAAGATGAAAGTATTTCATACAATTAGTTCATTCATTCAGATCTAGGATGTGTTATCTTAGTGTTCTCTTTATTTTTTGGAGCAGTGTATTTTCCCACCAAAGTTTTCTTGTGTTACAAAAGAAAAGGCAACTTCCAATAACCCATTTGTAGATCATGCTATGAGGTATAGCATGATCTACAAATGGGTTATTGGAAGTTGCCTATGTGAGGTACATATTGTTTTTTTCTGTTCTGCTTTATTTGTATATGTATTCAGATTTATAACATGTCCTCTGAACCCTACAGCACACAGGATCTTTTATAATCAAACTATATGAAAAAGAAGACTTCAGAGGCCAGATGGTTGAACTTACAGAAGATAGTCCACATCTCTATAAAGATTTTAATTTCCGTGATATCAATTCCTGCAATGTTCTTGAAGGCCACTGGATCTTCTATGAGGAACCCAACTACAGAGGATGCCAATATTACCTGAAACCTGGAGAGTACAGAAGGTTCAGTGAATGGGGGGCATCAGTTGCAAGAATTGGTTCCATTAGAAGAGTTCAAGATTTTTACTAGACATTCAAAAAAATGTATTTGTGTATTTCCCTGTAAAAAGGCTGATAAAGAGTTACTGCATAATACTTTCCCTACATTTTCTTATTTCCAATGTTCCAATTGTTTCCATTTTCCAATAGATATTCCTCAGCATCACCTCTGATGTTTATTCTAGTAGGCACATTATCCATTATATTTTTGCATATTAGTCATGCACGGTCATGGAAAAATATACTTTGATGGGCTGAAACAAAAAACTAAATATTCAAATGTTCAATATAAAATATATAAAGTATATTGTAGTTCATTTAACCTGTTTATCACCATGTATGTGGCCTTGGGTTTTTAACCCATGCACTAATAAATATACATCATTGGTTGAAAGCTCCTGCAATAAAACAGGGGCAGGGCATGCCTGCGATGAAGGAAATGGCTGCTGGAAAGTGATCTAAACAGAATTACAGTGAAATGTGACACCAGTAGATCGAGAAGACAAAGGGAGCTCCGGCTTTCCAACCCTATAGAATGACCTCTACACATGTCACAGAGGTGACAGAGCATGTTTACAGATGTGTCTTATTCAAAGCATATGGCTTATGATTATTAGAAAATAGAAGCAGATTAGAAAAAAAAAGAACAAGAACATGTTCCAATATCTGCTTCTAATCCATTAAAACAAATCTAGACAACACATTTACTTTAAGGACAACACATTTACTTTTTTTTTTCATATCCATTTATTGTAGTTGTTTCTTATGATAGGCTATTAATATTAGATCAGTGGCAGTCCACCTCCTCCAGCTGAATTGATTGTCCAGGCACTGTGGTAAAAGCCATGACCCCTTCATTGTTTACAGGTACAGTGCCATATGTTTGGTGGCAGCTGTGCTTGATATTGCTGCTTAGCTCCATTTAGAGCTCGGGGAATGGCTTGATATTTTCTGTGATTGACATTTTTTTTTAATTTCTTTATTAATCCATTAACAACATTGCAATTCAAATAAAACATTACATGTTACATGTTTATTTTTCACCTTTTCTACCTTCCGCCCATCCCAGAAAAAAATATCCTCCTCTTAACCCTTTAATGGGGTACTCCGGTGCTTACACATCTTATTCCCTATCCAAAGGATAGGGGATAAGATGCCTGATCGTGGGAGTCCCGCAGCTGGGGACGCCCGTGATCATGCACGCGGGACCCCATTTGTAATCAGTCCCCGGAGCTATCACGCCCCCTCCCGTAGGCTTGTATTGAGGGGCGGAGCGTGACCTCACACGGGAGCGGAGGCGTGACGTCACACGCCGCCGGCCCTGCGGTCGACCGAAATCAGACCTGGAGCGAACACGCTCCATGGACTGATTACAAATGGGGTGCCGCGTGCATGATCACGGGCGTCCCCAGCTGCGGGACTCCCGCGCTCAGGCCTCTTGTCCCCTATCCTTTGGATAGGGGATAAGATGTGAAAGCACCGGAGTACCCCTTTAAGAACTCAGCCCATTTGGGCCTAAAGGATTCAGACAATTCAATTTTTACGTTTTCGTTTTTTCCTCCTCGCCTTTAAATAATCACAACTCTTTTATATTTTCATCCACAGACTAGTATGATGGCTTGTTTTTTTGCGTGACCAGTTGTCTGTTGTAATGCCATCACTCACTTTACCATAAAATGTATGGCGCAACCTAAAAAATACTATTTGTGTGGGGAAATTAAAAAGAAAACTGCAATTTAGCAAATTTTGGAAGTTTACGTTTTCACGCCGTACAATTTACGATAGAAATTAAATGTGTTCTTTATTCTTTGGGTCAATACGATTAAAATCATAGCCATGATAACATACTTTTCTATTACTGTTGCACTTAAGAAAAATCGCAAACTGTTTAACCAAATTAGTATGTTTAAAATTTTGAAGACCTATAACTTTTTCATTTTTCCGTATGAGGGCTAATTTTTTGCACTGTGATCTGTACTTTTTATTGATACCATATTTGCTTATATAAAACTTTTAATACATTTTTATAAATTTTTTTGGGAATAAAATGTTATAAAAATGCAGCTATTTTGGACTCGATCGCAGACCAGAGCAGAAGACCCATGGAAGGCAGCGGAGGCAGGTTAGGGGACCTCCGTATGCCGCTCTGGATGATCGGATCGCCGCGGCAGCGCTGCGGATGATCATCCATTTTAGTAACTGCGATGCTGCAGATGCCGTGATGAGTATTGATCACGGCATCTGAGGGGTTAATGACGGACATCCACACGATCGCGGATGTCCGACCCTTACCAGCAGGTCCCTGGCTGCTATCAGCAGCCGGAATCTGCCGTGCATGACTGAAGCATGGCTCCGATGCTTGCCGTTATGCATAGGACGTAAATGTATGTCCTGGTGCGTTAAGTACCAGCTCACCAGGACATACATTTACGTTCAGTGTTGTTAAGGGGTTAATACATTGCTGCAAATTCCCATCAATCATATTTATCAAATTATCTTATGCGCTCTACTCCTTCTTACATTCTGAACTCCTTTCTTATCCTTCCTAACTTTTCATATTTATTGGGAGGGTTCAAAGTAATCCATTTTTTAACAATGAGAAATTTTGCACAAAATAACATTTTATGTAACTTGTTATTCTTATCCTTATTACATTTAATTTAATCTCCAGATCTTCTCCTAATATTCCAATTAAAAGGGAGGGGTAGTATTAACTTCTAGTTGTTTCCCTATTTCACTATACACTTCGGATTAAAATTCCTGAATTTTATAACAAACCCACAGCATATGTAAGAACCCTGCCTCCTCTCTGCCACATTTCGGACAGTTACTATTTTGTCTCTTACCTATCTTATACAAAACCAATGGCGTATAGTACAGTCTATGTATAATATGAAATTGCGTCTATCATCTATCAATCCCAAATCTTCTTTCCATGCTCAGGAACTTCCACGTTTCAGATCTTGTCTCGACATGTGAGTCAACACAGTATAAACATAAGGCATTATCTTTTTATTAATCCTACCTTCTATTAATTTTCTAATAAATTCAGGTACTATGCTAAACACCATTCCCTTTTTTATGGTGCTCCTAAATATACTTTTTATCCTAATATATTCAAACCAAGTTCCCATTGCAATTTCCCCCTAGCTTTAATTTCTTCCCACTCAATGAATTTCCCTTCTTGCCAAACGTCCTTTATTAATCTAAACCCTAATCTACCTAGTGTTTTCATCTCTACCATTTTGATTTCCACTGTGAAGTGTATATTGCCCCCAAAGGGGTGCAATATCTAAAATTCCCACTAATAACAACTCCTTTTTAAATAAATCCCAGGATTTAACTAAACTCTCAACTATTTTTTTTTCTTTTCCACCTTTCCCCTCTAAGTTGCCCCGATTCCAAAATCTAATAGACAGTTTCATAATTCCCACTAGTGTTTTTAATTAAAAAGTAAAAAAAAAAAAAAATAATAATAACTTTTTCCATTTCTTTATAAAATATATCAGAGATGCTAAAAAATATGTTTTCATGTATGGGAACGGTAGTCCCCCTCTATCCCTTGGGAGACACAAATAATCTAGTTTCACTTTTCCTGCACCATATAAGATAATTAAAAACTGTAATAGTTCTTTTAAAAAGATAGTTTTCACACCAAATGGGGATGCGCAAAAGCAAGGCGGAAAGAGGACAACCCTGTCTAGTTCCTCTGGATAGAATAAAACTCTCCGATAACCTTCCATTTACTGAAACTCCACTGGATTATGGTAGAGCTAATTACGCATCTTTACAAGCCAATCCCCAAAACCAAACTTCTGTATTATCTCCCATGGAAACTTCCACTCAACCCTGTCAAATGCCTTGACAGCGTCCAATGACAGGATGAAGTGGAAGCTCACCTCCCTCATATGTCCCAACTGAATATTTGACAATACTCTATAATATTATGCTTTACCATACTTCCCAGAATGAATCCACACTGATCTGCTCCAATTTAATCTGATATCACCCCCTGCAGTCTAATGGCCATTGCTTTGGCTGGATTCTTAAAGGGGTACTCCGCCCCTAGACATCTTATCCCCTATCCAAAGGATAGGTAATAAGATGTCAGATCACCGCGGTCCCGCTGCTGGGGAGCCCCGGGATCCCGCTGCGGCACTGAGCTCCCATAGACTTGCATTAAGGGGACGGGCCATGAAGTCATGAGGGGGCGGAGCCATGACGTCACGCTGCTCCGTCCCCTGTATCGCCCGTCATTGCGCACAGAGCGAACTCGCTCTGTGCTGTTATGATAGCGGGGTGCCACAGTGGGGATCCCGGGGCTCCCCAGCAGCGGGACCGCGGTGATCTGACATCTTATCCCCTATCCTTTGGATAGGGGATAAGATGTCTAGGGGCGGAGTACCCCTTTAACATCCGTATTTAGTAATGATATGGGTCTATATGACCCCATATCCTCTTTCTCTTTATTTGGTTTTAAGATTAGAACTATAACTGCTTTACACATTAAACCATTAAGTTTACCCCTTTCCATTCCTGAATTAAAAACTGTTACCAAAGCAGGAATAAGTGCAAGACTAAATTCATGATATATTTCAAATGGGAAACCATCTCCCCTGGTGGTGTGTTACCTCTCCTCGACTGCAGAGCTAGTTCTAATTCCTCGATTGTGAAAGAAGTGTCTGATGCCTCTTTCTGCAATTTATCAAGTTTTGGGAATTCTGTGCCATCCAAATACTCTATTAAATCTGCCCTTATATAATAGTAAATAATAATTCTTAATCTCCCTTGTCATCTCATCTTTCTCTGTACACCATTGTCCCACTTTATTCTTTATTGCTGTGATTTTATGGCTAGCTTGCTGACTCTGTACTATCGCCATTAAGTATTTATTAGGTGCCCCTGTCTGAATAAATATTTGCTGACCCATGAAAAACAGTCTGTTTCTGTTTTTCTCAATTACATATTCATTCAACTCATTCAGATTCTCTTGCGATATTGTCACATCTGGGCAGGGAAGGAGTGCACACTATTCTCGTCCACTTCCCTATCCCTGCCTACTTACGTACCCGCCCTAGACGACGGGTCCATAACCCCGGTGTTGACAGTCCCTCCCTAGACAAGTGATGGGAGTCACTGTCAAAATAATAGAATACAAAAATACAGACACAGGTCAAGGTACAGTAGGGAGCAGACAGACTAACAGAAGCAAAACTAACACACTCACACAATAAGTCAATGTCCACTATCCGCATCAAAACCAGGATTTGTCAAAGTACAAAATCGCTAATACCAGAAGAAGAGTCAGAGAGCGGAGCCAAAGGATCAAAATGCCAGATATAGCAGATACAGATTAAAGCTAGCTTGGAGTACAAACTGAGCTCTTTAGCAGGCAGGGATTGGAAGTAGACTGCCAGCTTAAATAGGCCCAGAGCAGGTGCTCACATCAAGGTCAGCTGACAAAGGGAGAGCTGTCAGAACCATTTAACCCCACCGTTTCTTACACATATATTCTTGTTCTCTTCTGTGGGTTCTTCTGCAAATACATTTTCAGTGGCCCTTACTGACTCCTTCAGGGTCTCTTCCTTTTTTGTTTTAAACTCTTTTCTCTTGTTAATAATAAATCTAGTTCTTTCCCCCCTCAAAAAAGCCTTACTTGTCTCTTAAACTATTAAGTCACTAGCTGATCCCCAATTTTGTAAAAAAAAAAAAAAAAAAAAAAGCTCTTCCAATTTTTTATTAATAATTGCAATATCTGTAAGGTTCTGCCAATGGGGATTCATTTTCCTTAACCCCCTCTACCCTCTTCATCAGTTTTTTTATTTTTTTAAAACAATTCTTTTTTTTATGATTTTAAGTCATTACAGAGGTAAAAGGAACAGAAGAAGCAACCATTGGCTAAACAGTCAAAGATCAGAGAAATATCAATTGACAAATAACAGTTGACATAAATGGTGATCACATATGCCCCCAAACCGGAAAGGTACTTCGTAAGGTTAGTAGATTAGGCTTAAAGAGCAGTGCCAAGGAGGAGCGTCCAGACAGATGCTAAGATATTTTATTATCTCCTCTGGAACTGTCAGTCCAGCCAGGTGAGGCTGGAGATTTTCACCATTGTAGAACTGAAAGGTTAGAAACGTGAGTTGTGACATACAGTCGCGTAAAACAAAGAGCCTAAGTGACAAATGATAGAGAGCGGTGGAGAGGGAGGTATATTAGAAAGAAGGGTGCAGAAAAAGGAGAATAAAGAAAAGGAATAGGGGTTTGTATAAGAGAGGATATGGGGGAGGAAGGAAAGAGGGGGATGGTGTGGAGGGGAAATGGTGGGGAAACGGAGGGAGGGGGGTGGAAATCTACGAGACATGACAAAAAAAGGATAGTAGGGGGGGGGGGGTAGGAAGGAATGTAGCCAAAGTTCGATCTCAGGGCTATATACTGGTTACGGTCCAGAGGAATGAGAGGGCATTGAGGGTGAGGGGAGGGGGAGGGAGAAAGGGTGCAAAGGAAGATAAGGCCTTAGGTAAAAGGCAGCACTTATTAGTGAGCGGCAATGGCCTCAACTTGGGTGTGCATCGGGTGCATGCGACCTGGAGTATCCACGCCATGTTTGGCTAAGTACGACTTCCATGGTTGCCAGATCAGTGTAAAGTGGTTAGAAGTGTGGTTGCTCCAGCTGGAGAGTTCCTCCATTCTTCACAATTGGGAGGCTCTACTTATCCGTTCCTGCAATGTAGGTGGGTCTGTTTGTTTCCAGTGAAGCGGGATGAGAGCCTTGGCGGCTGCTATTAAATTGACCATCAAGGACTTGTGTGATAGTGAGCAGGTCGAGTTAGAGAGGCCCAGAAATATCTGTGAGGGAGTCAACAGGATCTGTGTTCTTGTTTTTGCTGAAAGGGCCTTGGTGAGGTCTCTCCAGAAAGGTGCAACTATTGGGAAATGCCACCACAAATGGGATAGCGACCCAACCGTTGTGTGGCATCTCCAGCAGGAGGGGTCAGGCGATAAGCCCCAGGCATGGAGCAATTCTGGTGTGCGGTACCATCTTGAAAGCAGCTTGTAGTGGCCCTCCTGCAGTTTGACACACTTCGAGAAGCCTTGTGAGTGTGCTAAGATCCATTTCCTCTCTTCCTCCGTGAGCGATATCTCCAACTCCTTTTCCCATGAAGTGAGGAAAAGAGGGGGAGAGCGTGTCGCATCCTCTAAGTAGCTGGAGCAGTACCTATGTAGGTTCGCACTGGAAGCACCAGTCATTGCAAGTTTTTCTAGCCAGGTTAGATCTTCACCTATGCCATAAACTTTCAGTAATGCCACACATGATCTCCTGATCATATACACTTGGAAAAAATTAAGGGGGGTGTTGGGTAATAAGGTCGCGAGTGTAGTTTATGTAGGTGGTTGTCCGGCGGGGCATAAGTCCTTAATAGATATCGTTCGTAAGAGAGCGCAGGTTCCGTCAACTGTCTTTGGGTCATTAAACAGGATCTGTTATAGGCCTTTTTGACTCGTAAAGTGCCTTGCAGTAAGGGATTAGTAATTCCAGAGAGAAGGGACCCAGCAGGGAGCCAAAAGGCCCTCTCAGTCCGGACCGTGGGTGTGGCCAGTTGTGTGAGTTCTAGGGAGTTGCCCTGTAAGAGGCTGGTGGAAGAAATCATTTCGGCCCAACGTTGTAGTTGTATTACTTTATACCATTGCTCCACATCAGGGAGACCCAGTCCGCCCTGGTGTTTTTTCTTAATGAGGAGGGTGTACAGAAGACAGTTTTCAAAATGTCCCCCATTTCCTCCTCAGTGCAAGGCTCCAAGAGGGAAGCTCCTTCCTCCGCTGTGATGGCTGGCAAGTTCAGGGAGTGAAGAAACTGGGCAATAGCGTGGGTTCTGTGCTAGTCGGCAGGGATGGAAAGGGATATATTGTAGAGTTCCGTGTAGTAAGCTTGAAAAGCCGCGGCTATGGCCGCAGTGTCTGTCAGAGATTGATCTGTGTGTGATTTGATAGAGTGAATGAATGTCTTTTCTCTGCGCTTTTTGATCATCGCTGACATCAATCTGCCCCCTTTATCTCTGTGCATGAGCAGTTTCTGCCTAAATCTAATGACATTGTTGGCGTATTTTTTGTGAAGGACGGCCTTCAGCTTTTCCCTAAGGGTGTTTAGCTCTTGAGCTACTTCCGGTGGAATGGAAGCGGGATAGCGATGCCAGGTTGCAGAGTACGGAAGAAAAGTCTTGTATAGAAGCGAGTATGCGGTCATAACATAGTAGATAGTCCAAGCGGTGGGCTGAGGAGTGTTGGGCTGAGTGGAAAGTAAACTGTTGGACATTAGCATTCAGGAGCCTCCTTGTGTCAACTAGGCCTAGTGTAGTCAGCTTACTCCGAAGGGTGCGGAGCGCCAAGGAGGGAACTGCAGATTTATGAGTGGAGGAGTCCCATATCGGGTCCAGAGTGACATTCAAGTTGGCTCCCAAAATAATTGGGGCTTCAGCGAAAGCTCTGAGCTTTTCCAAGATGCTCAGCAACCACGGTACTTGTCATTTGTTAGGAGCATACAAAGTGGCGAATGTGTATGGCACGGTTCCAATCTTACATTTGAGAAAAAGGGCTCGTCCGTCTGCAGAGTCATAGGTATCTAGCAATGTAAAGGGGACATCCTTGTGAATTGCAATAGAGACACTTCTGGAAGAAGAATTGGTGCTTCCGCTGTGAAACCAAAAAGAAAAATAATTAAGAGGCAGTTTTGGGATTCTCCCTTTTTTAAATGAGTTTCCTGCAGGAAGGTCACTGCAACTCTATCTTTTTTCAGAAGGGAAAGCACACTGTGGCGTTTGGAGGGGGAGTTGAATCCCTTTACATTGTAAGTAAGGAACTTAAGGTCCGCCATATTACTTCAAAGTGGTTACACAAAAATCCGGCTAGGGAATAGAGGAGGGTTAGGGGGGGTTGGTGAAACAATAGGTATAAGACACGAGGGGTAGTAGCAAAGAGGGGGAAGAAGTAAAGAGGGGTGATGGAGAAGGGGGGAGAGAAGGGGAGCAGGAGTGAAGTGATAAAGAAAGTGACGAGATGTCAGTAAGCGATCACCTAGTCACACCGTGTAAGAGAAAAGAGGATGCAGAGGGAGAACGTGAAGAAGAGAGGATATGGAAAACAGAAAGTAGGAAGAAAGGTAAAAGTCAAGAGTCACAGAGGTAAGTTGGTGGGAACGGTAGTAATACAAATTCCACCTAACGAGGGGGTAAAATAGGTGCCCTCGTATATAAATTATAATAAATGCCCTTAAATGATGATTAATAATCTACTTACACTATCAGAATCATTAATTAGGCCTAAATGTATAAAACTAGACTTTATTAAATCACAGATACATTTTGACATCAAGACATATAAATATTTTCCAAAAAACAGTACAACATTGTGTCTTTCGACCAGATAAAGGACACAAATCACAGATATGGTAGGGGAGGGGTAAAGGGTACAGGTGAACCCCTACTCAATAAAGAGCCCTACCTAGTCTAAACCCTTGCCCTCACTAGTCAATAAGTGTGGACAGGGACTGGGTGGTATGAATATTCCTTTATAGAAAGGTCATCAACAAAACAAGTTTGTATAGCATCTCGTGCTCCCTTTCCAACGCGTTTCTCCCTTAGCTAATGACTAGGGTTCATCAGGGAATGGAGGAGAAAAAATTAGATCAAATAAATATCAAGAATTGCAGATGATGTACTGTAGTAGAGTAAAATCATATGATGCTAAGGCACAGTTGAGTGAGTCACGACTGTCAAAAGATAATAACAGTCAAACATACGAGCTGAGTTCATTCAACAAATGTATATAGGTCAGTCCATTATTTTACAATGTTGGCCCGTCCTGGTGAAAGCAGAAGCACGTCCCTTCTCATTCAATAGTTACTATGATGGACAATAAAATCAAAATATCAGAATAGCTCCAAAGTCACAATGGAATCCCAATCCACTACCTAGTACAACAATGTATACACAAGCATGCATGACTGGTCTAAGGGTCTTACCCTAATGATAAAGTCCCATAGATGAAGCCGTTGCCAGAAAGTAAGACTATGCGTCCCTGTTTTTCGACCCATTGGTCTTCCTAACAATCAAAGGTACCAAAGTAATGCTAAGTAAAGGTGCCAGCAAAAACAGTCAAATCGTATGAAACACCAATATGGACAACTTACCCCGCCCAGATAGCTCAGACGCATGGACCCACAAGATGTGCGTGTCTAATCTGAGTCCCGCGCTCATTTTATATCAGTCCAGACCGGAATACAGGGGCGGTGTGTACCAAACTAACTTCCGGCCTGTGGAACGCACTCATATATCAGTGATTCCCGGCCGATGTCCAATCAATGCTGGTGATATAGTTTAATGGACTTCCGCCCAGTGATGTAGTTTCCTGGACTTCCGCCCAATGGAACGCATCTGCGCATCAAGAGGAGGTAGCATGAAACGCAGATGCGCGTCACCGGTGGAACGCAAATGCGTGTCACCGGCATTCAAACAAAAAATACTGATCGCTGACCTTAGGGCCCTACTGGTTTTACGCCCAGTGACCGCATATATACAAGGGACATAGCGAATATCTCCAAGTGGCCAGTTAGATTATCAATATTATCAATATGATAGACAAAACGATAGCCACACTCTTGCACATGCGCCCGATGATAGGAGACTCGCATATCAGCGATGCTATAAATATCCATATATCAGCAGTGCTATAAGAACTAATTACCACTAATAGTGGCTTAATGGGGACGCATATCAATGTACTCTTCGTGCAATTGCATATAATAAGATGCTTTAGTATAATAGAAAATGATCCGGGGAAAAATAGGGGCCAAAAAGTAAAAATAAAAAAAGACGTTTCAATGCTATAAGGACCAAAAAACATACAAATGTTTCAATTATGCTAACTGCATGACCACTCGAGTTATCTACTTAGCGAGCTGCCCCTGTCCCTTGGGCTATGTTGGAAAGACGAAGAGGGAACTAAGACGCCGAATTCTTGAACACATTAATGATATCAAACACAAGAAGGAGAAACCGGTGGCACTCCATATGAATCAAAGGCATTCGGGCGATCCCTTTAATATTAGCTTTCAGGCTATAGAGGTACTCAAGCATGATGTTAGTGGAGGTGACGTTGATAAGAGGCTACTGCAAGTAGAGGCCAGGTGGATTTACCGTCTTCGTACGGTGACTCCATATGGCCTAAATGAGCAGATATCGTTTTGCCCGTTCATTTAACCTATTGGATTTTCTAATTTATTTTTGGAGAAGGTCAAGGGTTTGATATTTCCAAAGCTCCCTGTGTTATCATAGATTTTTGTCACTAACTTAGAGTGTGAAATCATGATTTTTGTTTGATTACTAAGGAATCTCCTTCTAGACGCCCCATGAAACCAGGTCCTTGTCTACCTTTGGTAGAAGTTTATTCGACTATAGCCTATTATAACTATCAGGTTCATCTGAAATTAACTGCATTTATAGTAATTTTTATTCTTGGTAGTGGTACTATCGTTTATATATGACCATTTAATCAACAGCTGAGTGAGCATATTATGTAGTTTTGGAGTTGAGTTCATATTTTTTTTTTTTTTTACTTTTTGGCCCCTATTTTTCCCCGGATCATTTTCTATTATACTAAAGCATCTTATTATATGCAATTGCACGAAGGGTACATTGATATGCGTCCCCATTAAGCCACTATTAGTGGTGATCAGTTCTTATAGCACTGCTGATATATGGATATTTATAGCATCGCTGATATGCGAGTCTCCTATCATCGGGCGCATGCGCAAGAGTGGGGCTATCGTTTTGTCTATCATATTGATAATATTGATAATCTAACTGGCCACTTGGACATATTCGCTATGTCCCTTGTATATATGCGGTCACTGGGCGTAAAACCAGTAGGGCCCTAAGGTCAGCGATCAGAATTTTTTGTTTGAATGCCGGTGACACGCATTTGCGTTCCACCGGTGACGCGCATATGCGTTTCATGCTACCTCCTCTTGATGCGCAGATGCGTTCCATTGGGCGGAAGTCCAGGAAACTACATCACTGGGCGGAAGTCCATTAAACTATATCACCAGCATTGATTGGACATCGGCCGGGAATCACTGATATATGAGTGCGTTCCACAGGCCGGAAGCGCAGTGGTTAGTTTGGTACACTCCGCCCCTGTATTTCCGGTCTGGACTGATATAAAATTAGTGCGGGACTCAGATTAGACACGCACATCTTGTGGGTCCATGCGTCTGAGCTATCTGGGCGGGGTAAGTTGTCCATATTGGTGTTTCATACGATTTGACTGTTTTTGCTGGCACCTTTACTTAGCATTACTTTGGTACCTTTGATTGTTAGGAAGACCAATGGGTCGAAAAACAGGGACGCATAGTCTTACTTTCTGGCAACGGCTTCATCTATGGGACTTTATCATCAGGGTAAGACCCTTAGACCAGTCATGCATGCTTGTGTATACATTGTTGTACTAGGTAGTGGATTGGGATTCCATTGTGACTTCGGAGCTATTCTGATATTTTGATTTTATTGTCCATCATAGTAACTATTGTATGAGAAGGGACGTGCCTCTGATTTCACCAGGATGGGCCAACATTGCCTAATCTATAGGATTGTATCATCTTCCAATTGTATGTCTAGGTCCTGAATTGAACTTGGTATGCCATCTTTATCATTTTTTATCCTCTCTGTACATGTGTAGGTACTAGGTCCCACTGCTGTGTATATATTTTGGTAAATGGTGGATTTTATCTCTACAGCCTTTGGGGTCACCTATACCCTATCAATATAGTCCTGTCTGAACTATACTGGGACCATCTTGCTATTTTGCTGTTTCATTGTGAGCTTGACACAGAGGTATTAGGTCTTTTTCTTTTTGTATATGGTTATATGTGAGAATCTCTAACAGTAACCTGATTGGTATATATATTTTTCTGTTTTTGTTACAGTTTTCTCCGGTCATAAGTTGGTACCATCCTGGAAGGGGCCACTCTTATAAAATAATGGCCTGACCTTTATACATTTGTTGAATGAACTCAGCTCGTATGTTTGACTGTTATTATCTTTTGACAGTCGTGACTCACTCAACTGTGCCTTAGCATCATATGATTTTACTCTACTACAGTACATCATCTGCAATTCTTGATATTTATTTGATCTAATTTTTTCTCCTCCATTCCCTGATGAACCCTAGTCATTAGCTAAGGGAGAAACGCGTTGGAAAGGGAGCACGAGATGCTATACAAACTTGTTTTGTTGATGACCTTTCTATAAAGGAATATTCATACCACCCAGTCACTGTCCACACTTATTGACTAGTGAGGGCAAGGGTTTAGACTAGGTAGGGCTCTTTATTGAGTAAGGGTTCATCTGTACCCTTTACCCCTCCCCTACCATATCTGTCATTTGTGTCCTTTATCTGGTCGAAAGACACAATGTTGTACTGTTTTTTGGAAAATATTTATATGTCTTGATATCAAAATGTATCTGTGATTTAATAAAGTCTAGTTTTATACATTTAGGCCTAGTTAATGATTCTGATAGTGTAATGGGAACGGTAGTAATCCTGGGCCGACAGCCGGCCAAACCTACATATACATTATGGGAACAGTAGTCTCATGTCAATAACTTAGTGGAGGAGCAATAGCATATATAACAAGGCAAGGTAATAGACAATGCAAGAGGTATCAAGAGAACAGCAACAAACACAGGGCATAAACTAGGTGGTAACTAAAAAATCAAAAGCGTGAAGACCTCCCAGCCATCTCTGTCTGAGATTAAGTGGAGCAGAGCCCTGCCTACTGTATTTAAGGGAGAATCTGCGGGTCATGTTCAGGTGCAAGATTCGGGGTGACAATAACTCCTAAAGGGGTATTCCAGGCCAAAACTTTTTTATATATATATCAACTGGCTCTGGAAAGTTAAACAGATTTGTAAATTATTTCTATTAAAAAATCTTAATCCTTCCAATAGTTATTAGCTTCTGAAGTTGAGTTGTTGTTTTCTGTCTAACTGCTCTCTGATGACTCACGTCCCAGGAGCTGTGCAGTTCCTATGGGGATATTCTCCCATCATGCACAGCTCCCGGGACGTGACATCATCATTGAGCAGTTAGACAGAAAACTTCAGAAGCTAATAACTATTGGAAGGATTAAGATTTTTTAATAGACGTAATTTACAAATTTGTTTAACTTTCCGGAGCCAGTTGATATATATATATATATATATATATATATATATATATATAAAAGGTTTTGCCTGGAATACCCCTTTAACTGTAATAAACAGGAGATAGTCCTGGGGTCGATGCTGCCAGGTACGACGAACACGTAGCTCGGAGAGAATATGTGGGGTGTAAAGCAACGTCTGTGGGGAGTCCATACTAACGTGCAGAGTTCAAAATGTCAGATGAGACCTCCGTGGCACAGTGCGGGGAAGAGGTCTGAGGCAGAGGGTGTAAGAAAAGGGGGGGGGTGCGTGGATTAGGGACTCTGTCTTAGAGGACCCGACTCTGCCAAACTCTAGATATAATCAGGAAGGGTACTTGGAACATATCGTGAAAAGTCATGCACATGGGGTGGCCAAACTGGACGTACTTAGTCCGGGGGTCACAAAATCAACCGGGGCAGCTGGAACGAGAGCAGGGAGAACAAGGTCCATGAGACCATCATATACTTATCGTCAATGAGGAGCAGCTATGTCGGTGTTCAGCTCCATCAGGTCTCTTTGATGTGCTTCTGGGCTTTCGTCCCCTATTTGCAGGCTTTAGGCGATTTCTATTTGTCACCTTTGAGACTGGATTGCAGTTTCTGGGAGCGCTGGTAGAGATTGGCACATGTCCACTGGAAGCCAGGACGGAATGAGGATCGGTTCTATCCCAACAAACTCCCACACTTTCTCCAGTTCTTCTGGATGTCTGATGGAGATGCGTTTCCCCTCCTTCAGAATGGAAATGCCAAAGGGTACAGCCACATGTAGGGGAGGCGCAGCTCCCGGAGCTTCTGCAGCAGTGAATTCAACATTCTGCGCTTTGCCAGAGTGGAGGGCGCAATGTCTTGAAATATGAGTATGGGGTTACCTTCAAATTGCAGAGAGTCAGCTTCTCTGTTGGCTTTTAGGACAGCAGCAGGGCCCACATAACTCAAGAGTCCACAGATAAGGTCCCTGGGTGGGTCAGTCGGAGCGGGTTTGGGCCGTAGCACCCTGTGTACTCTTTCAATCACAATGGAGGCTGCTCTGTCTTCCCCCAGGAGCGTGGAGAAGATCTGTTTTGTGACCACAGGTAAGGATTCAGCAGAAAAAGATTCTGGGACCCCTTTGATCTTTACATTTTTGTGTCTTCTTCTGTTTTTCTGGTCCTCCAACATTAGAAGAGCTTTGCTAAGGTTGGTTTCTTGTAGTCTCAGTTGTTGAGCAGCCCAGTCACAGAATGTGACTGTGTCTGTCATAGCGGCCTCTAGATGGTCCGTTCTATTACCAGCGTGGCGGACCACTGCCTTTATTTCTGCTAGTTCCTGCAGCACCGGAACGAAGGCCGTGTTCAGTGCTTTAGCAACAGCCTGCTGTACCGTCTTCTTCAGGAAGGACTTTGTAAAGGCCAGTCTTCCCTCCTCACCACCCGAGTCTATCTGGCTGCCGCTGTAGCTCTCCTCTTCTGAGTTGTCATCTCTTTTGGCCTCGCTGGCTGGTGCCGGCACCATCTTGAGACCTCTGACGGGACTCTGTTGGGCCCTTTTCTTCAAGTATTTCGCTAGGTCTGCTTGACTTTTTTGACCTTTAACAGGTCCTGGGGTATTCCCCTGAGTATCCTTGTCTGCCTTGCCCATGTTGGAGCTCCGTCATGCAGCCATCCAGCTCAGCGGTCAGGCTCTGCCCCCTCTTCATCAGTTTTAATCATAATCTCTAAAGCTGAATGATCGAATAAAGAGCGCATCAAGTAACTTTTCCTAGCCACTTTATCTATACTGCACTTATTTCCTAAGCAGATATCTATCCTAGACATAGTTTGGTAGGTTTTATTGCAACAAGAAAACCTCTTTTTTGGGGGGTTCTGAATCCTCCATATATCTTTCAATCCTATTTCACTACAAAATTTAGCTAGAGGTATTTGACCCGGACCATACAAAGTTTTTTTTATTTTATCTCATTCTATCTAGTCCCTCATCAATCACACAATTCATATCCCCTTGGACCAGAACTGGGCATTTGTCCTTGGACATATAAAACTCAATTAGTTTTTTTGAGGACCTCAGATGAATATATAGAAACACAAATCTACCCTCCCTATCCAAAACGTCATTCTTTATTTCCCGATTTATCTTTTTGTGAAATAATACTGTAACCACTCTTGAATAAGAAGTGTGAAAAGAGTGGTAATAATGTGCCCACCGATTTCTATTTACCAAATTTGAATTTTCAATAGTTAAGTGCGTTTCTACTAACCTAACTATCCCTGGTGCATAACTTTTCAGTACCCTCATTATAGTCATTTGTTTATTTTTTAAACAAAAATCTAATTCCCTAACATTCCATAAGTTTGTGTGTAGGGATTCATCTCTTTTTAGTATGGGGTCCCAGGAATTCTTTCTTAGGAGATGTGACGTTTGTTTTGAAGCAAATATAAAATCCCTCCGCAGATCTTAGTTGGAAAGAAACTAGATGCATAATTGATAGTTTTTCCCAAAATCTAATACTCACCAACCCCTGTTCCAAACATCCTTATATTTAATTCAGTTTACTATGTAACATATCTCTTACTACTTCGCTTAGGCAGGGCTCACATCTGCATTCTCAGAATCCATTCAAATTAAATTACTTAAGTTCGGGACATAAGAAGGGACGTAACTCCTGCAAACAATGGAAACCAAATGGAAACCAGACAGACCCCAATTAAAGTCAATGGACTTGTTGTTGTCTGTTGTGCAACGAACTGTTCAGCTCCAAGATGCACTTAACTACCAGACCTTGATGGTATTTATGGCTATTTCGTCAACATATGAGTTAAAGGGGTATTCCTTTTTAATCAACTGGTGTCAGAAAGTTAAACAGATTTGTAAATTACTTATATAAAAAAATCTTAATCATTCCAGTACTTATTAGCTGCTGAATACTACAGAGGAAATTATTTTCTTTTTGGAACACAGAGCTCTCTGCTGACATCATGACCACAGTGCTCTATGCTGACACCTCTGTCCATTTTAAGAACTTTCCAGGGTAAGAGAAAATCCCCATAGAAAACATATGCTCCTCTGGACAGTTTCTAAAATGGACAGAGATGTCAGCAGAGAGCACTGTGGTCGTGATGTCAGCAGAGAGCACTGGGTTCCAAAAAGAAAAGAATTTCCTCTGTAGTATTCAGAAGCTAATAAGTACTGGAAGGATTAAGATTTTTTTGTAGAAGTAATTTACAAATCTGTTTAACCTTCTGGCACCAGTTGATTTAAAAAAAAAAAAGTTTTCCACCGGAGTACCTCTTTAACCTCCTAAGGACCCATGATGTACGCGTACGTCATGACACCCTGTTACTTAAGGACCCATGACGCGTACGTCATGGAGAATTCCGGGCCCCGCCGAGCGCCGGGCGGGGATCGGACCTGGATGCCTGCTGAAATCATTCAGCAGGCATGCCGTGCAAACGCCCAGGGGGCCCCATGTCGGCAATAACGGCAAATCGCAAGTGAATTCACACTTGCGATTTGCACGATTTCGGGTCATTACGGGTCTATGGTGACCAGGAAATTAAGGGGGATCGCGGTTGTCCAATGTTACGCCGTGCGATCCGGGTCCCTGCTCCTCCCCGGAGCGCTCGCGGCGTTCCTCTCTCTGCAGCGCCCCGGTCAGACCCGCCGACCGGGAGTGCTGCACTGACACTGCCGGCGGGGATGCGATTCGCATAGTGGGACGCGCCCGCTCGCGAATCGCATCCCAAGTCACTCACCTGTCCCGGTCCCCGGCTGTCACGTCCTGTTGCGCGCGGCTCCGCTCCTTAGGGCGCGCGCGCCAGCTCTCTAAGATTTAAAGGGCCAGTGCACCAATGATTGGTGCCTGGCCCAATCAGTCTAATTAGCCTCCACCTGCTCCCTGCTCATATAACCTCACTTCCCCTTCACTGCTTTGCTGGATCTTGTTGCCTTGTGCCAGTGTTTGCCTTACCAGTGTTCCTGACCTCTTGCTATCGCCATTGACTACGAACCTTGCCGCCTGACCCGACCTTCTGCTACGTCTGACCTTGCCTCTGTCTAGTCCTCCTGTCCCAGCAGTCAGTGAGGTTGAGCCGTTGCCGGTGGATACGACCTGGTTGCTACCGCCGCAGCAAGACCATCCCGCTTTGCGGCGGGCTCTGGTGAATACCAGTAGCAACCTAGAACCGGTCCACCGACACGGTCCACGCCAATCCCTCGCCTGCCGAATCCTAACATCCAAGACACCGACGATCCCCCTGAAGGGATAGGAGTGAGGTGGCAGGGGTGCCAACCCTCCTATCCCTGCTATTGGTCATATAGATGCTATGACCAATAGCAGATCGGGGGCGGGGGGGGGGGGTTAATTTGGTTTCCCCATTCTGCCCACCCACAATAGGCAGGGCAGAATGGGGAAATCGACAGGGACTGGCGCCGAAGGTCACTTAGCGATCTGCGGAGGCTGCGGGTGACGGTGATCGGAGGGCGGCGATGTGCGGCTGGCTCCTTGGATCTTATAGAAGCCAGTGAGTTGCCTAGTAACATCTGTAGGGCTACAGTTTGAGACAACTATACAGTTATCTCTAAACAGTAGCCCTCCAGATGTTGCAAAACTACAACTACCAGCATGCCCAGACAGCTGTTTGGGCATGATGGGAGTTGTAGTTTTGCAACAGTTGGAGGTCTACAATTTAGAATCCACTGCACAGTGATCTCCAAAGTGTAGCCCTCTAGATCTTGCAAAACTACAACTTCTAGCATGCCCACACAGCAGTTTGCTGTCTGGGCATGCTGGGATTTGTAGTTTTGCAACCTCTGGAGGGCCGCAGTTTGGAGATCACTGTGCAGTGGACTCTAAACTGTAGCCCTCCAGATGTTGCAAAACTGTAAATCCCAGCATGCCCAAACAGCAAACAGCTGTCTCGGCATGCTGGGAGTTGTAGTTGCGCACTTCCAGCTGTATCATAACTACATCTCCCAGCATGCCCTTCGGCGATCAGTACATGCTGGGAGTTGTAGTTTTGCAACAGCTGGAGAAAATACTGAGATAGGTAACAGAACCTAACTGAAGGTTTTCCAACCAGTGTGCCTCCAGCTGTTGCAAAAGTACAACTCCCAGCATGCACGGTCTGTCAGTACATGCTGGGAGTTGTAATTTTGAAGCAGCTGGAGGTCTGCTTCCCCCATGTGAATGTACAGGGTACATTTACACGAGCAGTGTACAGAAAGTTTCCTGCTTGAAGTTTGAACTGCAGCAAATTTTTCGCTGCAGCACAAACTCCTAGCGGGAAACTCACCATAACCCACCAGTGCGAATGTACCCTAAAAACACTACACTACCACATAATAAAGAGTAAATTACTACATATACACTCCCTTACACAGCCCCCTCCCCCCCCCAATAAAAATGAAAAACGTATCGTATGGCAGTTCTTCCAAAATGGAGCCTCCAGCTGTTGCAAAACAACAACTCCCAGCATTTCTGGACAGCCACTGACTGTTCAAGCATGCTGGGAGTTTAGCAACAGCTGGAGGCACCCTGTTTGGGATTCACTGGCATAGAATACCCCTATGTCCACCCCTATGCAATCCCTAAATAAGTCCTCAAATGCGCATGGAGCTCTCTCACTTCAGAGCCCTGTCGTATTTCAAGGAAACAGATTAGGGCCACATATGGGGCATTTCCATACTCGGGACAAATTGCACTACAAATTTTGCGGGGCTTTTTCTCCTTTTACCCCTTATGAAAAGGAAAGGTTGGGGGCTACACCAGCTTGTTAGTGTAAATAAAATCAAAAAATTTACACTAACATGCTGGTGTTTCCCCATATTTTTTATTTTCACAAGCATTAAAAGGAAAAAAAAGACCCCTAAAATTTGTAACGTAATTTCACCTGAGTACGGATATACCCCATATGTGGGCATAAAATCCAAAGGATAGGGGATAAGATGTCAGATCGCCGGGGTCCTGCTGCTGGGGACCCCGGGGATCGCTGCTGCAGCACCCCGCTATCATTACTGCGCAGAGCGAGATCACTCTGCACGTAATGACGGGCAATACAGGGGCCGGAGCATCGTTACATCACGGCTCCTCCCCTCGTGACGTCACGGCCCGTCCCCATCAATACAAGTCTGTGGGAGGGGGCGTGGCAGTTGCCACGCCCCCTGCCATAGACTTGCATTAAGGGGACGGGCTGTGATGTCATGAGGGGCGGACCCATGACGTCACGCTGCTCCGACCCCTGTATCGCCCGTCATTACGTAGCAGTAATGATGACGGGGTGCCGCAGCGGCGATCCCCGGGGTCCCCAGCAGCGGGACCGCGGCGATCTGACATCTTATCCCCTATCCTTTGGATAGGGGATAAGATGCCAGGGGCGGAGTACCCCTTTAACAAAAAGTTGTCAAACACCTGTGGGGTGTTAAGGCTCACTGGACCCTTTGCTACGTGCCTTGAGGGGTGTAGTTTCCAAAATAGTATGCCATGTAGGTTTTTTTTTTGCTGTCCTGGCACCATAGGGGCTTCCTAAATGGGACATGCCCCCCAAAAACCATTTCAGCAAAATTTGCTTTTCAAAAGACAAATGTGACTCCTTCTCTTCACAGCATTGTAGTTTGCCTGCAGAGCATTTTACGTCCTAACCTGGTGTATTTTTTTATACTCAGAAGAGATGGGGTTACACATTTTGTGCGGCATTTTGTCCTATTATCCCTTGTAAAAATTTTACATTTGAGGGAAAACTAGCATTTTAGTGAAAAAAAAAATCATTTACTTATCCAACTTTAACGAAAAGTTGTCAAACACCTGTGGGTGTTAAGGCTCACTGGACTCCTTGTTACGTGCCTTGAGGGTGTAGTTTCCAAAATAGTATGCCATGTGTTTTTTTTTTTTTTGTGACATGCCCCCCAAAAACTATTTCAGAAAAACTCACTCTCCAAAATCCCACTGTCACTCCTTTCCTTCTGAGCCCTCTACTGCGCCCACCGAGCACTTGACATACACACATGAGGTATTTGCTTACTCGAGAGAAATTGGGTTACACATTTTAGGAAGATTTCTCTCCTTTTACCCCATGTAAAAATTTAATAACTGGGTCTACAAGAACATGCCAGTGTAAAAAATGAAGATTTTGAATTTTCTCCTTCAATTTGCTGCTATTCCTGTGAAACACCTAAAGGGTTAACAAACCTTTTGAATGTCATTTTGAATACTTTGAGGGGTGCAGTTTTTATAATGGGGTCATTTATGGGGTACTTCTAATATGAAGGCCATTCAAATCCACTTTAAAACAGAACAGTTCCCTGGAAAACTTCGATTTTGAAAATTTTGTGAAAAATGTGAAAATTGCTGCTATACTTTGAAGCCCTCTGATGTCTTCCAAAAGTCAAAACATGTCAACTTTATGATAGAAACATAAAGTAGACATATTGTATATGTGAATCAATATATAATTTATTTGGAATATTAATTTTCCTTATAAGCAGAGAGCTTCAAAGTGAAAAAAATGCTAAATTTTTAATTTTTTCATCAAATTTTGGAATTTTTCACCAAGAAATTATGCAAGTATCGACAAAATTTTACCACTAACATAAAGTAGAATATGTCACGAAGAAACAGTCTTGGAATCAGAATGAAAGGTAAAAGCATCCCAGAGTTATTAATGTTTAAAGTGACAGTGGTCAGATGTGCAAAAAATGGCCGGGTCCTACAGTGAAAATTGGCTGGGTCCATAAGGGGATAAATACTTTATATGTAGTACACCTGATAGTTACTTATATTGCACTGACTTTTGCTTGTAAGCCAACATACACCTCTATTATCATTAAATACCCTTTTCATTGTTCTCAAAATAACAAAGACATTAAGATACATAGAAAATATGTGGTGTACCAATAGCACAAAATGTCATTAATAAAAATGTAGCTGCAACTGTAAAGTGTAAAAAAAAAACTCTATTAAAAATCCTTACCTGCAAGTAAAGAAACCTCATATTTACATCTATCAAATTACTTTATTTTTATTAATCTTTAAAGAGATACACAAAACTTATTTAAATGTACATGTACTTTTCTGTACTTTTATGGAAAGATGCATTAGCATGTGCAGTTACTTTGCTAATTCTATATTTCCTGACAGTAGCAAATAAACATGGACCCGTGATAATGCAAAGCTGACAAAAGAGGTATACAAAGACTGAAAATTCTCGGCTTTTACATAGAGTGAAAAGAGAAATACTATACATTGTTTGTTCTAAGCGAGATTTCTATTGTGTTAGTAATGCAGATCCAGCAATGGGCATGGTATATAAGGAGAGCTCTGTGTGCCATTCCACATCACCACGGCATCATTAAAGACTCTCTAGGAAAAATGGGCAAGGTAATGTTGTTCACTTTATACAGTAAACAAATTAACTGTTTTCTTTTTCATTTTTGTTTACAGTCTTTATTCAAGGGCCAAGGATTTTCAAAATTTTAATTACATAAACTTTTCTAAAGAAAACCAGTACAGCAATATATTCTTCGCTTAGTATAATTTCTACCAGGAAAGGACCGGTTCACACATTGTATATTCAAAAGAAAAATATGGCACACAATAGGTAGAGAAAATAGAAATATTTTTTTATTTTTATAATATATTATTAAAGTCTAAAAAGGTGTCTGGCAGTGCACACGCTTTTTGATTGCAACATTGTGTGCACTGACAGCTGCTTTTTCATAGACTTTAACAGAACACAATATTAGATTTAAAAAAAACATTGTTTTATTATACCTATTTTAAAGCCAACATTTTCTCTTGAGTTTATGTTGTGTTAACCAAGCCTAATGCTATGTTCTCGCTCTGTTTTAGAGCCATTTTTATAGCTGTTTTTTGTGCCCATTTTGGTCAGTGTTTTTACCATAAACACAAGTGGAACTGACACAGAGAATGAAAGATAAAAAGATTTGCACTTTTTTGGTGTTATGGACCCACTCCTAGTTTTGACAGAAAATACTGACTAGCCGAAATACTGTTTAACAACATGGTGTGAGGCTATCATCACAAACTATTTCTTTTCTGGCTTAATTTTAGGCTGAACAGTTTTGTTAGCCATATTTTGCTTTTAGGCTATTTTCTTAGCCATGTATGGTTCGAAATTTAGGTTCAAAGAATGATCTAGGTACATAGCTCAAGAGTGTCATTACAGAATGAGGATTTTCATTGCAATTATTAAATATAAATCCAGGACAAATTGTAAAATTGAGGACAGGTATAAAGGAAAGACTGAGGCTATGTTCACATGGAATATGTGCGGAATGCAACACATTTGCTAGATTTGGTGGCATCATCTTCATAGACGGCAATGCATTTCCAAGTGGAATCCGCAGAAACAGTGAACCGGTATTTTGGGATTTCCATGGCAGAAACATGTGCCACAGAAATTCTGACATGTGAACAATACAGCCAAATCCCATTGAAATCAATGCAGCGGAATTTAGGAGCAGAATATTCCCACAGAATTACTCTTGGAAATTCTGCCATGTGAACATAGCCTGAGAGTTCTCTTTTCAAATACATTCCTGGCTTTATATTCAATAACTGCAATGAAAAAGCTTAACATGAACTCTCAACTTTACAATGATTGAATATAATGAACTAATTCTAATGTCTGTTTGTATAAGAATTATATCAATGGTATACATATCCATTTCTGCACATTTGTTATAGAAGTACACCTAGACCCAAAATGTTTTATATTATAACAACACTCAATATTGAAATAAAGCCTTTCCTGTTTTATTGTCTTTCACATTTCATTGATGTTGTTGACTTTATAACTTTAATATAGTAAAATTTAGATTGTATGTTTTTTTTTTTTGTTACCTTAGATAATTTTCTATGAGGACAGGAACTTCCAGGGCCGCTCTTATGAGTGCAGCTCTGACTGCTCTGATCTGAACTCATATTTCAGTCGCTGCAATTCCATCCGTGTAGAGAATGGAAACTGGATGTTGTATGAACGTCCCAACTACACTGGACACCAGTACTTCCTGAGAAGGGGTGAATATCCTGACTTCCAGCAGTGGATGGGATTAAATGATTCCATAAGGTCTTGTCGCATTATTCCTCAGGTATAACATATTTTTAACTAGAAAATAAAGTCAAGGGGCATCCTATATAACTTCATTTTTGTAGTAAAAATGACACCTTATCTTTATTCTGTAGGTCCATACAATTAAAATGATACCCTACTTATACAGGTTTGATTTTGTCATACTTCTGGAAAAAAATCATAACTACATGCAGGAAAATGTATACGTTTAAAATTGTCATCTTCTGACCCCTATAACTTTTTTATTTTTCCGCGTACGGGGCGGTATGACGGCTCTTTTTGTTTGCACCGTGATCTGAAGTTTTTAGTGGTATCAATTTGTATTGATTGGACTTTTTGATCACTTTTTATGAATTTTTTCATGATATAAAAAGGGACCAAAAATACGCTATTTTGGATTTGGAATTTATTTGCGCACACTCCATTGACCATGCGGTTTAATTAATGATATATTTTTATAATTTGGACATTTCTGCATGCAGCAATACCACATATGTTTATTTTTTATTTACAGGTTTTTTTTTTAAATGGGAAAGGGGGGGATTTAAACTTTTATTAGGGAAGGGGTTAAATGATCTTTATTCACTTGCACTGAGCAGTCATTCGGTGATCGAACACCAGGAGGCAGGTAAGCTGTCCTACAGCTTTTCGGGATGCCGGGATTTCACCGCGGTGATCCCGAACAGCCCCCTGAGCTAACTGGCAACGTTTTACTTTCACTTTATATGGGGCGTTCAACTTTGAATGCCGTTTCTAAAGGGTTAATAGCACGCAGCACTGATCGCGGTGTCGCACGCTAATAACCCTTTAGAAGTGGTGTTCAAAGTTGAACGCCGCGTATAAAGTCAAAGTAAAACGTTGCCGGTTAGCCATGGGTCCCAGCCATTGTTAGAGCCTGGGGCCGACCATGCTGTGGCCCTGCGTTATAGAACGGGAGCATACTCAAGACGTACAGGTACGCCCTGAGTCCTTAGCTCTTAGCTTCAGCTATTGTAAATAGTGTCTTATCTATACATTGGTGTCACCTTTCACTGTAATATTGCACAGATCACTTGAAAGACAAAACAGGAAGTCTAAGCTTAATTTTAGGCTATTCTCATACAGTGCATTTTTAAGTTGTGCCCGTTTTTGCAATGTGTTCTTTTTAAGTTTAAGGAAAAGTGATTTTCTATGCACACAGTATATAAAACATTTAGAATATTTTTTCCCCATAATGTTTCATTACAGCATCGTGGATCCTTTAGATTGAGGATCTATGAAAGGGAAGAATTCAGGGGCCAGATGATGGAGTTCATTGAAGACTGCCCTCAAGTCCATGAAGAATTCAATTATCACGACATTCACTCCTGCAATGTCCTTGAAGGGCACTGGATCTTCTATGAGCAGCCAAACTACAGAGGACGACAGTATTACCTGAGGCCAGGAGAGTACAGGAGATATACTGAATGGGGAGCTGTAACCCCAAGAGTTGGTTCTTTCAGGAGAGTTCAGGATTTATTTTAAAGATATTTAATTGAACATGATAAAAAATGCAAATAAAGTGTAAAACAATTACAAAATACACTGTGTTATTATATTATATTGCACATGAAAAATGTGTATATAGGTTTCCCATAAAGGGTTTTCACATAAAGAGTGAAGGATCTTCATTGTTTGTCACATGATTATTTTTGTACCACATGATTGTGTTTAAGTCACATGTTTAAGTCATATGATCGTAACCCAGAAAACCCAGTGACCAGGTGACCTCTCCAGTGACCTATGGACTCCTTGTAAGCCCCCTATATAAGATAGGGATTAGCTGCAATCTCTCTCTTATACCTCGTGTGTTGCTGAGGTCCAGTGCAGTGCAGTCATCTCGGTGTGTGTGTCCAGAGTATTGGAGGCCTCAAGCCTAAATTCTGCAGCCACCTGTCAATTGCAAGTAACCCAAAGTCATCTAATTGTCAGTCATCAAGTCAAGTCAAGTCTACTGTCTAGTCACCGTGGCATGCATTATAGTCAGTCTATCTACTGCAAGTCCCAGCGAGCCTACGAGGTCTCTCTGTGTCACTTTCCACCTCACTGGGATACTGACTGAACTGTATAGACTATCCCACCTGTCTAACCTCAGTAAAAGTGACCGTTACCATTAACATGGCCTTGGACTCTTTATTGCCCCTGTCTGACCTAGGACTAGCGGTACTAACTTCGGGCGGCTATAGAGGAAAACCATGCCCTGACGTCACGAACATGAAAGGGTTAATATCATCTACCCCTAAGCAACACCATCTGCTCCTTACACCTCTTCAGTGTTGCGAGGAAGAACTAAATGTCTGCCCTGTGTTGCAGGGGAAGACTTTACCGACCGGACCAAAACAGGAAGTTCTCCGGGACCAAAACAGCCTGCGTCCGGCTCCATTGTCCCCAGTGAAGCACCCGCTGCAGCGCAGACTCTGCATATACTAACAATCATCGCAAGTAAGTCTCTGATGCCAGTGGCTCCCTGCATTAACCCTCTAGTGCCCAGCAGTGTCACCGGGTACTTACCACATCGGGGGGAGCACCACCCAGAGTTTTCCTGTCATTCAAGGCTAAGCCGCTGCAGCTTAAAGTTACAATGCACTCAATTCTACTTCTATCTTAAAGTGACGGCGTACTCAAAAAGTCTACAAGATGTCAGCACTGGTATTCATGGGGAACCCTGTCCTCCCTACCTGCAACAAAGACACCTTCACCCTGAGGGATTTTAAGGAGAGGATCCAGAGTTTGTTTGTCTTTTATTCTCTCCCTCCTAATCAACAGGTGCAGTTGCTCACAGGACAGCTACAGGGAGCAGCACTAGAGGAAGTCTGCACCTGGCCCTGACTGTTGAGCAGATTTTTGAAGGGTTGTACCAGGTATTTGAGTCACATTCTCCGTCAGAGGTACGTTTCCGGTTGTATGAGAGGCAACAGAAGCCAGGTGAGACTTTAAGAGCTTATTCCATCGCCTTACGCCCTAGAGACTGTTAAAAAAAAAATAGATGGTATCACACCAGAGCAGGGCAAAAGGTGTTAATGGACAGGTTTATTGATGGGGCTCTTAATAAGTGGAACAAACCCCAACTGAGAATGTTAGCGGTCCAAAATCCCAATATACCATTTCCTACTTTCAAGAGACTGGCTATACAAGTAATTGAATCTGGGACTGAGTTAGAGGAAGTTTGTACACCCCTTACACCTGTCCAAGAGCCACTAGGGGTGGTAGCCAGACCTATACCACCACCGTCACCTGTCCCTGCTCCAGTTTATTCTACTTTGCCAGTCACTGCAGTCCAAGTAACCCTGTCAGTCACTACAGATTCAGACCTACAGTGTATTGAACAAGACAATTCACTAAGGTTTTCTAGGAGCTCGCCACCCGGCCTGCTCCCCTCTCCCGTGAACAATCCTTGCCTTGAGAAACCCCCTCTGCTCCTGCCCCATGTAATCCCAGTTGCTGTGCTCCTTCACCCGCTAGATATTCTGGGAGTAATAGACCCTTCTGTACCCACTGTAACAAGTCTGGACACTGGACAATGCACTGCTGGGGTTTAAACAGAATTCCCACTGGGGTCAAGGACCGGACCCAAGGAAAACAGCCAACAGTCACAACTCCTGAATGCCCTAAGTTAGAACTATCACGTTATGTCGCATCTTGTCCCCATGTATAGATTATTGTGGAAGGTGTACAGTTGAAGGCGTTGATAGATACAGGGTCACAAGTGTCTACTATACCTAAAAATGTTTTCTATAAGTATTGGGATGCTCTTGTATTGTGTGAGCCTAATGATGTTGACCTGAGAGAATTAATGGGCAACCAATACCCAGACATGGATATTGGGAACCAATCATTCAGTTGGGAGAGCACATACTTAGAGGGCAGGGAGTGATTGTAACTAATGTGTCAGATAAGGGGTCTGCTGAGTTTATACTGGGGATGAATATCATGAAAAACTGTTTCTCTGAAATTGTAGATTCCTTGAATGCATCTCTCCCATAAATGTCCCCTTCAGGCCAGTGGGCTGTGCTGCACCACTTAAAGGTGCTACAGGAGGAGCAGAAGTTTGCCAACCAGCAAGGTGAAATCTGCAGAGTACGAATCCAAGACATCAGGTCGTTGACCTTACAACCCAACACAGAAACAATTATCTGGTGCCGTGCACATCCTGAAATAAGAAATAAGGACTATCGCCTGGTCCGAGCCGCAAGTAGCCTTGTCACAGTTACCAATGGGAGAGTTCCAGTCTGGCTAGTCAATCTGTCTGATGTTGCTACAGTCTTACCTAAATACATCCCAGTTGGCCAGTTCTAGAGTCAAGCAACATCTTAACAGAATGCAAGGTGGCCCAACAGCGGGCAGCCCAAGTGACTCCAGGATCTGCTACAAGTTCCCCTGAGCTCTGGTGGGCACAACCCCAGTGGAGTCATCAATGTCACCAAGAGGTACCACAAGGCTTTCAGTAAACACCCCACAGACTTTGGACGTCCATCCCTGATCCAGCAACGGATTCTGACAGACGACAGCCCAACAATCAAAGAAAGACACCGTCCGGTCGTGCCAGGCATGTATCAAACCATTAAGAAGATGCTGGTTGACATGAAGGACACGAACATTATTCAAGAGAGTCAGAGTTCCTGGGGAGCGCCCCTTGGCTTGGTCAAGAAGAAGGATGGGACCATCCGTTTTTGTGTTGACTACCGGAAACTGAACAATGTTACACATAAGGACACTTATCCCCTTCCAAAAATTGAAGAGTCACTTACAGCCCTCAGATCGGCTGCCTACTTCTCCACCTTGGACTTAACTAGTGGGTATTGGCAAGTGCTTGTGGCTGTGGAAGACCGAGAGAAGACAGCCTTCGTGACCCCCATGGGACTGTTTGAATTCAGGAGTATGCAATTTGGGCTGTGGACTGCTCCTGCTACTTTCCAGTGTCTGATGGAGCGGTGCCTGGGCCAACTAAACTTTCTGAGTGTCCTATTGTACCTTGATGATGTCATTGTGTAATCCAAGTCCTACCAGGAGCACCTTAGTCATCTGTCAGATGTCTTCAAAGTCTTGATCAAACATAGATTGAAGATTAAGCTGTCCAAGTATCATCTGCCTAAACCTCAGGTACACTACTTGGGTCATGTTGTCAATGCCGAGGGAGACCAGCCTTATCCCGAGAAGGTAGAGATTGTCAAGGACTGGCCTACCCCGTGCACAGTGAAAGATGTGTGGAGCTTCCTGGGATTTGCCTGCTACTACTGCAGCTTCATTCCCCACATCGCCCAGATTGCAGAACCCTTCACAGCTCTCTTACGGAGTACGGCGAAGGAGCACTTTAGTGGAAGACTACCTGTTTTATGGGCCGAAGAGCAAGAAACAGCATTCCGAACTCTTAAACACCTGTTGACAGAACCTCCTTTTCATTAATATTTCCTGCTAAGTTGCGTGTGATGTATATGAAAAGGTTTCTTTTTTTGCAGAGAGTACTGAAGCGGGAATTGGCTGGACCAGGAGAGGATAAAATGAACATTTGTAGTAAGAATTGATTGTATGGCATCAGGTGTTGATGGATTGGTTGTACAATTCAGTACGTCTAACCGGATGTCACTTAGGATGTTATAATCTTTGTAATTATTTTGGACAGTAGAGGGGAGGGGGAGGGGAGGAGGGGAGGGAGGAGGAGGAGGTAGGTGACGTAGGGTAAAGACCGGTTAATGTTAGCGGGTCATGAGAAGGGAGGGGAGAGGAATTGGGACTGTCAGAAGGGGAAGGTATTATTTTCTAATTTTTTTTTAAATGTCAAGGATAATAAACGATATGGGGGAAATGGGGGAGCGACGCCAAGAGAGTGGCCATATTTGATAGGTGTACAAAATTATTTGCCAGCAATTGTTTGCCTGGTGGAATCTCATGTCACTAAGGAAACAGAGGGGAATATTGCCAGGAGATGGGCACAAATGGAGTTTTACTCCTCGATATCCAGCTATTCAGCTGGGGTATCAGTTTCTATACATAGGGTCATTCCGTTTAAAACATTTTGTAAGAAAATTGATGAAAGAGGACAGTATGTCTTTCTACATGCTAAATTTCATGATTGGGAGGGAGTAATGGCCTTTTTCTATATCCCTCCCCCATTCTCCACTCAGCCTCTATTAGATTTAATTATTTTTTGTAGAGGGAAAGAATACTTTCCATTATATTTGTTAGGGGATTATAATTGTTTAATGGATTCCGCTAAGGATAGATCCTCAACGGAGTTGGAAGGGAGTCGGAAACCCCCCTCCTTAAGTTGTGTGTAGAGATGGGTTGGAGAGACCCGTGGCGTATAATGAATCCTGAATCCTGTTTTCCTGCTTCTTGGCCTTTCATAAAAGTAGCTTAGCGAATTGATATAGCTGTGATCTATTGAAGCTACTGTATTAAATATGAAGGTAGTAGTGTTGAGCGGCATAAGCCATATTCAAATTCGCGTTATTTTGCGAATATATGGACGAATATTCGTCATATATTCGCTATATTCGCATATTTGTAATATTCGCGTTATATTTTCGCATATGCGAAAATTAGCATATGTGAAGATTAGCATATACCAACATTAGCATTCACGTAAATTTGCATATGCGAAAATTACCATATGCAAATTTTTGCATATGCGAAAATTCGCACGCCAGTCTCACACAGTAGTATTAGAGCCTTCTTTACACCACACAAGCTGGAAGCAGAGAGGGGTGATCACTGTGATGTGTACTGTAAAAAAAAAAAAACAACAAAAAAAAAAATATTCGTAATTACGAATATATATTGCTATATATAGCCTCTGACTGTGTGACATGTTGGATCAGCCATTGACTAAACCACCTCCAGTCTGAGAGGGGTGGGGTGCACGGCTAAAGAGGGTGCCACACTCCCCAACTTACAAAGAAAAAACAAAGGGAAAAATAGCCAGCACAACAACCTAATACACAGGTGCCTGCTGCTGTGGCAAATACAACATGTACAAAAAAGAAAGTTGCAACAGCACTCTAGGTCAAAAAATGGAGGCTCTTAGTGCACTTTTTGATCAAAAAGTTAACCTTCAGTGCTTCTTCTTTCCAGAGAAAACACAGCGGCTGCTGAGGTCTATCAGGTTGGGGGACCGTGATGCCGAAGGGGGGGAAGCCTCTACCTCCGTCTCTAAAGGGCCTAGGGCCTTTAAAGCGGATGAGTCCCTGCTGTCTTTAATGAAGACAGAATGGAAAAAGCCGGAGAAGGGTCCCGTGCTTACCATGCGCTTTAAGAGCATGTTCCCTATGCAGGAAGACCAGGTATCCTCCTGGGGACCTGTGCCCAAAGTGGTTTTGGCCATCTCCAAGCTATCCAAACGGACCTTGGTACCCTCTGACAATGGCTCCAGCCTCCAGGATGCCATGGACCGTAAGGCCGATTGTGCTTTACGGTGCTCTTACTCCTCCTCCTCGGCGTCCGCCTCTGTGGTGATAGCCTCTTCTGAGGTGGCTAAATTTCTGAGAAACAGATTTTCTCAGATTCAGTCTGACCTAGACCAGGGGGTCTCTAGGGATGACATTTTGGCCTCTTGTAAGACGGCTAGTTTTTGTCGCCCCTCAACAACTTAAGTTGGCCGCTAAAACCATGGCCCTTTCCTCTGCGGGGCGTCTCCCCTTATGGTTGAAGCCATGGAGGTTGGATACCTCCTCTAAGCACACCTTGTGTGCCATAACATACGAGCCTGGCATTCTTTTTGGGACTGAGCTTGACCACATTATGGAGGGGCTGTCTGATCGGAAAGGGAAATCCCTTCCTCAGCAGTCCTTTCGTGGTCGAGGTAAAAGGTATGGAGCTAGATTTGGCTCCCAAGCCAAACCCCAAAAAGATTGGGGGTCCCAAAAGCAAAGGGGCTGTAGACGCCCCAGGGGTTCCAAGGGTGAAGATCCTTGGCACCCTGACTACGGGCCTCCTCGAGGCTCTTGGATTCCAGCCAGTGCTCCCATTCTATCCCCACTTCCCTTCTCTTCCTGTAGGTGGACATCTCCACAATTTCTTAGATGCTTGAGGACACATATCCAAGATCCCTGGGTCCTCCGAATTATTTCGGAAGGGTACAAAGTGGATATGGAGGATACTCCTCCAGACAAATTCGTAAGAACCAGACTTCTTCCTTCCAGCAAACAAAAGATTTTGGAAGCCTATATTCTGGAATATCTCCAGATGGGTGCCTTGGAGGAAGTTCCCTCTCAAGAGCAAGAGGCGGGCATCTATTCTCCTGTGTTTCTGGTTCCCAAAGTCACAGGAGATTTGAGGATGATCATAGACATAAGGTTCTTCAACCAGTCTATCAGACGGAAGCGTTTCCGAATGGAAACCATTCAGTCAGTTATCAATCTTCTTATGCCAGGGGACTTCCTGGCAACCTTGGACCTCAAGGATGCTTATCTGTATATCCCCATCCATCCTGGGTCCAGAAGATTCTTAAGGATCGGTGTGCAAATTCAGGGAGTTCTAAGACACTATCAGTTTGTCGCCCTCCCATTTGGGATCTCTTCGGCACCTCATACCTTTACCAAGGTAGTAGTTTCTGTGGTAGCCACTCTAAGACTCCAGGGACTGTGTATAGTCCCTTACCTAGATGACTGGCTTCTCAAAGCCTCCTCCCAAGCGATCCTTTCCCAACATATTCAGACCGCTGTGTCCTTTCTCCATCAACTAGGTTGGATAATCAATTGAAACAAATCCAACCTCCAACCAGCCCCATCTGTGAGATTCCTGGGTTTTATGATAGATTCCGTAGCGATGACTATTCATCTAACTCCCAAAAGGAAGCTACGGGTACAGGACACAGCACAATCTCTCTTAGTTCCCAAGCTGGTAACTCTCCGCTATCTAATGAAAATGTTGGGACTAATGTCTGCAACTGCGGAAGCGCTAGCCTGGGCTTTGTGGCACCTACGTCCGCTTCAGTCGGAGGTACTAGCCAAGTGGGATCACAGTTCAAAGGGACTAAATTCCGTGCACTCCCTGTCTCCTCAAGTCCAGTCCTCTCTACGTTGGTGGGCTCATCTCCAGGACGGAAAATCTCTGATCCAACCTGTCTGGATCATACTTACCACAGACGCGTCCCTTGTAGGTTGGGGGTTCTCCTCAGGAGAAGTTATTATCCTCGAATCTCCTAGAGATCCGGGCCATCAGACTAGCCCTCTTTCACTTTGCTCCTCATATTCAGGGCAAGGCTGTGAGAGTCCAGTCAGACAGCATGACAGTTGTCCTTTATACCAACAAACAGGGAAGCACGAAGTCACAAAGTCTCCTGAGAGAGATAGGTGTGATTCTGGATTGGGCAGAATTGAACCTCACCCACTTATCGGCCGTTCATATCTGGGGTACTCACAACGTAATAGCAGATCGCCTGAGCAGAGGCCTTCCAACTGGAGAGCGGTCTCTCCATCCAGAGATCTTCCATCAGATCACGCTCAGTTGGGGCATGCCAGAGATCGATCTCATGGCAACGAGGTTCAACGCCAAGGTGGACAGATTCTGTTCCCTCTACAGATAGGACAATCCCTTGGCAGTAGATGCTCTGTCAATCCCTTGGAGGTTCAGGCTGGCCTACATCTTCCCTCCTATTTCCTTGATCCCGAGGGTATTGATGAAAATCAGGCAGGACCAAGCCTCTGTGATAGCCATCATTCCATATTGGCCCAAAAGAGCTTGGTTCACCCAACTCATTCAGATGAGTCAGGGTAAATTTTGGAGGCTTCCCCCAGAGCAAGCAATAGTGACAGGGGACACTCACAGCTGTTCCAACATACAAATGTTCAACCTGACAGCCTGGAGGTTGATCGGTCCCTTCCAGGAGTAGAAGGGCTCTCAGGGTCGGTCTTAAGAACATTGTCGCACTCCAGATCTGAGGCTACAACTAGATCTTATGGAAGAATATGGAGCACATTCTCATCCTGGTGTCGGCTACGCCAACTGTCTCCAAAGGATCCTACCATTCCTACTGTTCTACAATTCCTGCAAGATGGATTAGACAAAGGACTATCTCCTTCCACCTTATGAGTGCAAGTATCAGCTATCTCGGCTTTCCTCAATAAGTCTCTTTCTCAAGACCCCCTAATTAGAAGGTTCCTGAAAGGAGCCTCTAGAATTAAACCTACTATAATTCGACCCATCCCTGTTTGGGATTTATCGGTCGTGCTCAGGGGGTTATCATCTCCTGGGATGAGCCCTTAGAGGAGGTGGATTTAAAATTCCTTACACTCAAGGTTACATTTTTGTTGGCCATCACTTCTGCAAAACGAGTCGCTGAACTCCAGGCTTTTTCTTCCTTTGAGCCTTATATTCAGTTCCTCCCGGATAGGGTTCTTCTTAAGTTTTTGTCCACTTTTATTCCCAAAGTGCCAACATTTACTAATATTAACCAGGTTATTTCTCTTCCTGTGTTAGCTCCGCTCCACTCCTCAGAAGATACTAGAGGCCTTCGCACCCTCGACCTGTCGAGATGTCTCAGGATCTACCTGGATCGATCCAAGGAATTCCGTGAGGATGAAAACCTTCTAATCCTTTTTTCTAGTGCCCGTAAGGGACACAGGGCTTCCAAACCAACTATTAGTCGCAGGATTAAGGAAGCCATTCGGGAGTCTCATGTTTTCCAGGGTCTGGAGCCCCCTGAATTTGTTAAAGCTCACTCTACTAGAGCAGTAGCTACCTCTTTTGCAGAAAGAAGCTTGATTCCTTTGGAACTCATCTGTAAATCTGCTTCTTGGAGTTCTTACTCCACTTTCATCTCTCACTATAGAGTTGATTCCAGAATAGCTAGCTATTCCTCATTTGGGCTGTCGGTATTATCCTCCGCCAGGCATGAGTGCCCTCCCATGGGGGTATCTACTTGCTAAATCCCCATCTGTGCCACTGGTTAGGACGTAAGGGAATCGTTAATTTCTAACGATAATTTGTTTTCCCTTAGTCCTAACAGTGGCACAACAATCCCTCCCTTACTGACTATTCTTTTCTTCTTCTACTTGTAATTACATAAGGGGGTGGGGTTCCTTTCCCCTACTTATAGGGGAGGGTCTATTGCTTTGATTTATTAGGTTGTCAATAAATTTCCACCGGTCCTAACCAGTCCACAGGGGGCGGAATACCCCATCTGTGCCACTGTTAGGACTAAGGGAAAACAAATTATCGTTAGAAATTAACGATTCTGGGTGCTTTTTACAAACATATTTAGGACCTATAGTTTTAGCCTGAACTTCCTGCTTCCGTTTTCATATAGATGGTGACTATTTTGAGCGACTCTAACAAAGAAACACATGGTCGGGGGAGGGGAATGTTTGTGTTACTCTAATTCTAAAATGACAATTGGTGTAGTATGCAGGATTTTCCACAATAAGTGGAGCTGCTGACAGGATTATCACCCTCGAACCGCAACAGCATCCCAGATAGATATCCGTTTCTCCAAGCAACGAGAGGAATTACGAAAAGAAAGGGAATCTGCACGACCTCGGCGCTTTCCTCGTTTGGCGCCAGTCTTCCACCAACCACCACAACCTTCTTCATTGCCTCCTGCAGAGGAGGCTATGCAGGTGGATTGGTCTCGCTTGACCCTGCAGGAAAGGACTCACCGACGAACCGGAAATCTTTGTCTTTACTGCGCCAGTGCAGACCACTTCCATAAGGACTGTCCTCTGCGTCCTCAGCCACATGGAAAAGCTCGCACCTAGGGTTTGTAGGAGAGGTCTCCCCAGGTTTGAATTCTTCCTCTCCACCCTTAAATTTGACAGTCCAGTTTTTTCTTCCTTCCAAAGAGATCATCTCCGTTCTGGCCTTCCTGGACTCTGGCTCTGTGGGAAACTTTATAGATGCCTCCCTTGTGCATAGGTATCGTCTGCCTGTGTCCTTCCTTCTGAAACCCCTGTACATATCTACAGTAAATGGAGAAAGACTGGACTGTACCGTGCTATACCGCACAGGACACCTGTCAATGCAGGTGGGAGTCTCACATAAGGAGAACTTGTCCTTCTATGTACTCCCACACTGTACTTCTCCTCTCCTGCTTGGTCTACCTTGGTCTACCTTTCCAATCCATGCCCCACAGCTGGATTGTAAAACTCTCCTATGCTGGGGTCTACATTGTAACAGCCATTGCTGGGGTCTACATTGTATGCCTATGTTGGGGTCTACATTGTATCAGCCATTGTATCCATGTAAGTGTTACTAAGTTCCATGTACATGTTACTAAGTTGAAATCAACTTCTAGACCTCTGCCTGGTCTGCCCTCTTTCCTCCAGGACTTTGTGGACGTTTTCAGCAAAAAGCAAGCTGAAGTATTGCCTCCACACCGTCCCTACGATTGCCCTATAGATTTACTGCCTGGAACCACTCCTCCCAGAGGCAGAATTTACCCATTGTCTGTTCCAGAAACCCAGGCCATGGCAGACTACATCCAAGAAAATCTTCAAAAGGGGTTTATCAGGAAGTCCTCTTCTTCTGCCGGGGCTGGGTTCTTCTTCGTAGAGAAAAAAGACGGTTCTTTGCAACCTTGTATCGACTACCGTGGTCTAAATAAAATCACTGTAAAGAACCTTTATTCACTACCTATTATTTGATCGCCAGAGAGGTGCCAGAATCTTCTCAAAACTTGATCCATGTGGGGCATATAATTTGATTTGCATTCATAAAGGGGACGAATGGAAGACCGCGTTTAATACCCGTGATTGACATTTCGAGTATCTTGTCATGCCATTTGGACTCTGTAATGCTCCAGCAGTCTTTCAGGAGTTCGTCAACGTCATTTTTCGAGATCTTCTATACTCCTGTGTCGAAGTCTATTTGGACGACATACTCATCTATTCGCCCAATCTTCAACCTCAACGCTCTCACCTCCGCCAAGTCTTACAGCGTCTCCGTGAGAATCGTCTATATGCCAAACTGGAAAAATGCACTTTTGAAAAAAACAGTCTTCATTTCTTGGGCTATATTGTTACAAGTGAAGGTCTCCAAATGGATCCTGACAAGTTATTTGCAGTTCTAGACTGGCCTCCACCGTCTGGTTTGAAAGTGACCCGGCGCTTCTTTGGTTTTGCCAACTACTATTGGCAATTTATACCTCACTACTCTACTCTGGTAGCTCCCATCGTCTCCCTTACAAAAAAAATGGCTAATCCAAGGGTGTGGACACCAGAGACTGAAGAAGCTTTCAAACAGTTGAAGTCTGCCTTTGCTTCTGCTCCTGTTTTATCCAGACCTGATCCTAACAAGCCATTTTTCTTGGAAGTGGATGCTTCCTCAGTAGGAGCAAGGGCAGTTTTAACACAAAAGCCTACTAAAGGGAGAACTTTAACCTGCGGCTTTTTCTCTAAAACCTTCTTACCTGTGGAGAGAAACTATTCTATCGGAGATCGCGAGCTCTTAGCCATTAAGCTGGCCTTAGAAGAGTGGCGTCTCCTCTTGGAAGGTTTGGGTACACAGACCACAAGAATCTGCTTTATCTTCAGTCAGCCCATCGTCTCAATCCACGACAGGCCCGATGGTCTTTATTTTTTTCCAGATTCAACTTCTTCATCCACTTCCATCCTGCAGAAAAGAATGTCCAAGATGACGCTCTCTCCAGGTCTTCAGATGTTCACGATGGTGAATCTCTTCCCCAGCATATTATCCGGAACGTCTCATTTCTACAGCACCAGCAAGTCTCCAACATCTACAGTACCTCCTGGAAAAACTTACTTATCACCTCGCATGAAACTTCGAGTCTTGAAATGGGGACATTCTTCTCTTCTGGCCGGCCATCCTGGTATTCGTAAGTCCCTACAGCTCATCTTCAGACATTACTGGTGGCCAACTTTGAAAAAGGATGTCGTTGATTTTGTTCGGTCCTGCTCAGTCTGTGCCCGGGACAAGACTCCCCGTTTCAAGTCAGCAGGTCTGCTTCAGCCCTTGCCAGTTCCTGAGCTTCCTTGGTCTGATATTGCCATTGATTTCATTACAGACCTTCCATCTTCCCAAGGTAATACTGTCATATGGGTGGTAGTAGATCGATTTTCTAAGATGGCTCATTTTGTACCGCTACCTGGCCTCCCATCAGTACCACAACTTGCCAAGCTTTTTTTCATCATATCTTTCATTTGCATGGACTCCCTTCCCATATTGTTTCCGACCGAGGGGTTCAGTTCATCTCTAAATTCTGGCGGGCCCTGTGCTCAGGTCTACAAATCAAGTTGGATTTCTCCTCGGCTTACCATCCCCAATCCAATGGACAGGTCGAGAGGGTGAATCAGGTTTTGGGAGACTATCTATGCCATTATATTTCTGCGCGTCAAGATTACTGGGTCGATCTGCTACCATGGGCTGAATTCTCCTACAACCACAAGGATTCCGATTCCTCAGGTGCTTCTCCCTTCTTTGTGGTCTATGGACTTCACCCTTGTCCTCCTCATCCTTTGTCATCTTCCTCTGGAGTTGCTGCCGTTGATGAACAAGTACAGAATTTTTCTTCTATCTGGCAAAAGACATGTCTTTCACTTCTACAGGCTACTTCTCGCATGAAAGTTCAGGTAGACAAGAAGAGACGTCCTCCTCCTGAATATTCTCCTGGTGACAAAGTCTGGCTATCCACTAAATATATCCGTTTCAAGATACCCAGTTATAAAGTCAAGAAATGATTAAATCCTATGGCTTATTCCCTCCATCTTCCCTCCTCTCTCCGGATCCCGAATTCCTTCCATGTTTCCCTCCTGAAACCAGCCATCTTCAACCGTTTTTCTCCAAGGGACATCTCTCCTGCTCCCATCTCAGATGTGTATATTGGAAATCTTGGAAATCTTGGAAATCTTGGACTCATCAGTTCATCAGTGGAAAACGCTTTTTTTCTGGTATATTGGGAAGGTTTCGGTCCAGAGGAGAGGTCTTGGGAGCCACAGGACAATATTCTGGACGAAGACCTGCTCAAGAAATTTCTGAGCAGCAAAAGGAGGAGCAGACCAAAAGGGGGGGGGGGGTGGTACTGTTACAGCCTGCGCTCCGGCCGCACATGTCGGCCTAGTGAATTGTCCCTGCTCCCGGCGTCAATTACCTCGCTCCTCTGCCACCTCCTCCATTGTGCCTCAGCTCCAGCACGCGTGTCCCCGTCTCCTAGGGCGCGCATGCGCTGGAGCTCTGAAATTTAAAGCGTCAGTATGCCCATTAAGATGTATTATAAGTTCCTGTACCTCCCACACTTCTCTGCCGGATCTTCAGTGCCATTTGCCTGAGAGAAAGCGTTCCCAATGCCTGTTGTGCCATTCCCATGTATCCAGACCTTCCTGCTACGTTTTTTGACTACGAACCTTTACCTACGACCTTCTGCTACTTTTGACTATGCTACAGCCTCATCCTTCGATACCTCGTCTCGTTTTTTTAAGCTTGATTTTAATTTGGTTTTAACATTCTTCTTCCCTTTCTTTTCTCCTTTATTTTTCCTATTTTTCATATTTAGGTCCTGGCACCATACGGAAATTCGCCCTGCAGTTATGAATCTATGAGAATGATGTTCAACTCCAAGCTCTTTGTTACAATTTATATTGCTATATTAGTTATTAGTGTGGGCGACGCTGCTGCATCATCCGGGGCTCTTCATCTATCTTTATTTTTATTTTTCATTTTTTACTTAATAGGCTGGTTTTCCTGGTCTTTTCTAAAAATGTGTATGCAATAATAAAAAAAAAATATATATATATATATATATATATATATATATATATATATATATGTACAATTAATTTGTTTTAAGATCCCTAGATCGTGTGGCTATTTGTTAAAGTGATATTTGGGTAAGTATATTTCACATTTGTGAGCACACTGCACACCCTTTTCACTTCCACTTGTTGCACTGTTATGTTTCCTGCATGCATCACCTTATTGGTCTCTCTGTGTTTTATTGAGACCTCTCCCTTGTGTAGTTTCTTTTGGGCATATTGTAATATGGTGCCTGGCACATATGGGCTCTTGTAACCCATTGTCCCATGTCACCAATTTTGTTTAAACCATGGTATCACATGATTATAAATATGTATATATATATATATATATATATATATATATATATATATATATAGTAAATAATAAGAATCAATTACTTGCACATGTAGATGTTTTCATCTATTTAATGTCTTTATTACATGATTTTGTATTTTTCTTGGTTTTCACATTCACTCACATTCATTTTACACTTATCACATCACTATCCCATTTTTCCACATTCCCTCACTCACACTCCTCACACCACACACATTCATTCTAGGGAATATGTTAGACCAACATACATACTTACCTTTATTACGCTTATTCATTGTGTTCTTATGTGTACATTGCATAACATATTATGTTGTGCTGAGTGCCCAACATGAATTATTATAACTATTTGTTTACCTATTATAATGTATGCCTTTCTGGTAATCTATTTTTTATCTGTTGGTGTGTGTCCGGGGTCGCCGCCCGATCCCCCCTCCCTCCACCGCTGATTCGCTGGTGTGGTTTGTGGGGGGCCGGGCTGTGTTCCCGGTCACGTGCTTTGATGCGATCACATGATCGGGCTGCTCCCGGCGTGTGCCCGCCCTGGGGGCAGCGCTCTGCGTCACATGCTGTGGCATGGCGTGTCGCTCCGTGGGCGTGTCGTTAGCCGGAAGTGTCCATGACGTGTTTGTCCATGCGCCGATGTGTTATTCTACACGGTGCGAATTGCTCCGGTTGGTGCAGGTGAGTGGTGGGTGGTACCACGCCTTATACCTCTGTATGTTTACTATTCTGGTGCATACGCCCTCTTACGTAATATTGCTTGGGCGCGGGGAGATGACGCAAGTGTGGTAGGTCATGTTATGATTGGCTTATGGTAATATAAAAGGAGGGGTGGAACTGGCATAGATCACACCCCGGATGAAGCAGTAGCGAAACGTTGGGTTAGGTGTTGGTTACCCAGGTATACTCTGTCCCACTGTGGTCTTTTTTATGTTGTTTTATTTTGCTATAATCTATTTAGCATCAGAGTAACCTTTTTATCATGCTATATCCCTGTATATGGGCTAAGTCCCAATAATAAGGATTTGTTTACATACATTCCTGTGTATTATATTTATATTATTGGTAGCCACCATTTATTCAGTCTGGTCCATTGTGGCCATTATCATAATGTTCATTGTATTTTCTCTAATCCCTTTCATGGGTTTTTAATGCATTTTGTGTACTCAATAAAGTATTGTTTGATCTCTACAACGCACTTCTTTTCATTTGTTATGCTCTTGTAAGTAGCGTGGGATCAGTTACCTATTGGGGTAGATTTTTGGTTCTCACCTCCTCCCCTGTGTCTCAGCTCTGAAATTTAAAGCGCCAGTATGCCCATAATTATGTATTATAAGTTCCTGTACCTCCCACACTTCTCTGCCGGATCTTCAGTGCCATTTGCCTTAGAGAAAGCGTTCCCATTGCCTGTTGTGCCATTCCCATGTATCCAGACCTTCCTGCAAAATTTTTTGACTACGAACCTTTACCTATGACCTTCTGCGACTTACGCTACAGCCTCATCCTTCGGTATCTCGTCTAGCCCAGTTACCTGGGTGGTCTATTCATGTCGGGGGCAGCGACCTGGGTGTCGCCTGCCGCAGCAAGCCCATCCTGCCTTGCAGCGGGCTCTGGTGAAAACCAACAGCACCTTAGACTCCGTTCTCCGATACAGTTCGTGTCATCAGCCACACAGGTGGAGGATCCACTTCCAGCTCTGTGACAGCCTCCACCCAGGTGAATGGCAGTGCTAAGGGTGCATGTACACCACATTTTTGCTATACAGTTTCCGTATCAGTTTTTTTTTCAAAAAAACAGATTGACCAATAAAGGACTAAACCATATAGAAACGTGTGCACCAAAATCAACCCGCATACGGTTAGAAAAATGAAGTGTGGTTTAATCAGGTTACATCCATTTTTTAAGAAAAAAAATGTATATGGTTGGGTTCTTTATTTTTCAATAAAATTTGCCTTGTTTTCTTGAAATCACTAGGAAAGGGGTATGGCTTGCCATGGGGTTTACCTTTCTAGGTTGGAGTGAGAGAAGAGAGCAGTGAGTTTTAGTGACTTGTGCTTTTTCTTCAATTATCTCTATTTCTATGTTGATTATTACACCAATTTTACGTAGGCAGCTGCTGCAGTTGCGGGAGAGGGAGCATAAAATACGACGTTTGGCCCGTCGTTACTGGGTTAACTAAGTTAATGACCTTAGGCCACGGCATGGAGAATTTCACATTTTGTATGCTCAGATATGTGGGTATCCAGATAAATTCAAGGACTACCTATGGATGTCTCCTTGGACTTATGATGTGCTCTTCGATCTATTTCGGGAAAACGTCACTCGTCAATGCGTCTCGCAGCACATAGCAACGACACAGGGGACGCCACACCGGAGGCCAGAAGCAGGGCGGACCCGACCCCGGCAACAGGTAATTATAAAACCGGGGATGGGGGAGGCAATGCTGCAGTGGCAACGGCAATGGTTGTCGCTGCCCCTTCTTTCCCCCTGGCTATAGCCAGGGGGAGAGAAGCGGTGGCAGCAGGGATCTAGACCTCAGGAAAGGCAGGGGGAGAGAAGCGGGCAGTGACTGCCTCTCTCCCCCTGCCTTTCCTGGGGGCTTCTGCAGGGTCAGAAACAGTGTATCGAGGTATACGCATGCACACACACGCACCCTCATTTTACCAAGGATATTTGGGTAAAAAACTTTTTTTACCCAAATATCCTTGGTAAAATGAGGGTGCGTGTTATAGGTCGGTGCGTGGTATACCCCAATAAATACGGTACATTTATCTTATTTAAAAATGCTAAAGTTTATTTGACATGTATCTTAATATAGTACAGAATAACCACTATATATATATTTTTTTAAATGTATATATTTTTTTAATATTATTTTCTTCCGTAGATTCCTCGCAAGTGGAGAGTCATGTGCTTCCTTGCATTTTCATTTTCACATGGGCATATCCACCACTGCCAAAATTGTGCGGGAAATATGTGAGGCTCTATGGAATGTTTTGCAGCCGTTGTGTATGCCCCAGCCAATGGAAGATATCTGGCTCCAGTCTGCAGAAGGTTTCATGTGCAATGCAAACTTTCCAAATTATATAGGAGCCCTGGATGGTAAACACATCCGTATCCACAAACCTGCACACAGTGGATCCTTGTTTTACAATTATAAACATTTTTTTTCTATAATTCTCATGGCAGTATCCAATGCCACTTATAGAGGCATATGGGCCAGAATAATGACTCTAGGGTCTTTAAAGAGTCAAATATGAGGAAAGCACTATATGCAAAATTCACAGGTTTTCTTGTGAGTTTTTCGTCATACTCCGAGTGTTTTTTCTTTTTTATTGGGAAAATGCCCCTTTTTGTGATAACCACGCCCATTTTGACAGGTTTAAAAAACACTCGGAGTGATGATATATTTTGTCGGGTTGTGCGACCAAATTTGTGTCGCATGGGCTGTACGACACAAATTTGGTCACACAACCTGACAAAAATAGTCGGGTTGACATTAGTACATGAGGGCCAGTGGGTCCTTGTTTTACAATTATCAATATTTTTTTTCTATAACTCTCATGGCAATATCCAATGCCACTTATAGGGGCATATGGGCCAGAATAATGACTCTAGGGTCTTTAAAGAGTCAAATATGAGGAAAGCACTATATGCCAACCGCCTGAGGATCCCTGGGCCAAAAACCCTACCAGGATCAGATGGACCTCCACTGCCTCATGTTTTGGTAGCTGATGAAGCATTCCAAATGCATCTGAATTTATTAAAGCCCTTTGCAATAAGTTTGAAAAATGAACATTGTGTCTTTAATTACCAGCTGACAAGGGCAAGGAGATATGTGCAATGCTCATTTGGACTTTCCACAACCAAGTGGAGGGTCCTAACCGCAACCATTAATTTAAAGCCAGAAAATGTGGATAAAGTTATCAAGGCATGTGTTGTACTGCACAACTATGTTCTCAGTAAGGACCAATCATACACTGCTGTTTGTGAAGAAATTGAACCATGTGAGTTGGTGGACATGGAACCTGTCAGTGTCAGGGTACCAGGGTCTGCTATGGATGTGCAGAATACGTTTGTGATGTACTTTAATTCCTCCCAAGAAGCTTTGCCACGGCAAGACAACATTTCTTGGTATGTATATGAAATATGAAAAGCTAAAAATTGCATTTTATAGCTATAATGATCTTTAAAATTTTTTTATATATTTATAATTTTTCCCTAATATTGTGTAAAGGAAGACTGTTGGATTTTACATTGGCAACCATTCATCCTGTTTATTTAGTCATATGAAATTTTTACTAATGAAATAAACAGAGCTTGGTTGCCATGGGCATACTACTCCTATATACATGTTCGGCATAAGTTTCATAGATTTCGTCCTAGACTCTGAGCTCTCAACTTGTTTGTGTTAAAATAAATGTTGTTCTGCAAAAAAGACTCCTACCAATCTTTCATGGCCCAAAATGTGCGTTCATTTTCAATTTTTTTATAAAATGACCATTTTTGTATTATCAATACCTTATTATATTCAAGTATATGCTGATCTGCAATTTTTTTTTTATTCCAGATATTCTACAGATGGAAGACTGTTATACACTTCAGATGAAGACCAATTTCTGTCTTATCATTTTGTGTTTGTGCAAATATAAATTTTCACACCAAGTTCTTAAACCAAAAAATTTACCTTATAAAAGTAATTAGTTTAATAACTCAACATATTTTTTTTTTCTTATCTTCAAAATTTTGGAAAGTATTTACAAAACTGTTATAAAAGCAAGATATAAACATATAAAAAAAAAACACTATACACGGCCATAAAATTGGCCATCTTCAGCCTCAAATGTGTCATCATAACGGGAAAGAGGATAAGGGTAAGGAGAAGGGAAGGTTCGGGGGTCTTTGTGGTTGGATAGATAGGGAAGGGGGAGGCGGAGATTGAGCAACAGGATAAGGAGCCGGGGGGTGGATTCAGACAAGCATGGGCCACATGGACCATGCAACCTTTAAAGTTGTCCAACTGCTGGGATGAATGTGTTGAGAAAGTCCCAATGTGCACTTGTGGTTCCGACACCAAACCCTCTACACGGAGTAGTCGGACATCAACATGAAAAAATTCCTCGTATTTCTGAAATGCATCTATGAAATATTGGTTCCTTTGGGAATCTTTGTTTTTGTGTGAGGAATGTCTTTGTGAAATTTTTTTGTAGAAGGTTTTTAGAAATAGTAGTAGGAGCATGTATTTCGCCTGCTACATCGGTAGGGGGTTCGGTGCCTTCAATCAAGATTTGCTCCTCCAAGATTGTTGGGTCTGCAGTATTGGAAGTTGTTCTATAAAAGAAAAAAAAATTAGAAATTGCATAATTTTAATCTTACAGTTGCCCATATTAACACTTGTTGATTTCAACATTTAAAATGTACTCTTGTATTGACTGGAGCAATGTTTACTTGGTATTGACAACTGCAGGAGACATACAAGTACAAATGTAGGAAAACATTGGTTGGAACGCTGTGAACTAGAGCAAAAAGAGCACACTTTTTGATCATTGATGTTCAAACTGTGGACCTAGAGATGTTTTAAAAAATCCAAGCATGACTACACAGCCGTTTGCAGTCTTGCAATGCTCAGCTGTGAAAACCATAATTGGATTTGTATTTTTTGAAACATCTGGAGGGCCACAGATTGCACATCACTGGTTTAGATCCTACTCTCCAAATGTAAGCAATAATGGGTGAGATTTATCTAATCCTGGGCAGAGGGAGAATTGCCTAGTCGTCCATAGAAAACAATCAAGATGGCTTCTTTAAAAAAATGCAAATGTGAACGTCATACTTATGCTCGTAATTCTAGCACCTTATCCAGAAAGGCCAGTCTAGTAGCATGTTTGTACGTTTTTCTATTCGCACCTGACCCGCTAGGCATATTAGCATCTCGCTTGAACTTGAAACAACTATCCCTGACCGACCTCCATTGTTTCTGTACCAGGATAACTAAGGACAAAGTGCAGAGAAATAAAAAAATATACATAAAAAAAAAAAATAATAATAAGTTCAACCAGGTAAACAAAGACATAGATTGTTATCTATATCATCTTGAAGAAGGATATCATAATTATTATCATCTGGAAAAAGCTTAAGGTATATCTCCTTCCATTTTTTTCCTATTGCATACAGCATCAGAATGCTTAGGGTGTTCCTTAGTCCACAAGGATGGTCTTTCCTGAACCAAGTTTATTTCATCCTTGCTCGATCAAAGTTGATCGCGGCATCTAAAACGGGAGAATACCCTGCCGGTTAGCTCAGCAGAGCTGTTCGGGATCGCCACGGTGAAATCGTGGCATCCCAAACAGCTGACAGGACAGCGGGAGGTGTCTTACCTTATGCTCCCGGCTGTCCGATTGGTGTTTGATTGCTCCATGCCTGAAATCCAGGCTTAAGCAATTAAGCTCAAAAAATACTGATCAATGCATTCCTATGGAAATGCATTGAACAGTGTAAGAGATCAGTGCATGCAGTTTTATAGCCACTAGAGGGGGCTATAACACTGCATTAAAAAAGTTAAAAAAAAGTTAATAAATGTGATTTAACCCCTTCCCTAATAATAATCAGAATAACCCCCCTTTCCCATAAAAAAGTGTGTAAATAAAAATAAAAACTAACATATGTGGTATTGCCGCGTGCGTAAATGTCTGAAGCATAAAGATATATTGTTAATTAAACCACAAGGTCAATGGCGTATGTGCCAAAAAATACGGCCAAAATAGCGTAATTTTGGCTACTTTTTATACCATAAAAAAATGAATAAAAAGCGATCAAAAAGTTTGATCATCATAAAAATGGTACCAACTTCAGATCATGGTGCAAAAAATTAGCTCTCATACCGCCCCGTTCATGGAAAAATAAAAAAGTTATAGGGGTCAGAAAATGACAATTTTAAACGTATACATTTTCGTGCAGGTAGTTATGATTTTTTCCAGAAGTAAGACAAAATCAAACCTATAGAAGGAGGGAATCATTTTAATCGTATGGACCTACAGAATAAAGATAAGGTGTCATTTTTACCGAAAAATGTACTGCGTAGAAATGGAAGCCCCCAAAATTAAAAAATGGCGTTTTTTCTTAAATTTTGTCGCACAATGATTTTTTTTCCCCTTTCGCCATAGATTTTTGGGTAAAATGACTGATTTCATTACAAAGTAGAATTGTTGATGCAAAAAAAAAGCCATCATATGGATTTTTAGGTGCAAAATTGAAAGGGTTATGATTTTTAAAATGTAAGGAAGAAAAAACAATAGTGCAAAAACTGAAAAACCCTTTGTCCTTAAGGGGTTAATAGATTTCTAACTAGAAATACTTCTAAAAAGTAATGCACTATTTTTTAAAATTTTTGTTTAATAAGAACCAAAATATTTCTGCAAATATACTTGCAAAAAGGCTTTGGGGATATACAAAAACAGAGATTGGACAAAATGGCTGAATAAGGTACTTACTGGAGGCAAAATAAGACAATGAGGTGTTGCTGCAAGAAGATGCGGGTGGGGTATTCAGGCTGGTCCCAGAAAGAAAATTCTAGAAGGTGGGTGGTGTTTCCGGCCTGCACTGCACATAGGCAAAGTCTAAAAACAGATTGTTAAATCCGGAGAAAACCATATGCACATATGGTTCTGTACAGTTCCCATTGACTCCCATGTTTAAAAAATATACGGTTCTAGTACGGTTTGTCAACTGGATGGTTTTGGGTTCGGGTAAAAAACGGAAAAAACCATATAAGACGCAAAACGAACTAAACCGGATGATGTGTTTGACATACGGTTTACAATGTTAAGTCAATGCATACGGTTTTCTATATGGTTCCATACGGTTTTTAACTTTAAACCGTATACGGGAACTGTGTAGCAAAAACGTGTTGTGCATGCACCCTATGCCAGGATTGGCCTAGCACATCTCACTGCCTTCTCCCTATCAGAGCCAATAAGACCCAGTACTGTGTGCATGTACGGTAATCTCCATAGGCTTTGTGTGCGGCTGTGTCTGCTCTTCCCCTCTGCACTCCAAAAAGCAGAGGGGAGAAGCTGAGGAAAATGTCATCAGTGTGTTTGGGGTGGGGTTATCTGCTTCTCCCCTATGAACTCCGAACGGGGAGAAGCAGCAGAATAAGACAGTATGAGACACAGAAAACTTATAAGTGTGTGCAGGGCTGCCATCAGAAATTCCGGGGCCCCTTACACAGCTCATGGCCTGCCCCCTTACATTGCCCCCATAGATTCATATCTAAGGAGATTCTTATGTCCCCTTATATTGCTTCATTAGATTATTATGCCCCCTTACATTGCCCCCCATAGATAATGCTCCCTTACATTGCCCCCCATAGATCATGCCCCCTTACATTGCAGCCATAGATTATGCCCCTTCACATTGCCCCCATAGATTATGTCCCCCTTACATTACCCCTTAGATCATTATGCCCTCTTACATTGCCCCATAGATTCTTATGCTCCTTTACATTGGCCCCATAGATCATTATACCCCATTACATTGCCCCTGATGTAAAGTATTTTCCAATCTGTGAAAAGTGCCATACGCATGCGCAAGTCTACGCTATTAGCGTAGACCTAGCGTAGACTACGTTAGTAGTGTAAACCTGCGCATGCGCAGTAGTAAATTTAGCTCATTGGAAAATACTTAGATCATAGGCTTACGTTAATAGCTTATCTCTTAGCGTAGCCATGGAAAAACCTAGCGCGCATGCGCAGGGTTTTTAGCGTAAATTACGAAATTAGCTAAGAGATAACGTAAGCCTATGATCTAAAGTATTTTCCAATAAACTAAATTTACTACTAAATTTATTTACTACCCTAGGTCTACGCTAATAACGTAGACTCGCGCATGCGTATGGCACTTTTCACAGATTGGAAAATACTTTACATCACCCCCATAGATTATGCCATTATGCCCCCTTACATTTCCCCCATAAATGATGCCCCCTTACATTGCCTCATACATCACTATGCCCCCTTACATTGCTCCATAGATTATTATTTTCCCTTACATTGCCCCATAGATTATTATGCCCCCTTATATTGCCCCATAAATTATGCTCCCTTACATTGCCCTCATAGATGATTATGCCCCCATAGATTTTTATGCCCCCTTACATTTCCCCTATAGAATAGTATTCCCCCTTACATTGCCCCCATAGATTCTTATGTCCCCTTACATTGCCCCCAATAGCTTCATATGCCCCCTTGCATTGCCCCCATAGGTTCATATGTCCCCTTACATTGCCCAATAGATCATTATGCCCCCTTAAATTGCCCCCATAGATTATGCCACCTTCCATTGCCCCCATAGATTATGCCCCCTTCCATTGCCTCATAGATCATTATGCCCCATTACATTTCCCCCATAGATTATGCCCCCTTACATTACCCCCATAGATTATGCCCCATAGATCATTATGCCCCCTTACATTGCCCCCAAAGATTATGCCATTATGCCCACTTACATTGCCCCATAAATTATGCTCCCTTACATTGCCCCATTGATTAATATGCCCCCTTAAATTGCCCCCATAGATTATGCCCCCTTAAATTGCCCCCATAGATTATGCCCCCTTACATTGCTCCCATAGAATAAAAAAGAAAGAAAAAAAAACACCACTCACCTCTCCTTCATTCCCCAGCAGCTCCTGTCGTTCATCTTCTGTTTCAGCCTCCTGTGTGGACAGTGTCAATAGGAGCGAGCCGCTGCTGCACAGGATGCTCCTTCCTGCCACATGTGCCGCCGTGCACTCTCAGCACTGTGTTCGTCTTAAAGGCACACCCAGTGTTGAAAGTTGTGGCCGCTCGGGAATTCGTGAAAGGTGTCCTGGTTCCCCTGGCGGCCTCCCCTTCCCCTGTGGGCCCGGTTGCAGGGGGTGGGATAGGGCGCGCAGTTATAGAATCTGGTTACCCCACTGCAGGGATCGTGCGACCATGGTTCCTAGCATGAGAATTACGACAGGGTGCAACCATAGGGCTCCAGGCCCCCTGGGATCCCGGGCTCCTTACTGGTGTACCCCCCTGATGGGGCTCTGAGTGTGTGTCTGTGTGCAAAGTCTGCTTCTCCTCTCTGCACTCTGAACAGCTGATATGTTCGGTACAGAATAGGGCAGAAGCAGACACAGATATAATGGGGCAAATAAATCATCATGAGTGTTTGTGTGTGTGCAGCTGATATGTTCAGTATAGCAGAGGGGAGGAGCAGACGTAGACATCATGGAGCACATAAATCTTTATTACAGTGGCTGTATGCAGAGTCTGTGCAGCAGCGACATATTTTTTTATGTTGTTTACCGCACAGGGAGGGCTGGGGACATGTGTGTGGATGGCTGGGGGCGTGCATGAAGGGCGGCTACCAGCAATGCTGGGACGCCCACATAGCAAGAGAGACCTGCAAGGTCCTGTGTGACTTGTAGTAGCAGAGCAGCGCACGGCAGGTAGGAAGACAGAAGTCCAGCATACCTGAGAGCTGTGATGGGAGAGCCCCTGGGACCAAAGGACCATGGAATTCTGGCAGGAACAGGTCAAAATGACAAGGTAAAGATAAAACAGCACTTAGACAATTTTTATTTTTTGTTATCATTTAGTGGCCATCTCGTCTAACAGAGAGAGGAGGAGCTCTTAGCTTCAGCTATTTTGAATGGTGTCTTATCTATACACTGGTGTCACCTTTCAATGTAATATTGCACAGATCACTTGAAAGACAAAACAGGAAGTCTGAGCTCAGTTTTAGGCTATTCTCATACAGTGTATTTTTAAGTTACTCCCATTTTTGCAAAATGAATGTGTTCTTTGTAAGTCTAAGAGAAAGTGGTTATCTCTGTACAGTATATAAAAAAAATTAGAATAGCCTCAATACTTAAAAAAAAAAAAAAAAAAAATTAATAGATTTTTTTTAAAATTGTAACCATAAACCTCAAGGTCAATATCAGAATATGAATGAACTGTGATTACTGTGCTTCAAATGTATAATGAAAATTCATAAAATGTATTAATCCCTTGGGTATTAATCCCTTTTGACCCTAAGGACCAGAGCAATTTTTGCAATTCTGACCACTGTCACTTTAAGCATTAATAACTCTGGGATGCTTGTACTTATGAAATTAATTCAGAGATTGTTTTTTTGTGACATATTCTACTTTATGTTATTGGTAAATTTTTGTCGATACTTGCATAATTTCTTGGTGAAAAATTCCAAAATTTCATGAAAAATTTGAAAATGTTGGATTTTTATAACTTTGAAGCTCTCTGCTTGTAAGGAAAATAGACATACCAAATAAATGATATATTGATTCACATATACAATATGTCTACTTTATGTTTGCATCAAAAAGTTGACATGTTTTTACTTTTTGAAGACATCAGAGGGCTTCAAAGTTCAGTAGCAATTTTCCAATTTTTCAAGTAAATGTTAAAATCGGAATTTTTCATGGACCAGTTCAATTTTGAAGTGAATTTGAGGGTCTTCATGTTAGAAATACCCCATAATGGACCCCATTATGAAAACTGCACCCCTCAACGTATTCAAAATGACATGCAGAAAGTTTGTTAACCCTTTAGGTGTTTTACAGGAAAAGCAACTAAGTGAAGGTGAAAATTCTAAATCTTCATTTTTTACTCTAACATGTTCTTGTAGACCCATATTTTTAACTTTTGCAAGGGGTAAAAGGAGAAAAAGCCCCCCAAAATATTTAACACAATTTCTCTCAAGTAAGGAAATACCTCATATGTTCATGTAAAGTAGTGATTTCCCATATTCGAATTCACGATATTTCGCAAACATATAGACGAATATTCATCCTATATTCATGAATTTCGCATATTTGTTATATTCTCATATGTGAATATTAGCATATTCGTGTATTCAAGGAAGAAAACAGTGAGGGGGTGGGCAACTTTACTATTGGTTGCTAGGGATGTTGTTGATAACCTCTGACAAGTGTATTGCATAATTCTAATTGGCCCAAAAGTGAAAAGAAGGAATATGGGAATATTCATATATGCGAATATGCGCACATGTGAATATTCAAATATGCGCATATGCAGAAAAAAGCGAATATTCGCAATTTCGAATATATAGCAAATATATTCACAATATTCGTGAATTTACAAATTTGTGATATTCACGATAAAAATTTGAAATGCGAATATTTGTGCCCAACACTAATGTAAAGTGCTTTGTGGGCGCACAAGAGGGCTCAAAAAAGGAAGGAGCGACATTGGGCTTTTGGCAAGCAAATTTTGGTGAAATGGTTTTTGGGGGGCCTGTCACATTTAGGAAGCCACCATGGTGTCAGAACAGTGAAAAATACCCCACATGATATACTATTTGGGAAAGTACACCCCTCAAGGAACGTAACAAGTTTCAGTGAGCATTTACACCCCACTGGCATTTGACAGATCTTTGTAACAGTGGGCTGTGCAAATGAAAAATTACATTCTTCATTTTTACAGACCACTGTTTCAAAAATCTGTCAGTCACCTGTGGGGTGTTAAGGCTCACTGTACCCCTTGTTACGTTCCGTGAGGGGTGTAGTTTCCAAAATGGGGTCACATGTGGTTATTTATTTATTTTGCGTTTATGTCAGAACCACTGAAACCAGCAGCCACCCCTGTGCAAATCACCAGTTTAGGCCTGAAATGTACATAGTGCGCTCTCACTTCTGAGCCATGTTGTGCATCCGCAGAGCATTTTACGCCCACATATGGGGTATTTCCGTACTTGGGAGAAATTGTATTACAAATTTTGGGGGTCTTTATTTCCTTTTACCTCTTATGAAAATGAAAAGAATGGGGCAACACAGCATGTTAGAGTGAAAAATGTTTTTTTCTACACTAACATGCTGGTGTAGACCTCAACTCAGAGGCATAGTTTGGGGGGTGCAGGGGGGGGCAGACATCTGGGGGGGCGCGCTCGCACTCGCAGCTCTCTGCCCCTGCCTGGCTCACTCACTCTCTCTGCAGTGCTGGCTGTGCGAATCCGATCAGAGCCGCCGGGTCGCCGCCCACTGTGGAGGCGGTGGCGGATCCAGGGGGGGGGGGGGCAATGGGGCAATTGCCCCCCCAGATTGTTGCCCCTCTTTCTGAACTATTGCATGGTGGAGCAAACCCCTTTCTCACGCCTGTCACCTTGCTATCACACGCCGCGGCTGCTCCATTCCTGCAGTCAGTGAGAGCCAATCATGGCAGGCCGGCGCGATGACATCACATCATCGCGCTGGCGCCCGGAGATCACGTCCCCGCGGCTCTCACTGACTGCAGGAATGGAGCAGCAGCAGCAGCGTGGGAGAAAGCTGACGGGCGTGAGAAAGGGGAGGGGGGAGCAAATTATAAGTGAGAGGGGCAAATGATGACTAAGGGGCACATGTCAGGGGGACATTATATGTGGGGGCACATGACAGGACCCCCCCCTGTCATGTGCCCCTCATATATAATACCCCATGTCCTGTGCCCCTCACACCTCACATATAATGCCCACCCTGACATGTGCCCTTCACACATAATGCCCCCTGTCCTGCCCCCTCAGGGGGCATTATATGTGAGGGGCACATGTCAGGGGGCATTATATGTGAGGGGCACAGGACAGGGGACATTATAAGTCAGGGTCACATGTCAGGGGGGCATTATATGTGGGGGCACATGACAGGGGGGCATTATATGTGAGGGGCACATGTCAGGGGGCAATATATGTGGGGGCACATGACAGGGGCTCCCTGTCATGTGCCCATATAATGCACATATAATGCCCCCCTGACATTTGCCGCTTACTTATAATACCCAAAGTCATGTGCCTTGGATCATCTCCAGGGTATGGTTCCATTTTGATGTTTAGTTTTTGTTCTTGATATTTTTTGTCGTTTACGATGGTTGTGAGACGACATATAATAGCATGGCCCATGCTAGGTTACTACATTTGTAGATTTGTATTCATAGACCTGCTGAAAATGTGGAGAATGTGTTTGAAAATAAACTTGCATTTAGATGCATTTTACTTTAATTACATCAGTATTTTCATAACAAACAATACATGTGCTTAGGGGGTAAGGGTTTCTTTAACTAATCTAGTGGAAGAGACTCGAGTGCTAAAATCCACGGGTTAGGGGGCGCAAATTTCTTGCCTTGCCCCGGGTGCTGACAACCCACGCTACGCCAACTTTACCTTTTCATAAGGAGTAAAAGGAGAAAAAGCCCCCCAAAATTTGTATCACAATTTCTCCCGAGTACGGAGATACCCCATATGTTGCCCTAAAATGTTGCCTTGAAATACAACAGAGCTCTGAAGTGAGAGAGCGTCATGCCCATTTGAGGCCCAAATTAGGGATTTTTATACTGGTGTACTCGGCAAGCATTACACTTGCCTCCTCCACCAAAAATACTGTACGTCAGTTTTCCCCAAACAGGGTGCCTCCAGCTGTTGCAAAACTCCCAACATGCCTGGACAGTCAATGGCTGTCCTGCAATACTGGGAATTGTTATTTTGCAACAGCTGGAGGCTCAGTTTTGGAAAAACTGACGTACAAAATGTTTTTTATTTTTATTGGGGGGGTGACAGTGTAAGGCTGTAGTGTGTATGTAGTGTTTTACTCTTTATTTAGGGTTAGTGTAGTGAAGTGTTCTTAAGGTACATTAACACGGGCGGAGGTTTACAGTGAGTTTCCCACTGCCGCATCTCAAACTTGAAGCGGGAAACTTGCTTTAAACCCCCGCCCATGTGAATTTACCCTAAAAACACTTTCCTACACTAACCCTAAACACTGACAGACCATGCATGCTTGGAGTTGTATTTATGCAACAGCTAGAGGCACACTGGTTGGGATTGGGAAACACTGAGTTTGGTAGCAGACTACTCCTGTGTTTCCGCACCACTGTCTGTTTCCTAACTCAGTGTTTCCCACCCATGTGCCTCCAGCTGTTGCAAAACTACAACTCCCAGCATGCATGGTCTTTCAGTGCATGCTGGGAGTTATAGTTTTGCAACAGCAGGAGGCACACATGTTGGGAAACACTGAGTTAGGAAACAGCCAATATTTCCCAACCAGTGCACCTCCAGTTGTTGCAATACCACAACTCCCAGCATGCCCAGAAAGCCGAAGGGCATGTTAGGAGTTGTAGTTATGCAACAATTGGAGGAGAACAGTTTAAAGACCACTGTGTAGTGGTCACCAAACTGTAGCCCTCCAGATGTTGCAAGATTTCAACTCCAAGCATACCCAGACTGCCCAGGCATAATGGGAGTTGTAGTTCGAAGGGCCAGATGTTGCCGAACTACAACTCCCAGCATGTCTGGACAGTCTCTGCATGCTTTGAATTGACATCTGGAGTGCCACAGTTTGGAGACCTTTGTCCTTCCAGATGTTGCAAAACTACAACTCCCAGCATGCTGAGACTGTCCAAGCATGCTGGGAGTTGTAGTTCTTGAACATCTGAAGGGTCAGATGTTACAGAACTACAACTGCAAGCATGCCAGGACAGTCTGGGCATGCTGAGAGTTGCAGTTTTGCCACATCTGGACGGGCAGTGGTCTCCAAACTGTGGCCCTCTAGATGTTGCAAAACTGCAACTCCCAGCATGCCCAGACAGCCAAAGGCTGTCTGGGCATGCTGGGAGTTGTAGTTTTGAAACTCCTAGATACAGCAGTGAAGATCACTTTACGGCAATCTTCATTGCAGTATCTAGGAAACCGCCGCTGCTGCATCCACTTGCCTGCGCCTCCTGTTAGCTGCCGGTCCCTGGTCCTTGGTCCCAGAGTGAAGCCAGGTAACAGATGCCAGGGGCTCCCCGCCACATCCACAGGCCCCCCGCACGTCACAGCCATCTTTCCCCCGCTCTGCCCCGACATCCAGGGGCGGGCAGAGCAGGGGAAATGAGCTTTCCCCCGCCCCTGCCCTGCAATTTGCTGATTGGCTGGATCAGCCAATCGCAGGGGAAAGGAGGAGGTGCCACCCCTGCCATCTCTCTCCTATCCTTTAGGATGATCGGGGCTGTCTCTGACAGCTCCGATCATCCCTATTTTCCAGGCTATCGGGTCATCAGAGACCCGATCAGCCCGGAAACGCCGCAAATCGCCAATCTGAATTGCTGATATGGGGGGGGGGTCTCAGGGCCCCCCCAGGCATTTGCACGGGATGCCTGCTGGATGGATTTCAACAGGCATCCCGTTCCGATCCACGTCCGGCTATCGGCGGGGATCGAAATTCCCACGGGCATATAGGTACGCCCTTCGTCCTTAAGTACCAGGATGCAAGGGCATATCCATACGCCCGTGGTCCCCAACAGGTTAAAATACATATAATAATCAAAATAATATTAATAATAAACCTCCTTTCACAGGGCCCTTGTTAGGAGGTAAATGTAATATATATGACAGAATAATCAATTGATTATATTATATTTGGAGCAACATAGCTGTCTAACTACATCTGGCTGGTAAATATATATTCACTATTGGTGTCTAATTCATGGATTTGGGTATATATTCCCATGCTGCTTAAACTTGTGGACTGTGAGATTATTACTATTCTGAACCAGCAAATGCCGGTCTAATGAATTATATAACAATATATTCAGTGGTGTGATTTAATATAATTAACTGATTATTCTGTCATATATATTACATTTCCCTCCTCACAAGGGCCCTGTGAAAGGAGGTTTATTATTAATATTATATTGATTATTATATGTATTTTAATACCTTTTATATTTTTTCATCATACATTTGAAGCACGGTTCATTCACATCCATCATGTATCGGTTTTTCTTCCCTTTACAAATTTATTTCCCACCTAAGGTGTAGATGTCCAATCATGTTATACCTCGGCCAATTAATTGTGAGCTGCACTTATCTTTTTTTTAATTCTTTTTTTTCATAATTACTTTGTTTCCTTACAGCATTGTGGGTCCTTTACATTGAGTAAGGAAGAATTCAGGGGCCAGACGATGGAGTTCACTGTAGACTGCCCTCAAGTCAATGAAAAATTTACCCATCATAAAATTCCCTCCTGCAATGTTCTTGAAGGGCACCAAATCTTCTATGAGCAACCAAACTACAGAGGACGTCAGTATTACCTGAGACCAGGAGAGTACAGGAGATGCACTGAAGAAAAAACTGAAACCCCAAGAGATGATTCTTTCAAGAAAGTTCAGGAATAATTTTAAACATATTTAATGTAATATGTTGGAAAATACCATCAAAGTGTAAAACAATTACAAAATACACTGTGATATTATATTATGTTAATTATATTGCATATGTAAAATGTGCACGTTATAAAAGAGCAAAGTGAAGTCATAAATAGCAATTCAGAGATTTATTTTTCTACAATATATTTTAATATAAAGGCAATACATCTGAAATCTATTAGACTGTTTATCACATCTTCAATGTGAATTCTACATTTTGTACTTAAAAATTGCATTTATTATACAAAGTTCCATGCACTTTGTAAGATTCACATGAATCCATTGCAGTAATGCTACTTTTCCGTCAATTCCTTTACCAAGACTTTCAATTTGGAGAATGGTGAGGAATGTATTGCAAAGTAAAAGATCATAAAAAAAATAAAAAACATGAAGTTAGTTATGGATAGTGTCAGATTGGGGCAAACTGACACTAAATATAGCTTCAGATTCAGCAAAGCTGATTAAGGTGTTTATTAACGGAGCAGGTACTGTGACAACAGCCACCAAGATGGCTACAGGTGCAGACTGGAACAAGCTGCAAACAGACAGGAATCCTGGTAAGCAAAAGCAAAGTAGAGGAATTTTCATATCGTTTGTTGTTAGGAATCCTGGTAGACAGTCCAAGTTCCAGGGGATGAGGCAAAGGCAAAGCCCAGTATATAGGCAGGATCAGTAGACAGGATAAGAGGCAGACAGAGACCTAGCAGATTAGGATACATAACCTTGCTGAGAACTTTAGGCAACAGGTATGGCTTCCTAATATAGGAAATGCCTTATAGGCATTGGAGGGGAAACTACTAGGGAGTGCACGCTGGCTGTATAAAACTCAGCCAGTGCTCGTGGACTGCCCTTAGTGGCTAGAGTGGAAACTGCAGCATGAGACACATCAGAGCAGGAAGACCAGGAACTAGAGCAAACATGTGGTGCAGAGAATGTTGCCCAATGCTGGTAAGAACCAGGACACATGTCTTAGCGCCAGAGTACCCCTTTAAGGACCAAGCCCATTTTCACCGTAAGGACCAGAGCGTTTTGAGCACATCTGACCACTGTCACTTTAAGCATTAATTAACTGGGATGCTTTTACTCATGATTTTGATTCCGAGATTGTTTTTCATGACATATTCTACTTTAGCATAGAGGTAAATTTTCACCAATACTCATCATTTTTGGGTGAAAAATTCCAAAATGTCATGAACAATTTGAAAATTTTGCATTTTTCTAACTTTGAAGCTCTCTGCTTGTAAGGAAAATAGACATAACAAATAAATGATATATTTAGTCACATATACAATATGTCTACTTTATGTTTGCATCATAAAGTTGACATGTTTTTACTTTTGTAAGACATCAGAGGGCTACAAAGTTCAGCAGTAATTTTACGAATTTTTCACAAATTTTCAAAATAGGAACTTTTCAGGGACCAGTTAAGTTTTGAAGTGGATTTGAAGGACCTTCATATTATAAATACCCCATAAAGTACCCCATTATAGAAACTGCACCCCTCAAAGTATTCAAAATGACAGTAAGAAAGTTTGTTTACCTTTTAGGTGTTTCACAGGAATAGCAATAAAGTGAAGGAGAAAATTCAAAATCTTCATGATTTACACTCGCAATTTCTCTCGAGTAAGGAAATACCTCATATGTGCATGTGAAGTGTTCGGCAGGCACAGTAGAGGGCTCAGAAGGGAAGGAGCAACAATGGAAATTTGGAGAGTGAATTTTGCTGAAATTGCTTTTTGGGGGGTATGTCGCAATTAGGAAGCCCCTATGGTGCCAGAACAGCAGGAAAAAATGTTTTCACTAAAGTGCAGTTTTTTCCCCCCAAATTTACCATTTTTACAAAGGGTAATGGGAGAAAATGCCCCCCAAAATTTGTAAACCCTACTCTTCTGAGTATGGAAATACCCCATGTTGGGACGTAAAATGCTCTGCGGGCGAACTACAATGCTCAGAAGCGAAGGAGTCACATTTGGCTTTTGGAGAGCAAATTTTGCTGAAATGGTTTTTGGAGGGCATGACGTATTTAGGAAGACCCCATGATGCCAAAGTAGTGATGAGGGGATACCTTTCGTCAAACCGCCCAGCAGAAGTGAAGTGACAGGTGCCCCGCCCCCTAATACTTCTTGTCAAACCGCCCCCGAAGTAAAGTGACAGTTGCCATGCCCCCTTTTCTAACAGAGCCTAACTAGACCATGCCCTATTTGTGACATAATGTCACGCCCCCTCCCTGCACAGCAGCGCCCCTTTCCCCCACAGTCATTGTGGTAATCTCCTAAATGTCTGTGACTGTTTATAGTACTATGTAAACATGTTCAGACATGTCTGCATAGCAGCATTTCTTACGCCCCCTTTTCACTGCATATCTTTACAACCACCCTTTCCCCCACAGTCACTGCAACCCCCTTTCCCTCAGAGTCATTGTCGTAATCTCCTAAATGTTTGTGATTGTTTATAGTACTATGTAAACATGTTCCAATTGGGTCTCTCACATACATTAATATCATATATTTATTTACAGGGATAACAAAGCCGCATGTAGTAAAGGCACAGATCGTTTTTTTTTTAGGAAGCCTGCATCCTTGTGTTATACCAGACAGAGAAGCCTGACATTACAGCTGAATAGTTTGTTTATACATTATGAGTCTATATTAATGAATTGAGTATGTAAGGGATCTTGAAATATTTTAGTGTTGGATCTAAAACAGATCATTTATAGTATCGCACATAGCATAATATTAATACTGACTTCTAATATAGAGTTCTATGACCCATAAAATTAATAACTGACTAATATTGTGTCCCAGCAGCTATAATATTAATACCACGCCCTGATATTATGTCACATCAACCACAATATAAAATTTTCAACCTTACAAACTGTTACTATGTGGCTTTTATATAGTTTTTGATACATATATCAAACACATTTCATGGAATAAGCTGTTTTCTTTTGTACATTTTCTAAAGTTAAATAACATTTACAGAAAGAAAGTAATACTAACTCTTAATATTGTGCCCCATCACCCATAACATGAATACCACACCTAATATTGTGCCCCAACAATCATAACATGAATACCAATGCCTAATATGTTTCAGCAGCCATAATATTAATACCACCTTCAAATATAGCGGGCTGTGACCCATAAAATGAATAACACTGCCTAATATTGGGTCCCAGCAGCTATTACTATTAATACAACGCCCCAATAGTTACATAATTAAATTTTTTCTTCAATTTTGTCGCACAATTAATTTTTTTGCCGTTTCGTCGTGGATTTTATGGTAAAATGACTAATGTCACTGCAAAGTAGAATTGGTGGCGCAAACAATAAGCCATCATATGGAATTTTATGTGCAAAATTGAAAGCGTTATGATTTTTAGAAGGTGATGAGGAAAAAATGAAAATGCAAAAATGGAAAAACCCTGCGTCCTTAAGGGGTTAATACCATCAACCATCAACCATAATATTAATACTACTGCCTAATATTGTGTCTCTAGGTTGAAGTATTTTTTCAGCCTTACAAACTGTTACAATGTTTCCCTTCGGAGCATTCTAGGTTTTGTTTCCTTTCTTTGTAATCCATGATATGTAAAGAGACGTAGTTATTGATCAACGGGGTCCACGTCTTCCCCAATGTACAGTTTGATCATCCAGCATAATCACAAGTATAAAGGGCAGTTACTTAGTGCCAGGGATGTGCATATAAAACTTAGCTTTTAATTTATCAAAATACTAATAAAAAAGATATAACAGTGTTTAGTGATGTATAAATGATATTTGTTAGATCACTAGTATCATTGGTCTACACTGGCCTCTGCAGGGCCCAGCCAGTCCAGTGCAACCAATCACCCTAGGCGGCACATGCACACCACAAGGTGATAATAGTTTTAAACCACAACGCGTTTCTACCTGCTGGTACTGAGCAGGTGTCCTCAGGAGGTATAGAAAGTGATCAAGTTAATAGTTGGCTAGAGGATTATCACATCCCTTCTAGCTCCACAAGAACAGCTAAAAGAAAATTATAGCTCAATAATCAGACCGCTATCATGATAGATAATAATACCACATAAATTGACCTGGGTGCCTGTAAGAAAAAATGTATCTTCTATCCCTACAGTATTTGCTCATTCAGAGCTTATACAGCTTAAAAACCTGTAGGGAGAAATAGCATAGGCTTTCCCTAGCAGTTACACGTGGTATGAAGTTGCGGTCTGGGGCAATCTGCCTCCGTGATCTCCACCTGCAAAAAAATGAGGATATCGATGTTGAACATATTCCCTGTGGAGAAATAAGCCAGTCCCCGCTCTCCGCTGGGTGCCGGAAGTGTCCGGACACTCTCACCTAGTGCGGTGAGATGTGGCGTCTGTCGTCACTTCCGCCGGCAGAGCTGCTTTAATCAGCGCGGCGCGCACCGCCCTCTGTGACGCAACCAGATGGGCGTGCGTAACCATTGTAAACAAATACACGCCGCACTGACACCAATGAAAGCAGATGCCGGGAGTGACAGTTAAAGTAACAAGTGATGTTAATGAATCCCATTCGGCGGATCCCAACATTGGTGAATCACTATATTAGATCAGGTATGCTGCATAGTAGGGACTTCAATCTACAGATTAAGGGCAAGTTGACAAAAAAATTACTCATTATTTGTACATTTAAGTGCAAAAGAATTTGTTATATTCTAATAGGAGTGTCAAAGAATGATGTTTAATTATATTGTTAAATAAATATGATACTGAGGATCAGCCAGACCACGCACCAGAACTATATTTGTAATTATTTTGTTCAAAATATTATTATATTTAATTATTTATACGTGCGACATGGGGGGGATTGGGGGCCCTAAGGGGATGTTGACAGTGGTTAATAGGGCCCTAGGGAACCTATCCTTTCCCTATTACACCCTACAGATTTGACCCTAGGCGGGGGGGCCGCCCTAAAAAGGGCGGTCCCGCACAGGAGCCTCCTACTCTGTATCTATAATACCCTCTTTAGGGGGAGGAGGTGAGTATATTACTCCTGATCGACCTACTAAGGTCGCCCCTAACTGCCTGGTGGTCACCTCAAATGTAGCACCCATGTCGCATTACAAGAAACATGCAAACTGTAGTTGTTCATTCAACCCCCATGGTGAGATGGAATTCAAATTGTAAATCCATCTACACTCTTTTTGTAAGAGCAACCTATCAAGGTTGCCCTTTCTTTCTGACGGGATCGTCAGTGTGGTCATTGTCGCGCTTGTCAACATATCTGTAAGACAGCGACGGTCCCCACATCTACCCACAGGATCAAACAGTTCATCAATTGCTCCACTGTGTCTGTGATCTATGTAGCCGTATGCACATGCCCTATGCTTTATGTTGGTAAAACCATCCGCCCCCTAAAAAAACGAGTATTGGAGCATATAGGTGACATACGGCACTCACGTGATACACCAGTAGCGGCTCATGTCAACACAGTACACAGAGGAGCAATTGGTGATATCAAATTTGTGGGCATTGAGAGAATAATCCCGTCAGAAAGAAAGGGCAACCTTGATAGGTTGCTCTTACAAAAAGAGTGTAGATGGATTTACAATTTGAATTCCATCTCACCATGGGGGTTGAATGAACATCTACAGTTTGCATGTTTCTTGTAATGCGACACGTTGTGGTTTAAAACTATTATCACCTTGTGGTGTGCATGTGCCGCCTAGGGTGATTGGTTGCACTGGACTGGCTGGGCCCTGCAGAGGCCAGTGTAGACCAATGATACTAGTGATCTAACAAATATCATTTATACATCACTAAACACTGTTATATCTTTTTTATTAGTATTTTGATAAATTAAAAGCTAAGTTTTATATGCACATCCCTGGCACTAAGTAACTGCCCTTTATACTAATCCATGATATGCTCAAAGTTTTCAACTTAGGGTTACAATTATTTTACACCACTCTATAAGCACTTTAGATACTGTATACATGACAAAGATTCAGGAAAATATTATCCCTAATAATATACAGCACAACTAGGTATTGTTCCAAATGTAAGGAAAATAAATATATCCAAATCAAGCTGTATAAACAGAGTTTTCCAGCAAAAGCACATTTTTTCTGTACAGAAGCCACACATTCCACAGAGTAGTGAAAACGGGGTACAGGCAGGTTTTTCTATTACACCCTTAAAAACGGTGCAAAAGCAGCGTACATAGCCACATCCCAGAACAGTTGTATAAACAAAGCATTTTCCAACAGTCAATCGCCTTATTTCTCATAGTTAGTACGGTCGAAAAAAGACATATGTCCATCAAGTTCAACCAGGGAATTAAGGGGTAGGGGTGTGGCGCGATATTGGGGAAGGGATGGGATTTTATATTTCTTCATAAGCATTAATGTTATTTTGTTCCATAAATGTATCTAATCCTGTTTTAAAGCTGTTAATTGTTCCTACTGTGACCAGTTCCTGAGGTAGACCGTTCCATAAATTCACAGTCCTCACGGTAAAGAAGGCGTGTCGCCCCTTGAGACTAAACTTTTTCTTCTCCAGACGGAGGGAGTGTCCCCTCGTCCTTTGGGGGGGTTTAACATTAGACACCCCTAAAAGTAACATAGATGTGTATCTAGGGGCTATATCAATGAATAGAGACGCCTCTATGTAAGGGATCTTGAATTATTTTAGTTGGGAATCTTAAACAGATCATTTATAGTATCCTACATTGCACAACTTTAACCCCTTAAGGACACATGACGTTCTCATACGTCTCCATTTCCGAGTCCTTAAGGACACATGACGTATGAGAACGTCATGTGTTTTACCGGCCCCCCGCAACCATCTGGAGCGGAGCCGGTCCCCGATGCCTGCTGAAATCGTTCAGCAGGCATCGGGGCATATCGCCCAGGGGGGTCATTATGACCCCCCATGTCGGCGATGGCCGCAGATCGCTGGACAATTCAGTCCAGCGATCTGCGGTGGATTCCGGGTCAATCGGGTCTCCAGTGACCCGGTGACCCGGAATTATTGGCTGATCGGGGCCGTCAGAGACGGCCACGATCAGCCAGAGCCAGCAGGGGTGAGGTGGCACTGGTGCCACCTCACGATCGCCCTTATTCGTCGGCCGGATTACCGGCCGACCAATCAGGGCGCCTGCTGCGGGTGTCACTCCCGCAACCCGCTCCGCCCCTCTTCCGGAGGACGTGAGCGGGTGCGGGACGTGCACCCCTGGTGCTGGGGACCCCGATCCCCGGCGCCCCTGTTGGGATCGGGGCCCCAGGAGCAGCGGCGGCGGCGGAGACGACGAGGGACTGACCTGTGCGGCTGGATCGTTGGAGGTGAGTGACAGCAAAAAGGGCATGCTGGGAGCTGTAGTTATGCAACAGCAGGAGGCAGACCAACACAACTCCCAGCATGCCCTTATGGGCATGCTGGGACTTGTAGTTTTGCAACAGCTGGAGGCACATTCTTTCTATGGAAAAGTGTACCTTCAGCTGTTGTGTAACTACAATTCCCAGCTTGCACAATCAGCTAAAGTGCATGCTGGGAGTTGTAGTGGTGCATCTGGTGGTTGCATAACTACAACTCCCAGCATGCCTGTTGGCTGTCGGTGACTGCTGAGAGTTGTAGTTTTGCAACAGCTGAAGGCACTCTGAGTTAAGTAGCAAACCAGTGTGTCTCCAGCTGTTACATAACTACAACCCCCAGCATCCCCAGCCAAAGTAGTATGCCTCCAGCTGTTGCATAACTACAACACCCAGCATGCCCTTCCGCTGTCCGTACATGCTGGGGGTTGTAGCTTTTGCAACAGCTGAAGGCACACTGGTTGCAAAACACTGAGTTTGTTACCAAACTCAGTGTTTCACAACCAGTGTGCCTCCAGCTGTTGCAAAACTACAACTCCCAGCATGCACTGATAGACCGTACATGCTGGGAGTTGTAGTTTTGCAACAGCTGGATGTTCCCCCCTCAATGTGAACGTACAGGGTACACTCACATGGGCGGAGGATTACAGTAAGTATCCGGCTGCAAGTTTGAGGTGCGGCAAAATTTCTGCCGCAGCTCAAACTGCCAGCGAGAAACTACTGTGAACCCCCCGCCCGTGTGACGGTACCCTAAAAACACTACACTACACTAACACACAATAAAATAAAAAATAAAAAACACTACATATACACATACCCCTACACAGCCCCCCTCCCCTCCCCAATAAAAATGAAAAACGTCTGGTACGCCACTGTTTCCAAAACGGAGCCTCCAGCGGTTGCAAAACTACAACTCCCAGCATGCACTGATAGACCGTACATGCTGGGAGTTGTAGTTTTGCAACAGCTGGATGTTCCCCCCCCCCAATGTGAACGTACAGGGTACACTCACATGGGCGGAGGATTACAGTAAGTATCCGGCTGCAAGTTTGAGCTGCGTCAAATTTTCTGCCGTAGCTCAAACTGCCAGCGAGAAACTACTGTGAACCCCCGCCCGTGCGACTGTACCCTAAAAACACTACACAACACTAACACAAAATAAAATAAAAAGTAAAAAACACTACATATACACATACCCCTATACAACCCCCCTCCCCAATAAAAATGAAAAACGTCTGGTACGCCACTGTTTCCAAAACGGAGCCTCCAGCTGTTGCAAAACAACTACTCCCAGTATTGCCAGATAGCCGTTGACTGTCCAGGCATGCTGGGAGTTTTACAACAGCTGGAGGCACCCTGTTTGGGAATCACTGGCGTAGAATACCCCTATGTCCACCCCTATGCAAGTCCCTAATTTAGGCCTCAAATGCGCATGGCGCTCTCACTTTGGAGCCCTGTCGTATTTCAAGGCAACAGTTTAGGGCCACATATGGGGTATCGCCATACTCGGGAGAAATTGGGCTTCAAATTTTGGGGGGTATTTTCTGCTATTACCCTTTTAAAAAATGTAACATTTTTGGGAAAACAAGCATTTTAGGTAAAAAAAATATATATTTTTTTACATATGCAAAAGTCGTGAAACACCTGTAGGGTATTAAGGTTTAAATTACCCCTTGTTACGTTCCCCGAGGGGTCTAGTTTCCAAAATGGTATGCCATGTGTTTTTTTTTTGCTGTCCTGGCACCATAGGGGCTTCCTAAATGCGGCATGCCCCCAGAGCAAAATTCGCTTTCAAAAAGCCAAATGTGACTCCTTCTCTTCTGAGACCTGTCGTGCGCCAGCAGAGCACTTTTCACACCCATATGGGGTGTTTTCTGAATCGGGAGAAATTGGGCTTCAAATTTTGGGGGGTATTTTCTGCTATTACCCTTTTTAAAATTGTAAAAATTTTGGGAAACCAAGCATTTTAGGTAAAAAAAATATATATTTTTTTACATATGCAAAAGTCGTGAAACACCTGTAGGGTATTAAGGTTCACATTACCCCTTGTTACGTTCCCCGAGGGGTCTAGTTTCCAAAATGGTATGCCATGTGTTTTTTTTTGCTGTTCTGGCACCATAGGGGCTTTCTAAATGCGGCATGCCCCCAGAGCAAAATTTGCTTTCAAAAAGCCAAATGTTACTCCTTCTCTTCTGAGACCTGTAGTGCGCCAGCAGAGCACTTTTCACCCCCATATGGGGTGTTTTCTGAATCGGGAGAAATTGGGCTTCAAATTTTGGGGGGGTATTTTCTGCTATTACCCTTTTTAAAAATGTAAACATTTTGGGAAAACAAGCATTTTAGGTAAAAAAAAAATTTTTTTTTACATATGCAAAAGTCGTGAAACACCTGTAGGGCATTAAGGTTCACGTTACCCCTTGTTACGTTCCCCGAGGGGTCCAGTTTCCAAAATGGTATGCCATGTGTTTTTTTTTTTGCTGTTCTGGCACCATAGGGGCTTCCTAAATGCGGCATGCCCCCAGAGCAAAATTTGCTTTCAAAAAGCCAAATGTGACTCCTTCTCTTCTGAGACCTGTAGTGCACCAGCAGAGCACTTTTCACACCCATGCGAGGTGTTTTCTGTATCGGGAGAAATTGGGCTTCAAATTTTGGGGGGTATTTTCTGCTATTACCCTTTTTAAAAATGTAAAATTTTTGGGAAACCAAGCATTTTAGGTAAAAAAAATATATATATTTTTTTACATATGCAAAAAGTCGTGAATCACCTGTGGGGTATTAAGGTTCACTGTTACGCCGAGCGCTCCGGGTCCCCGCTCCTCCCCGGAGCGCTCGCTACACTCTCCTCACTGCAGCGCTCCGGTCAGATCCACTGACCCGGGGCGCTGCGATACCGCATCCAGCCGGGATGCGATTCGCGATGCGGGTGGCGCCCGCTCGCGATGCGCACCCCGGCTCCCGTACCTGACTCGCTCTCCGTCGGTCCTGTCCCGGCGCGCGCGGCCCCGCTCCCTAGGGCGCGCGCGCGCCGGGTCTTTGCGATTTAAAGGGCCACTGCGCCGCTGATTGGCGCAGTGGTTCCAATCAGTATCTTCACCTGTGCACTTCCCTATTAATACCTCACTTCCCCTGCACTTCCTTGCCGGATCTTGTTGCCATTGTGCCAGTGAAAGCGTTTCCTTGTGTGTTCCTAGCCTGTGTTCCAGACCTCCTGCCGTTGCCCCTGACTACGATCCTTGCTGCCTGCCCCGACCTTCTGCTACGTCCGACCTTGCTTCTGTCTACTCCCTTGTACCGCGTCTATCTTCAGCAGTCAGAGAGGTTGAGCCGTTGCTAGTGGATACGACCTGGTCACTACCGCCGCAGCAAGACCATCCCGCTTTGCGGCGGGCTCTGGTGAAAACCAGTAGTGACTTAGAACCGATCCACTAGCACGGTCCACGCCAATCCCTCTCTGGCACAGAGGATCCACTACCTGCCAGCCGGCATCGTGACAGTAGATCCGGCCATGGATCCCGCTGAAGTTCCTCTGCCAGTTGTCGCTGACCTCACCACGGTGGTCGCCCAGCAGTCACAACAGATAGCGCAACAAGGCCAACAGCTGTCTCAACTGACCGTGATGCTACAGCAGCTACTACCACAGCTTCAGCAATCATCTCCTCCGCCAGCTCCTGCACCTCCTCCGCAGCGAGTGGCCGCTTCTGGTCTACGACTATCCTTGCCGGATAAATTTGATGGGGACTCCAAGTTTTGCCGTGGCTTTCTTTCCCAGTGTTCCCTGCACTTGGAGATGATGTCGGACCAGTTTCCTACTGAAAGGTCTAAGGTGGCTTTCGTAGTCAGCCTTCTGTCTGGAAAAGCTCTATCATGGGCCACACCGCTCTGGGACCGCAACGACCCCGTCACTGCCTCTATACACTCCTTCTTCTCGGAAATTCGAAGTGTCTTTGAGGAACCTGCCCGAGCCTCTTCTGCTGAGACTGCCCTGTTGAACCTGGTCCAGGGTAATTCTTCCGTTGGCGAGTACGCCGTACAATTCCGTACTCTTGCTTCAGAATTATCCTGGAATAATGAGGCCCTCTGCGCGACCTTTAAAAAAGGCCTATCCAGCAACATTAAGGATGTTCTGGCCGCACGAGAAATTCCTGCTAACCTACATGAACTCATTCATCTAGCCACTCGCATTGACATGCGTTTTTCCGAAAGGCGTCAGGAGCTCCGCCAGGATATGGACTTTGTTCGCACGAGGCGTTTTTTCTCCCCGGCTCCTCTCTCCTCTGGTCCCCTGCAATCCGTTCCTGTGCCTCCCGCCGTGGAGGCTATGCAGGTCGACCGGTCTCGCCTGACACCTCAAGAGAGGACACGACGCCGCATGGAGAATCTCTGCCTGTACTGTGCCAGTACTGAACACTTCCTGAAGGATTGTCCTATCCGTCCTCCCCGCCTGGAAAGACGTACGCTGACTCCGCACAAAGGTGAGACAGTCCTTGATGTCTACTCTGCTTCTCCACGTCTTACTGTGCCTGTGCGGATATCTGCCTCTGCCTTCTCCTTCTCTACTATGGCCTTCTTGGATTCCGGATCTGCAGGAAATTTTATTTTGGCCTCTCTCGTCAACAGGTTCAACATCCCGGTGACCAGTCTCGCCAGACCCCTCTACATCAATTGTGTAAACAATGAAAGATTGGACTGTACCATACGTTTCCGCACGGAGCCCCTTCTAATGTGCATCGGACCTCATCACGAGAAGATTGAATTGTTGGTCCTCCCCAATTGCACTTCCGAAATTCTCCTTGGACTACCCTGGCTTCAACTTCATTCCCCAACCCTGGATTGGTCCACTGGGGAGATCAAGAGTTGGGGGCCCTCTTGTTTCAAGGACTGCCTAAAACCGGTTCCCAGTACCCCTTGCCGGGACTCTGTGGTTCCTCCTGTAACCGGTCTCCCTAAGGCCTATATGGACTTTGCGGATGTTTTTTGCAAAAAACAAGCTGAGACTCTACCTCCTCACAGGCCTTATGATTGTCCTATTGACCTCCTTCCGGGCACTACTCCACCCCGAGGCAGAATTTATCCTCTGTCCGCCCCTGAGACTCTTGCCATGTCTGAATACATCCAGGAAAATTTAAAAAAGGGCTTTATCCGTAAATCCTCCTCTCCTGCCGGAGCCGGATTCTTCTTTGTGTCCAAAAAAGATGGCTCTCTACGTCCTTGCATCGACTACCGCGGTCTTAATAAAATCACGGTAAAGAACCGCTACCCCCTACCCCTCATCTCTGAACTCTTTGATCGCCTCCAAGGTGCCCACATCTTTACCAAACTGGACTTAAGAGGTGCTTATAATCTCATCCGCATCAGAGAGGGGGATGAATGGAAAACGGCATTTAACACTAGAGATGGACACTTTGAGTATCTGGTCATGCCCTTTGGCCTGTGCAACGCCCCTGCCGTCTTCCAAGACTTTGTTAATGAAATTTTTCGTGATCTCTTATACTCTTGTGTTGTTGTATATCTGGACGATATCCTGATTTTTTCTGCCAATCTAGAAGAACACCGCCAGCATGTCCGTATGGTTCTTCAGAGACTTCGTGACAATCAACTTTATGCTAAGATAGAGAAATGTCTGTTTGAATGCCAATCTCTTCCTTTCCTAGGATACTTGGTCTCTGGCCAGGGACTACAAATGGATCCAGACAAACTCTCTGCCGTCTTAGATTGGCCACGCCCCTCCGGACTCCGTGCTATCCAACGTTTTTTGGGGTTCGCCAATTATTACAGGCAATTTATTCCACATTTTTCTACCGTTGTGGCTCCTATCGTGGCTTTAACCAAAAAAAATGCCGATCCCAAGTCTTGGCCTCCTCAAGCGGAAGACGCCTTTAAACGGCTCAAGTCTGCCTTTTCTTCGGCTCCCGTGCTCTCCAGACCTGACCCATCTAAATCCTTCCTATTGGAGGTTGATGCCTCCTCTGTAGGAGCTGGAGCGGTCCTTCTACAAAAAAATTCTTCCGGGCATGCTGTTACTTGTGATTTTTTTTCTAGGACCTTCTCTCCGGCGGAGAGGAACTACTCCATCGGGGATCGAGAGCTTCTAGCCATTAAATTAGCACTTGAGGAATGGAGGCATCTGCTGGAGGGATCAAGATTTCCAGTTATTATTTACACCGATCACAAGAACCTCTCCTACCTCCAGTCTGCCCAACGGCTGAATCCTCGCCAGGCCAGGTGGTCTCTGTTTTTTGCCCGATTTAATTTCGAAATTCACTTTCGGCCTGCCGATAAGAACATTAGGGCCGATGCTCTCTCTCGTTCCTCGGATGCTTCGGAAGTTGAACTCTCTCCGCAACACATCATTCCTCCTGACTGCCTGATTTCCTCTTCTCCAGCCTCCATCAGGCAAACTCCTCCAGGAAAAACCTTCGTCTCTCCACGCCAACGCCTCGGAATCCTCAAATGGGGTCACTCCTCTCATCTCGCAGGTCATGCAGGCATCAAGAAATCTGTGCAACTCATCTCTCGCTTCTATTGGTGGCCGACTCTGGAGACGGATGTCGTGGACTTTGTACGAGCCTGCACTGTCTGTGCCCGCGATAAGACTCCTCGCCAGAAGCCCGCTGGTTTTCTTCATCCTCTGCCTGTCCCCGAACAGCCTTGGTCTCTGATTGGTATGGATTTTATTACTGACTTACCCCCATCCCGTGGCAACACTGTTATTTGGGTGGTCGTTGATCGATTCTCCAAAATGGCACATTTCATCCCTCTTCCTGGTCTTCCTTCAGCGCCTCAGTTGGCTAAACAATTTTTTGTACACATTTTTCGTCTTCACGGGTTGCCCACACAAATCGTCTCGGATAGAGGCGTCCAATTCGTGTCAAAATTCTGGAGGGCTCTCTGTAAACAACTCAAGATTAAATTAAACTTTTCTTCTGCATATCATCCTCAATCTAATGGACAAGTAGAAAGAATTAACCAGGTCTTGGGTGATTATTTACGACATTTTGTTTCCTCCCGCCAGGATGATTGGGCAGATCTTCTACCATGGGCCGAATTCTCGTATAACTTCAGAGTCTCTGAATCTTCCTCCAAATCCCCATTTTTCGTGGTGTACGGCCGTCACCCTCTTCCCCCCCTCCCTACCCCCTTGCCCTCTGGTCTGCCCGCTGTGGATGAAATTTCTCGTGATCTTTCCATCATATGGAAAGAGACCCAAAATTCTCTCTTACAGGCTTCATCACGCATGAAGAAATTTGCGGATAAGAAAAGAAGAGCTCCTCCCATTTTTTCTCCTGGAGACAAGGTATGGCTCTCCGCTAAATATGTCCGCTTCCGTGTCCCTAGCTACAAGTTGGGACCACGCTATCTTGGTCCTTTCAAAATTTTGTGCCAGATTAATCCTGCCTCTTACAAACTTCTTCTTCCTCCTTCTCTTCGTATTCCTAATGCCTTTCACGTTTCTCTTCTTAAACCACTCATCATCAACCGTTTCTCTCCCAAACTTGTTTCCCCCACTCCTGTTTCCGGCTCCTCGGACATCTTCTCCGTCAAAGAGATTCTGGCATCCAAGAAGGTCAGAGGGAAAACCTTTTTTTTAGTTGATTGGGAGGGTTGTGGTCCAGAAGAGAGATCCTGGGAACCTGAGGACAATATTCTAGACAAAAGTCTGATCCTCAGGTTCTCAGGCTCTAAGAAGAGGGGGAGACCCAAGGGGGGGGGGTACTGTTACGCCGAGCGCTCCGGGTCCCCGCTCCTCCCCGGAGCGCTCGCTACACTCTCCTCACTGCAGCGCTCCGGTCAGATCCACTGACCCGGGGCGCTGCGATACCGCATCCAGCCGGGATGCGATTCGCGATGCGGGTGGCGCCCGCTCGCGATGCGCACCCCGGCTCCCGTACCTGACTCGCTCTCCGTCGGTCCTGTCCCGGCGCGCGCGGCCCCGCTCCCTAGGGCGCGCGCGCGCCGGGTCTTTGCGATTTAAAGGGCCACTGCGCCGCTGATTGGCGCAGTGGTTCCAATCAGTATCTTCACCTGTGCACTTCCCTATTAATACCTCACTTCCCCTGCACTTCCTTGCCGGATCTTGTTGCCATTGTGCCAGTGAAAGCGTTTCCTTGTGTGTTCCTAGCCTGTGTTCCAGACCTCCTGCCGTTGCCCCTGACTACGATCCTTGCTGCCTGCCCCGACCTTCTGCTACGTCCGACCTTGCTTCTGTCTACTCCCTTGTACCGCGCCTATCTTCAGCAGTCAGAGAGGTTGAGCCGTTGCTAGTGGATACGACCTGGTCACTACCGCCGCAGCAAGACCATCCCGCTTTGCGGCGGGCTCTGGTGAAAACCAGTAGTGACTTAGAACCGATCCACTAGCACGGTCCACGCCAATCCCTCTCTGGCACAGAGGATCCACTACCTGCCAGCCGGCATCGTGACATTCACTTTACCCCTTGTTACGTTCCCTGAGGGGTCTAGTTTCCAAAATGGTATGCCATGTGTTTTTTTTTGCTGTCCTGGCACCATAGGGGCTTCCTAAATGCGGCATGCCCCTCAAAAACCATTTGTCGCTCCTTCCCTTCTGAGCCCTCTACTGTGCCCGCCGAACAATTAACATAGACATATGAGGTATGTACTTACTCGAGAGAAATTGGGTTTCAAACACAAGTAACAATTTTCTCCTTTTTATCCCTTGCAAAAATTCAAAAATTGGGTCTACAAGAACATGCGAGGGTAAAAAATGAAGATTTTGAATTTTCTCCTTCACTTTGCTGCTATTCCTGTGAAACACCTAAAGGGTTAATACACTTACTGAATGTTTTTTTGAATACTTTAGGGGGTTTAGTTTTTATAATGGGGTCTTTTATGGGGTATTTCTAATATGAAGACCCTTCAAATCCACTTCAAAACTGAACTGGTCCCTGAAAAATAGTGGGTTTGAAAATTTTGTGAAAAATTTCAAAATTGCTACTGAACTTTGAAGCCCTCTGGTGTCTTCCAAAAGTAAAAACTCATAAATTTTATGATGCAAACATAAAGTAGACATATTGTATATGTGAACCCCAAAAAAATATATTTTGAATATCCATTTTCCTTACAAGCAGAGAGCTTCAAAGTTAGAAAAATGCAAAATTTTCATTTTTTTCATCAAATTTTGGGATTTTTCACCAAGAAAGGATGCAAGTTACCATAAAATTTTACCGCTAAGTTAAAGTAGAATATGTCACGAAAAAACACTCTCAGAATCAGATTGATAACTAAAAGTATTCCAGAGTTATTAATGTTTAAAGTGACAGTGGTCAGAATTGCAAAAAACGCTCCGGTCCTTAAGGTATAAAATGGCCTGGTCCTTAAGGGGTTAATATCACGGCGTAATAGTGTTTCATCAGACATAAAACTAATACAGTCTTCTAATATAGAGATCCATGACCCATAACATTAATACCACTCATTAATATTTTGTCCCATGAGCTATAATATTAATACCTTGGCATGATATTATGTCCCATCAAACATAATATTAATACCACTGCTTAATATTGTGTCTCTAGGTTGAAGTCTTTTTGCCACATTACAAACTGTTACAATGTTTCCCTTTGGAGCATTCAGGATTTTGTTTTCTTTCTTTGTAAACAATGATATTCTCAAAGTTCACAATTCACAGTTATAACACATTTTAAAGTTATTTTACACCGCTCTATAGGTGCTTTAGGTACTGTATACATGACAATGATTCAGGAAAATATTATCCCCAATTATATACATTGCAACCAGTTATTGTTCCAAATGTAAGGAAAAAAAATATACCCAATCCTACAAATATTACTAACATATAAACTAAAAGAAAATACTATATTGATGTTATATAATTATAATACATAAATAATTCCATTTATTATTATCAGTGACTGTAATAATAATAACAGGGCATGTATGAACACATAGTAAATTCTAGAGTAGGTGTATTTTTGGCTTTTGAGTCAAAGTATTTACATGAACAGGTCCCATTCATTTAATATAAAGCTTAATTTTATACAATACAAGGGTTGCAGGAGAACACAAGAAAATAACATAGACAAAATAAGTCTGAGGCAAGGATCTCATCTCTAAGAATTATACAAGCTCGCATTCTATAACGAAGGCACTACCAATGTAATTGCCTGGCAGTGCTGAAAAGCATGGTATATATATTATTAGGCTCCCTGTAACATGTAATGTTCTGATGAACTGTAAGGTTACACATCTTCAATGTAGCTATCTATGTCAGGCGGGGCCAATTCAAACATACAAGGCCTGAGAGTGTATATTTTAGTGGTAGACCAAGTGAGCTACATTGCTAGTGTTCGTCATTTTACAGCTGTAGTTTTAAATTCCAATAGCAGAGTTTCATTTATAAAATAAGCATCATACAAATTTCCGGTTGATGTACAAATGAGTCTATTATTTTGAGCATTTTTGTGTTTTGTTTATTTGTAAATTACAGTCAGGCTAATACCGCTCCTAATTTTGGCTAAATAATGACCAAAATTCCAAGAATATTCCTAGGGGCCATTTTTAGTTTGTCCCTAACTAGCTGATAGGAAAACAATACGAGAACAAAAAGGAATAAATTATTTGAAAAATGCACACAATATTCCATGAGATCTTTGAGGCCTTATGGTATATGGTATATACACAGCTGAATAGTTTGTTTATACAATACGTGCATGGATTTAGCCATCACAAAGACAAAGTCCTGCAACACATTTCAAAATTGCGCTGTTTGGACATATCCAAAAGGTAAATACTTTTAAAATGCACAATTTATAATTACATTTATTATGCACCGACGCCGTAAGTGTTTCAGGTACTATATACATAACAAAGATTCATGAAAATATTGTGCTTTCCCGGTAATATCCAGGGGAAACGGGCACTGTGCCTATTGTAAGTAAAAGAAATGTGGCCAATCATATCAAATTCACCTGGCAAGCCCACCAGCGAGCACAATTCAGCAAAGATAGAAGCTGATCTTCAGAGGGACCAGGCGCCGCAGACTGAAGGTAGGTATCTTAGTCAGAGACCCCGCATCGTTCTCCTGTTCACCCGCAGTATAACCCAGTGTATTAGGTTTAGTGTGGGTGAACAGGATGACCATTTTCCTCTCAGAACCCTGGCTTAGTTAGGCTGGACTAGCATTACAAAGTGCATGTGTGGTATATGTTAAGATACCACCAGAAAAATCAGACATAATATACTATGGACTACAGGCAGTCTTTTCCTAAACCTATACTTTAATGTTGCTGTACTAAAATCTTCGCCTGTTTACTTTTCACACATTACAGTCTGATGTTGGAGGGGCAAGCTGTGCATAACTAGCTTGCCCCCTGACTGGTGAGCAGTTAAGGGGTTAAGAAATATACAGGCAAGGTTTTTAGCCCCCTCCCCCGTCTGTAAAAACTTGTTGGTAATTATAGTGGTATGTCCCATGGGTGGGGGGGAAGGAGTGCACCAATCAGGGGTCTAATAGTTTCCCGGGCTTTCAGGGGCCCTCCCCTGGGTATTTATAGCTGTGGTGCCTCCCTTCCCCCCTCAATCTGCCCAGGACCCGGAGTTTTGACTGCTGGCTGGTATGTGTCTTCCTTTTATTTGTGGCCTGGATGGAGCAGGAGGGTGAGGGCTGGCATGCTCCCTTATGGCTGAGCTGGCCTCCCCTCCTGTTGCACCCGAGGCGGGTTCGGGAGGCTGGCGGACCTCTCACAGTCCCGCTCTCCTACCCACTATAGTCCCTGTGAGCCCTGTCCCGCCCGTTCCTTTTGCCCTCTTCCCTGCCCGTGGCCAAAGCCCTCTCCCCTGCCTGTGCCTGTATCTCTCCCTCAGGGCATGCTCCTTATGAACATGCTCTGCTGTTTTCCTTGTCCCCCCCCCCCTGTCCCCCTCCGTCTCTTTTTCATCTTTGCGGTCCCCTCCTTCCCAACCCCCTGTCCCCCTCCATCCCCCCCCCCCCTCTCCCCCCCTGGCTCTGGAGGCAGCGGCCCCTGGGGGGCTGCTGCTGTTTTAACTCCCTATGTGCAAATGGACGCTTATTAACATCCATTTGCGCTCCTTCAGATATAATGCGCGCTCACAAGGTGAGCGCGCGTTATATCCGTGGGGTCCCGGTTGCTCTTAGAAACCAGGACCCATGCTACGCCGGACATCGCCGATCGGGCAGATGTCCGGCATTACATCTTTAGACGCGGCGATCTAAGTTCATCGCCGCGTCTGAAGATGTACTTTCAAGCATCCCGGCTGCTCAGTCGGGCTGACCGGGACAATCGCGATCTAATCCCGTTGTCCCGATCAGCTGGGAAGCAGCAGGAGGGTCACTTACCTGCCTCCTGCGCGCCCGCTCGTTGATTGATTGCTCCAAGCCTGAAATTCAGGCTTGAGCAATCAATCGTTGATGGCACCGATCATTGCCATGTTAATACATGGCAAGTGATCGGTGTTAGGAGCAGCGTGTGCAGGGTTATGGCTCCTATGGAGCTATAACATTGCAAAAAAAAAAAAAAAAAGAATTAAGTCAATAAAGGTCATTTAACCCTTCAATAATAAAAGTTTGGTTTGCCCCCTTTTCCCCATCCCCCCCCCAAAAAATTTAAAAATACAAAAATAAATACAAAAAATAAATAAATATATATATATATAGATATATATATGAAAATAATAATAAAAAAATAAAAAAAATCGATAAATAAATAAAAGTGTATATATGTATGTATATATAGGTATAACTAAAAAAATAAATAAAAAAATAAAATAAAAATCTGTGTGTTGCAGACATGCATGTATGTGGTATCTCCTCATGCGTGCATGTCTGGGGTATAACAATATGTCGTCGTTTGAAGTGTTCCGTCTATGGCGTGCACGCAAATATAAATAAATGAATAATTCAAATAAAATAATTTTAAATTAAAAGAAATAAATAAATATTAAATTTCATTATACACGTGATATACATAATAAATAATATTGGTAATTTAATACACATATGACATTTCTGTTTAGCATATTCGGTCAATTTTTCTACTGTATGTATTAATAAACGGCGTTCACAAAAAAAAAAAAAAAAAAAAAAAAAAACAATCCGAGAAAATGGCAAGGGTACCGCGGGCTCTTTCGGATTACGGCGCAAACTATTTGAGCTCTCCTATCGTCCCCTCTCATTTACCCAGCTTCTCACTCCGGCCACGCTGGCACCTCTCCCCTTACCACACCCCCCCTGCCCACTGCATCTGCCCCCCCCCCCCATCACCTCTCCGCCCCGTGTTCCCAGATCTCCCCCCCCTTCTTCCTCCTGCCTCTCCAATGCCCCCCGTGGAGGGGTAGTGAGTGTGGTGGCGGAGTGCCCGCGACCCGGCGGTCTCCGACTTGCCTTGTCCCACGCCTGCGGCGGTGGTGAAGTGATTCTTCCAGCTGTTGGCTTCTCTATCTTCTGGAATTGGTGGGTGTTCTGATGCGGGGCTTGGCCCCTTCCCCGGTTAGTGTGCTTATGGCTGCGTTCTGTGCAGTGTTCGTCCTTTTGTTTCTGTGTGTATGTTGAGTTTGGTCTCTGGTTGGGAGTTGAGTATGTCTTTTCTTGGGTTCTGGCTGTAGGTCAGTGGTCTGAGCAGCCATCAGTTGAATGTGTATTGTGTGGGAGACCAGAGTTCTAATCCTGCTTTCCTCCTCTATTTCAGGGTGCTTTGGTAGGGTATCATAAAGAAGTAAAAAAAAAAAAAAATAAATGTTTTCTGCGGTGAGTGCTCTTTTGGCCTTACGCTCTGGGTGGCCGGGGTTTGGCAGACTTGGCTCCTGCGGCTTGTTCCTTTTCCTGATTTGGTGGGTGCCGCCCAGTTACGGTTTTGTTTCTTTTGGTTTTCTCCCCCTTTTGTTTGGTTAATCTCTCCGTATTTTCCCAATCTCTGGTAGGCATGAGACTTCTGTATGTCGTTTTGGGTGCTTTAGCTGATGTGTTCGGTGGGTAGGTTTCGCTTGAGTCTCTGGGGGTAGGTTCGCTTGAGTCTCTGTTTGCCTTGCCTTGTGAGTTTTTCTGTTCGTGGTGGTATTCCGGAGGGCGATTCTCCTGTGCTCTGCGCTTGTGGGGGTGTGGTTTGTTGTTGCAAGGCTGACATGCAAATTGTGAAGCGTTCCATTTTTGGTGCTCGCTTCGGCAGCACATATGTTAAAATTGGAACAATACTGAGTAGATTAGCATGGGTTCCGCATGCCGCGTTGCCGTTGGTCTGCTGCTTTCCTGTGGTCAGGGTGTGATTGCTTTTTCTCTGTTTTGCTTTCTTCGTGGCTCGCTAGGTACCCTGGTCACGGTCCTTGCTGGTTTCCTGATTGTTCCACGTGGAATATGGTTCCGGGCGGAGTTTTTTCCTCCAGGTTGTCTCTGGCCGCCGAGGGTGTGTGGTATCTGTGCCCCCGCATATGTGCCCCGGGTGCACTAAGGGCTGACGTTTCGGCTGGTTGGGGTTTTTTCATGTGTCGTGCAGTGGACAGGCCTGCTTTCTGTTCCCCGTTGCAGCTCACGGGAAGCTCGCTCTGTTTCCGGATGTGGCCGGTTTGGTTGGTTTGTTGGTGTGGTTTGGTTTCCCAGTGGTGCTGCTGGGTGGTTTAGGCCTGGGTCTTGGTAGTCAGTGGGTTTCTGCCATGCTTGGGTTTTGTTAGCGCTTTTGCCTTGGTATTGGTTGTGGGACTTTGGGTGCTTGCTTCGGCAGCTCATGTTCTGGACTTGTAACGATACTGTGTGGGTTGGCTTGGCCCCTGCGCTTGGTAGCGCTCTAATTTGGTGTTACTTTTCTTCTTTTCTGGGGTGCTTTGAGTGATCGTGGCATGTTGTCGGTCTGACATTCGGGGAGTTGTCACTGATATTACTCTTGCGGATTTCTTCTTGTGTTCGGCTTGTTGTGCCTAGTGCTTCGCTGTTTGGAGTTACGATTTATTTTGGGGCTGTGCTCCCTGGGGTCGGTATTGGGTGTTGACGCTTTGTCTCGTTTTTCTCTGGCAGTGGTTCCGGAGGTTGCTCCCTCGGGCGGAGTCGGAAGGTTTGCCTGTGTGGCTGGCCCGTGGGTCATCGTGGAGTGTGGTGTGTATTTCTTGGTCCGCTTTGGTGGCTCCTGCGACTTGGTCACACTCACGGTAAGGCGTTTGCGAGTGGTTGGTGGTGTGGTGGCCGGGATGTCTACAGTGGAGGGGGGTCCCGGAGGTTCCAAATGTGTCTGTGGATAGGGGATTTGTTTTTGGTACCTGGAATGCCCTTTGTAGTAACCTTCCGGGCTCTGATGTTTATTCGTATTTCGTTTTCATATGATGTGATGACGGAGGTTGACTGCTGTGTCACCTCTCCAAGGAGGTTCGAGATTTGGGCTGTGTTCTCTGTGCATCCAAATAACATTCTTAGTACATGACGCCGGGTATCTTCACCTGTTCATGTGAATCACCTTCTATTCAAAAAAAGGAGAAAACAGGTGGGTGACTTTCCCATTGTGCTGCGACCCAGTGGGGTGCGGTTGGCGCATGGCGGGGGGTAATTTTTTCTTTTCTACTTTGCGGTTGGTGGGATGTTGGTGCGTACCTAGGGGCTGGGCCCGCGAGTGGGTGGCCTTGCTGTAGGCGAACGGTTTTTCCTATCAGTTTTGGGTCACTTGGTGGCAGCTGCGGGTCGGATTTTTGGTTGTCGCTTTTGCGTCGTTTTGCTCATCCGAGGTTTGCGCTGGCTTTTTTCGGGGCTATGTGGATGGGGCACTTCCTTTCTCCTCATCTGGGACTGGGGTGTCTGTTTTTTGGGTGCCTATTTTGTGCAATTTGCGACACAGTAATAAAAAAAAAAAAAAAAAAAAATTATAAAAATTAAAGGCCCCCTTTTTTGTCCGAGACTGCTTCGGCGATCCAGGTAGCGCAGCTTGTGCTGCATGGGGGTCAGCAAATGACAGTTTTTTCGGGTTGTCGTCCTATTGCTTGACGGGGCGGCTGTGGGGCGCCCCCCCCCTTTTTTCTTTTTTGCCCCACGCCCCCGATTATTCAGTTTCGAGTTTTTGTCTGTTTTGGGTTTTGCTTTTCTTTGGTAGGATGGGGTGTTGTGAGTTTGAGATTCGCCCTCTTTTGTATCGGGGCCGGCGGAGATGGCTTGGTTTCCGGAGAGGGTAGCGCAGCGCGTGGGGCGCTGGTGATCTGCATGTTGCGTTGCTATTTTCGCCCAGTTTGATGTTTCCCATATGTGTTATGTTTTGCGAGTGGTTTTCCGCAAGGTGGTGAGAGTGCTGCGGCTCTCTTCGATGTATGGGTGAGTCTGAGAGATGTGTTCGCACAAGAGTTATTAAAAAAAATAAAAATAAAAAGATTAATAAATAAAATGAATGAATACAAATTTATATAAGAAATAGGTCCTGGCGGCAGGTACCTCGGTTTTCCTGGAGAGGAAACGTGTTGGGCGGTTTTCCTGGAGAGGAAACGTGTTGGGCGGTTTTCCTGGAGAGGAAACGTGTTGGGCGGTTTTCCTGGAGAGGAAATGTGTTGAGCGGTTTTCCTGGAGAGGAAATGTGTTGAGCGGATTTCCTGGAGAGGAAATGTGTTGGGTGTGTCCGGGGGGCTGAAGTGGCCCCAGGTGTTGGCTATCCAGTATCTCTTGGGTGGGGGTCGGAGCCCAGTGTAGGGCTAACTGGTCTCCTCCGTGGCGGTAAGAAGACGGTGAAAGCGGGGTCAACCCGGGGTAGACCTCCACACAGGACAGTGTGGCAGCACCTCTCGGGTTGGCAAGAAGCCAATCGGTGTCTTTGTTACAGTTAAATTGTTATTTATATAAGTAATTTTATAAATAAAGCTGTGGCCGATCCCCACCCATAAAAAGTTGAATTGTTGTTGTGTCAGTTATTATTTAATTAATTATTGTAATAAGGGGGAGGGGTAGTTATAGCCTGCTAGGAGCTAATTGGGTCTCAACAGTCTGGAGGGGCAAGCTGTGCATAACTAGCTTGCCCCCTGACTGGTGAGCAGTTAAGGGGTTAAGAAATATACAGGCAAGGTTTTTAGCCCCCTCCCCCGTCTGTAAAAACTTGTTGGTAATTATAGTGGTATGTCCCATGGGTGGGGGGGAAGGAGTGCACCAATCAGGGGTCTAATAGTTTCCCGGGCTTTCAGGGGCCCTCCCCTGGGTATTTATAGCTGTGGTGCCTCCCTTCCCCCCTCAATCTGCCCAGGACCCGGAGTTTTGCCCTCCCTCCCTCCCTTTTTTGTATGTCGGTTTATTGTAAGTCACAGCTTGGCGGTAAGAAGACGGTGAAAGCGGGGTCAACCCGGGGTAGACCTCCACACAGGACAGTGTGGCAGCACCTCTCGGGTTGGCAAGAAGCCAATCGGTGTCTTTGTTACAGTTAAATTGTTATTTATATAAGTAATTTTATAAATAAAGCTGTGGCCGATCCCCACCCATAAAAAGTTGAATTGTTGTTGTGTCAGTTATTATTTAATTAATTATTGTAATAAGGGGGAGGGGTAGTTATAGCCTGCTAGGAGCTAATTGGGTCTCAACAGTCATGCCTATATCTTCATTTGTTTCTGTTACTTGGGGCATTTACTTTCTTACATGTAACATCTTGTGACTATGCATATTCATTCATTTGCAGCTCTTGACTTAGTAAAATGAAAACTCTATTTAATAAGTGTTCTGTTTGAATGTGTGCTAGTATTTTTTTTATAGCTTTTAAATTTATGAGATACTGTGTATATAGTGTATTTTAAATATATTGCATTTGGGCAGGGTTTTATATTTTATGCCTATAGACATTAACCCTTTAACGATGCAGGACGTATATTTACGTCCTGCGCCGGCTCCCGCGATATGAAGCGGGGTTGCGCTGCTATCCCGCATCACATTGCGTCGGTCCCGGCGCTCATCAACGGCCGGGACCAGCAGCTAATACCACACATCGCCGATCGCGGCGATGTGTGGTATTAACCCTTTAGAAGCGGCGGTCCAAGCTGACCGTCGCTTCTAAAGCGAAAGTGAAAGTATCCCGGCTAGTCAGTCGGGCTGTTCATCCCGAACAGCTTGCAGGACACCGGGAGGGCCCTCACCTGCCTCCTCGGTGTCCGATCGACGAATGACTGCTCCGTGCCTGAGATCCAGGCAGGAGCAGTCAAGCGCCGATAACACTGATCACAGGGGTGTTAATACACGCCTGTGATCAGGATGAGAGATCAGTGTGTGCAGTGTTATAGGTCCCTATGGGACCTATAACACTGCAAAAAAATGTTTTTAATAAAGGTCATTTAACCCCTTCCCTAATAAAAGTTTGAATCACCCCCCTTTTCCCATAAAAAAAATAAAACAGTGTAAATAAAAGTAAAAATAAACTTATGTGGTATCGCCGCGTGCGTAAATGTCCGAACTATAAAAATATATCATTAATTAAACCGCACGGTCAATGGCGTACGCGCAAAAAAATTCCAAAGTCCAAAAAAGCGTATTTTGGTCACTTTTTATACCATTAAAAAATGAATAAAAAGTGATCAAAAAGTCCGATCAAAACAAAAATCATACCGATAAAAACTTCAGATCACGGCGCAAAAAATGAGCCCTCATACCACCCTGTACATGGAAAAATAAAAAGTTATAGGGGTCAGAAGAGGACATTTTTAAATGTATAAATTTTCCTTCATGTAGTTATGATTTTTTCCAGAAGTACGACAAAATCAAATCTATATAAGTAGGGTATCATTTTAACCGTATGGACCTACAGAATAATGATATGGTGTCATTTTTACCGAAATATGTCTTCGATTTTGTCGCACAATGATTTTTTTTCCGTTTCGTCGTGGATTTTTGGGTAAAATGACTCTGCTACACACAGCCCAGAGCAGTCCAGTGTGAGATGAGCTATGATTGGCTAAGGCTGCACACACACCCCTCAGCACTCCAGACTGCATTACCTGATTTTGAATTATTTACCATCAGGAGTGTGATAGCAAAAATTAGTTTTAATGAAAGTGCCCATTTAGGGTTTTTCCATTTTTGCACTTTTGTTTTTTCCTCCTTACCTTGTAAAAATCATAACCCTTTCAATTTTCCACCTAAAAATCCATATTATGGCTTATTTTTTGCATCACCAATTCTACTTTGCATCTACCTGTATGCACCGCAGCTGCAACATCACACACAGGTCTTGACAGGCTGATACAGTGAGCGGAGGTCTGGAGGCTGCAGAGTCTGTACTGGGAGTTGTACAGACAGGACACTCACATCGGCCTCTACTCTCTGTCTTTCCACTGCTCTTGGCTCTTCCTCCTGTCAGCACAGTCATTGCAGCTGCTCGGGGGAAGATCTGCAGCCCTGGGTGAGAGGAAAGGGGAACCAAATGCGTGAGGAAGGGGGGTGGGAGTCCTGTATGTGGGTTGGTTTGGGGGTCGGGCTTGCTGCAGAGGGGGAACCTATGATGTGGATGGGGGATTGCTGGAGAAGGGAGACCAGTTATGTGGGGGGCTGAAGAGGGGGTGGACCCATGATGTGGGGGCTGGAGAGGGTGGACCTGTGATGTGAGGGGGGTGCTGGTGGAGAGGGGGGACCTGTTATGTGGAGGCTGGAAAGGGGGGTCCTGGGATGTGTGTGTGTGTGGGGGGGGTGGAGGGTTTGCTGGACATTGACAGCGCACAGCAATAGTGCCGGGCTCAAAAGGATCGCGGACCTCGGGAACAGGTAATTATAACACCGGGGATGGGGGGAGGCGATGGGGCAGCTGTGGTGGTTGGACTGAGGAGGACTGTGTATAGAAGCAAAGTGGGGACCAGATAACGCTATATATCTGGTCCACACTTCGCTTCTATACACATATGCCTCTCAAGCGCTATCACTGACAAGCAGAGCATCGGTCAGCGACTTTCCAGAGAGATGCTCTGCTAATAAAAGGCTTGTCAATGATAGCGCTACCGGGAGCTTATGATTGCGCTGTGCGGGGGGGAATATATAACATGCGCTGTGCAGGGGCCGTAGTGATGTCGCGAACATAACATTTTCCGCCATTGACTTCAATGGGCAGGCGAATTTTAAAACCCACAGGGACTTGAACCCAAGGCCCCAGCGCTGCAAGTCAGCAGTGCTAACCGCTGAGCCACCATGCTACCATTTCCATACATCTAATATGCACAGTTGCTAAAATGGACAGAGATGTCAGAAAAATTAGGCATGTACACATGGCTCAAAAATTTGGTATTGTTGCAGCCGCAGCTGTAGCAGGACCCAGAAAAATTGCGGCAGCATAAAAAGTGCAGCACCAGAGGCCAGAAAAATTAGGCATGTACACATGGCTGAAAAATAAGAACAAGCGCATATCCAAGAGTCCAGAAGACTCTATAATGCAAAACGGAGAAACAGACGAAGAAATTATTTTCTAAATAAAATGTTTCATCCCTCTCTGTATTTTATTTAAGTGTTCCTTGGTGTAATGGTTAGTACTCTGGAAAATTCAAGTTTAAATTATCAGAAAGTCCAGAAGACTCTATGATGCAGGACGGTGAAAATAACAGAGAAATCCTTTTCCAAATAAAATTTTTCATCAAATCAAGATGAATGCAGCGGCCAGAAAAATTGCAGCAGCAGAAAAAGTGCAGCACCAGAGGCCAGAAAAATTAGGCATGTACACATGGCTGAAATATAAGAACAAGTGCATATCCAAACGTCCAGAAGACTCTATGATGCAGGACGGTGAAAATCACAGAGAAATCCTTTTCAAAATAAAATTTTTCATCAAATCAAGATGAAAGCAGTGGCCAGAAAAATTGCAGAAGCAGAAAAAGTGCAGCACCAGAGGCAAGAAAAATTAGGCATGTACACATGGCTGAAAAATAAGAACAAGCGCATATCCAAGAGTCCAGAAGACTCTATAATGCAGGATGGAGAAACAGACAAAGAAATTATTTTCTAAATAACATTTTTCATTAAATAAACAAACAGAGTTCTTCCCTCTCTGTATTTTACTTTTGAAAATGTATGTTAAAAAATCACAAGCAACAAGCGTTCCTTTGTGTAATGGTTAGTACTCTTGAAAATTCAAGTTTAAATTATCATAAAGTCCAGAAAACTCTATAATGGAGGACGGTGGTGTGGCGTGACACTGCCGTATCCGGGATGTGGAATAGCACCTGGGGAGCTGGGCGGGGGGTGCCGGTGATGTAGAGCAAGACGCAGCAGTGGAAGAGGACTCGGCCGAGGATGTTATGGAAGAGAATGGAGTAGGAGGAGATGAGCTGCAAGTCGTGGCGATGTCACCAACTCCTCTGCAGAGCCACGCATTCCATGCTTGGCAGCCGTCACCAGGTTTACCCAATGTGCAGTGTGGGTGATATACCTGCCCTGACCATACTTTGCAGACCAGGTATAAGTGGTCAGATGGACCCTTGCCCCTACACTGTGTGCCAGACAGGCCATAATTTCCTTTTGCACAATGGAGTAAAGGTTGGGGATTGCCTTTTGTGCAAAAAATTTTGGCCGGGTACATTCCAAAGCGGTGTCCCAATGGCTACAAATTTAAACGCCTCAGACTCCACCAGCTTGTATGGTAAAAGCTGGTGGGCTAGCAGTTCCGACAAGCCAGCTGTCAAACGCCGGGCTAGGGGTTGACTTTGAGACATTGTCTTCTTGTGCTCAAACATCTCCTTGACAGACACCTGACTGTGGGCAGATGAGCAGGAACTGCTCAAGGCGAGAGACGGAGAGGCGGATGGTTGAGAGGGGGCAAGGAGGGCAGCAGTGGTTGACCTGGCTGAAGATGCTGGACCAGGAGGAGGATGGCGGCTTTGACTTTGTGTGCTGCTTGTACTGACGTGTTGATCCCATAGGCGTTTGTGATGTGACATCATGTGCCTTCGCAAAGCAGTTGTGCCTAGGTGGGTGTTGGACTTCCCACGACTCAGTTTCTTCTGGCACAGGTTGCAAATGGCCTCACTGTTGTCAGAGTCAGACACACAAAAAAATGCCACACTGTTGAGCTCTGCGATTACGGTATTCTGGTGGTGGCAACAGCATGCGTTGATTGGCGTACCGTCTGGCTGACCCCAGGGGCCGATGCATGCTGTCTGACTGTGCCACTAGCATCTTGCAACAACCTCCCCCTGCTTCCAACTCGTCTCCTCCTCCTCTCTGTCTCCCCATCTGAACTTTCCCCCTCTTCTTCCCTTCTAGCGGGCACCCACGTGGCATCCACGGACACATCGTCATTATCAATACCTTCACCGCTATCTGACACCTCAAGAAAGGAAGCAGCAGCGGGTACAACATCATCATCACACCGTACGTCCATGTGTGTAATGCTGCCTGACTGAGACATATCCAATAATGGTTGCGCAATCACTCATGTCTTCAAACTGACGGATCAAGTAAAGCTGCTACGGTGCTAGTGTTGGTGGTGGCGGCAGACGGGCAAGTGGTAGCATGAGAGGTGCCCGAAGCTAAGCTAGAGGAGGAGAAGGACGGTGCGTCAAGGTTCCAAGCGAAAGCTGTAGTAGATTGAGTGTCTTGTGATAGCCAGTCAACTAAGTCCTCAGAACTTTGGAGGTTCAGGGTACGTGGCCTCTGAACACTGGCCATTCTAGGGCCAAAGGGAATCCCAGCACCACGGCGGCCCCTGCAGGGTAGCCTTCCTCTGCCTGTCATTTTTTTGGTAAAATTTGCACAAGTGTCACACCAAATGTGATTTGCACTAGGGTGACACAATTTGCCCTGCAGGCAAAAAAAACTGGTAGCTTTGACGTGAACTGACAATGACGACTGGTTTTATTTAACAGCCAAAAAAAGTATTTTTTTTTAATTTTCACAACTGTCACACCAAATGTGATTTCCACTAGTGTGACAATGAGCAAAAAAGCTTGCCAGCGGAGTTCCCCTTTTAAGCAGTGGTCCCCAACAAGGGTGTCTCCAGCTGTTGCAAAACACACGGACTGATATATTTCAGCCCTTTGAATACTGTAGTAGTTAGTTGCTTTAAAGAAAAAAAGCTTGCCAGCGGAGTTCCCCTTTTATGCAGTGGTCCCCAACCAGGGTGCCTCCAGCTGATGCAAAACACACGGACTGATATATTTCAGCACTTTGAATACTGTAATAGTTAGTTGCTTTAAAGAAAAAAAGCTTGCCAGCAGAGTTCCCCTTTTAAGCAGTGGTCCCAGAGCAGGGTGCCTCCAGCTGTTGCAAAACACACGGACTGATATCTTTCAGCCCTTTGAATACTGTAGTAGTTAGTTGCTTGAAGGAACTTAAATTTTATACTGGAGTACCCCTTTTAACCAGCGGTTCCCTCCCAACCAGGGTGCCTCCAACTGTTGTAAGATACACGGACTGATATCTTTCAGCCCTAAAAAAGGCTTTTTTGGGTGCTGTCCTCTAAGCAGATGTTACACTAGTGTTTTAGAAGTAAACTGGACCCTGAATACACCACCTAGCAGCAACCTAGCTATCACTTTCCCTATACAGCAGGAGCAGCTTCTCTGACCCTCCACTTCCTAAGCCTGCGTCATGCTGAATGAGGGTAGAATGGCGTCCGTGCAAGAGGTAGGAGGGTCTGAAAGGGAGGGACTGCTGCTGATTGGCTGTAATGTGTCTGCTGACTCTGACTCACAGGGTCAAAGTTTACTGCAATGTTAAAGTATAGGGGGCGGATCGAACTTCACATATGTTCGCCCGGAGATGCGAACGCGAACATGCTAAATTCGACGGGAACTGTTCGCCGGCGAACAATTCGCGACATCTCTAGCGGGGGGCATATATAACATGCGCTGTGCGGGGGGCATATATAACATGCGCTGTGCGGGGGGCATATATAACATGCGCTGCCGCTGCGGCTTGGCAGGGGGACAAGATATAAATAAGCTTTGGGGACATATACATTCCCCCCAGCGATTCTATATATCTTTCCCCATTGCAGCTCTTCTATTTAGAACCCTGCAGGGATCCCTGCATGGCTCTTCGGTATGGGCCAATCAGGGATCCCGGCTGGGAATTTGAAAATGAAAGCAAAATACATCGTACATCACTGGGGAGAGGAGCACACTGCCCGATCCCCTGCTTAATAACTTTTGATCGGATCGGGTCTCAAAAGTGAGACCTGATGCGATAAACCCCTTTGCCCCTGTACTACTATCCCCAACATGGAACAGACCCTGTTCCATGATGGGGGCAGGATTTAGTCAGTTTTGAGTCATTTCCCGACAGCTCAGAGCTGTCGGGTTTTGATGAAGAAAAATTCACAGGTTTTCTTGTGAGTTTTTCGTCATACTCCGAGTGTTTTTTCTTTTTTATTGGGAAAATGACCCTTTTTGTGATAACCACGCCCATTTTGACAGGTTTAAAAAACACTCGGAGTGATGATATATTTTGTCGGGTTGTGCGACCAAATTTGTGTTGCATGGGCTATACGACACAAATTTGGTCACACAACCTGACAAAAATAGTCGGGTTGACATTAGTACATGGCCAGTGGGTCCTTGTTTTACAATTATCAACATTTTTTTTTTCTATAACTCTCATGGCAATATCCAATGCCACTTATAGGGGCATATGGGCCAGAATAATGACTCTAGGGTCTTTAAAGAGTCAAATATGGGGAAAGCGCTATATGCCAACCGCCTGAGGATCCTTGAGCCAAAAACCCTACCAGGATCAGATGGACCTCCACTGCCTCATGTTTTGATGAAGCATTCCAAATGCATCTGAAATTATTAAAGCCCTTTGCAAGGAGAAGTTTGAACAACAAACGTTGTGTCTTTAATTACCAGCTGACAAGTGCAAGGAGATATGTGGAATGCTCATTTGAACTTTTCGCAATTAAGTGGAGGGTCCTAACCACAACCATTAATTTAAAGCCAGAAAATATGGACAAAGTTATCAAGGCATGTGTTGTACTGCACAACTATGTTCTCAGTAAGGACCCCTCATACACCGCTGTATGTGAAGAAATTGAGCCATGTGAGTTGGTGGACATGGGGGACATGTATCATTATTTGTGTATGGTAGAAGCATTTTACCCCTTTTCCCGAATTCTAAATTATGTGCAGAAGCGCTAAATTTATCAATCAAGCGCAATGAGCTTCATAAATTGCGGGTAAATATACTAATCTCCTAAATCCACTCTTTGGAAAATAGAATCAATGATTTAGAGCATCTTGCTACGTTAAGTCCAAGTGGCTTATATTTGCGCAAAAAAAATAGCTCTTGCGGCAAAATTTTTGGTGCAAAAGAAAAGAACGCAATTAATAAATCCATGCATACTATAGATGTTACTCCAAGGTACCCTGATTCAGCCACATTTGGAGGACATGCTCTGCCAAAACGTGCGCAAAAAAAATGCGCAAAAAAAGGGCTTGCGCAAAATTTTGCGCAAAAAGATACACACAAAACAGGGGTAAAATCTTTGATACATGTCCCCCATGGAACCTGTCAGTGTCAGGGTACCAGGGTCTGCTATGGACGTGCAGAATAAGTTTGTGATGTACTTTAATTCCTCCCAAGAAGCTTTGCCATGGCAAGACAACATTTCTTGGTATGTATATGAAAATTGCATTTTATAGCTATCATGTCAGAGGATGATCTTTAAAAAAAAAATTTATTTATAATTTTTGACTAATAGTGTGTAAAGGAAGACTGTTGGATTTGCCAATGGCAACCATTCATCCTGTTTATTTAGTAATACGAAATTTTACTAATGCAATAAACAGAGATTGGTTGCCATGGGCATACTACTCCTATATACATGTTCAGCATAAGTTTCATAGATTTCATCCTAGACTCTGAGTTTTCAACTTGTTTGTGTTAACCCCTTAATGACCTAAGACACAAATGTACATCCTGGTTTGGCGGTACTTCGCGCACCAGGACGTACATTTACGTCCTGTGTGTGACCGCGAGCATCGGATCGGTGCTCGCGTTGTACACAGCAGGTTCCGGCTGCTATCAGCAGTAGTGTTGAGCGGCATAGGCCATACACAGTCTCACACAGTAGTGTTAGAGCCTTCTTTACACCACACAAGCTGGAAGCAGAGAGGGATGATCACTGTGATGTGTACTGAAAAAAAAAAACGGAAAAAAACCTGAATATTCGTAATTCAGAATATATAGTGCTATATTCGCGAATAAAATTAGCATCGCGAATATTCGCAAGCAACACTAATCAGCAGCCGTGGACCCGCCGCTAATGGCCAACATCCGCAATCGTGCGGATGTCTGCCATTAACCCCTCAGATGCTGTGATTAGTACAGATCACGGCATATACGGCAATATGCAAGTTAAAATGGATGGTCGGATCGCCTGCAGCACTGCCGCGGCGATCCGATCATCTGTAATGGCGGACGGAGGCCCCCTCACCTGCCTCTGTCCGTTTCCCGCTGTCTCCTGCTCTTGTCTGATCAGGATACTTGAGACCACTATACAGTGGTCTCTAAATTGTAGCCCTCCAGATGTTGCAAAACTACAACTCCCAGCATGCTTAGACAGCTGTTTGCTGTCTGGTCATGCTGGGATTTGTAGTTTTGCAACATCTGGAGGGCCACAGTTTGGAGATCACTGTGAAGTAGTCTCTAAACTGTAGCCCTCCAGATGTTGCAAAACTGCAAATCCCAGCATGCCCAAACAGCAAACAGCTGTCTCGGCATGCTGGGAGTTGTAATTGCGTACCTCCAGCTGTTGCATATCAGTACATGCTGGGAGTTGTAGTTTTGCAACAGCTGGAGGCACACTGGTTGGAAAATACTGAGTTAAGTAATAGAACCTAACTGAAGGTTTTCCAACCAGTGTGCCTCCAGCTGTTGCAATAGTACAACTCCCAGCATGCATGGTCTGTCAGTACATGCTGAGAGTTGTAGTTTTGAAACAGCTGGAGGTTTGCCTCCCCATGTGAATGTACAGGTTAACAGTAAGTTTCCTGCTTGAAGTTTGAGCTGCAGCAAATTTTTCACCGCAGTGCAAACTCCTAGCGGGAAACTCACTGTAAACCTCCGCCAGTGCGAATGTACCCTAAAAACACTACACTACACTACACTAACACAAAATAAAGGGTAAAATACAACATATACACCCCCCTACACTGTCCGCCCCAATAAAAATGAAAAACGTATGGTATGGCAGTGTTTCCAAAACGGAGCCTCCAGCTGTTGCAAAACAACAACTCCCAGCATTTCCAGACAGCCACTGACTGTCCAGGCATGCTGGGAGTTGCTCCCTCCCCCCACCCCCACGTGAATGTACAGGGTACATTCACATGGGTGGGGGTTTACAGCAAGTTTCCCACTTCAAGTTTGAGATGCGGCAAATTTTCTGCTGCAGCGGGAAACTCACTGTAAACCTCCGTCCGTGTTATTGTACCCCAAAAACACTACACTACACTAACCCTAAGTAAAGAGTAAAACACTACATATACACCCTTACACTTACACAGGCATGCTGGGAGTTTAGCAACAGCTGGAACTCTTTTTATTTGAAAAATATTAAACTTTTCACAAAAACAATGCTTAATCAGCTGAAACATAAACAATGAAAAAGTAACATAAATATACGCTTTTTGTTACAGAATTAAAAGACCTTCCTAACCGGCCAGCCCATCTTAACTCAACTAACAAATAATGCCTACTACTACTAATTCTACCCTATTATCCTTCCAAACACACACACACACATTCATTACCATCCATAACATAAATATAGTTTTTTTTTATCTAAGTTTTAACTGAAAAACATCCAGATAGGAAACCTCACGTACCATACACAACACACATGAAACAAAAATAAATATGTCTAACTGCCATAACAAAATAATGTAAAAAAAAATTAAAAATAAATAAAATAAAATTTTGGCTACTGCCATAACCAAAAACAAAAGAATTTGGGCTTACTGCCATAACAAAAAAAAAAGAATTTTGGCTTACTGTCATAACCAAAAACAAAAGAATTTTGGCGAACTGCCATAACCAAAAATAATTCCAACTTGGAAGAAGTTTGTGTGTTTTTTTTTTTTTACGCTATAATATCAGCTAAAAACTGGTCCAGCTGCCTTTACCCTACAATGAGGTATAACACTAAACAAAAATGCTTATACATAAAACTATTTATACTTAAGAAATGCACATAAATAAACCTACACTATGAACAATCCCATCACCCACACCACCACCCCCTGGAAATGGGTCAGAGTTCATGAATCACAGTTTTAACAGAAATAGTCATTGTCCATAAACTGACCCAAGCCAGACCCCAAAAAAAAAATTTAAACCCACCTCCCCCAAAAAACCCCACCCAACCTAAAATACACCCCTCGCCCACTAAATTATAAACTGACTAAACAATATACAAACTCACTACAACCACAGAAACCATATAAAAAAACTGAGTAATACAGTACTATACCACAAACCCCACCAGGCCCAAGTTTGGTTGCCTGCAAGCCCTTTACATTCAAATGACAGAAAACAAAACAAAAAGCTAGAGTGACATGCATAGCCCACCACCAGGAACAAAGATGGCAATCTTGATAAAACTAAGTTTCAAAAACCTTTCCCTATCAATCTTACCTCTAACCCTATCTGACCTTATACTCCCCCTAACGTCTATATACTGTCACTAACCAAAATTAAGATACTTTACCTTAAGGGCCTAGAACCTAGGGCACATCAAAAGAAAACCCTCTCCATAGGAGAGAAGCCCTACTGGTACCAAGACTGCCATACTCCAAAGACCTGATCTTCCCGAGGTCACCGGTGATATTCCTACAGACCTCCACCTCGGAGAGGAGTTTCTGTTGGGTCGACACTAAACACAGTGCATTCCACATGTAGTACCTAACCACTATGCTGACTATGAATAAAGTTCCCCCGTCTCGGCCACCCAGGTTCCTAAATGCCCCATAATCCCACTCCGGATAGGTAAGGCCGGCAAGTTGATTCCAGCCGATAGAAGCACCCACCCAGTTGTAAACCCCTATATTAAAGGGTCAATGAAGCAGGAAGTGATCCATGCTTTCCAGCGTGTCCCCGCACTCTTCTCGGGGACATCCCCGGTCATCAGAGTTCCTGTACTTCAGGTTGTCCCTTACATATAGCTTCCCCTGAAAGCAGTGCCAAGCCAAGTCCCAAAACTTCTGGGGATCCGTTTCATGTTCAAAAGATAACACCTCACCCTCAGATCCCGACATGGGCAGTCCCTGAGCGCCAGAGGCTTCTGGAAGTGGGTCAACAGAACCCGTTTGTCAAGGAACTGCCTTGACTGGGTTCTGATCTACCACACTCCCAGACCCCACCGACGTATCGCCTTCAGAGTCGGGGTAGCATAAGCCAGAACATATCCATGGGGCGTACGGAGGTCCTTCACTTGCCTTCCTGTCTCCCATTCCTGGAAGAAAGGCCGAAACCAATACCTGCAGGAGATTACCCACAGAGGAGCCCTCTCCGACCAGAGGTTTGAGATGTTGGCTTTCAAGAAGGTGTTCGTTAAGAACAACACAGGGTTTACCATAGATAAACCCTGTAGTCTCCTCGTGCGGTACGTAACCTCCCTCTTCACTAGGTTCAACCTGTTCCCCCATAACAGTTGGAAAAACAGGCTGTAGATCCTCTTATAGTAAGCCTCTGGCAAGATACATACACTGCCAAGATAGATAAACAAGGGGAGCAGGTATGATTCGATCAGGTGTGCCCTTTCCCTGATCCACCTTCTGAGGGGCATCCTGGAGCTTACCGTCCCAGTTTTTGGTGGGATAATCATCCTGGCCGAATGTGATGCCTAACACCTTTGCGGATTCTTTGAGCCTTGGAAGGGTGTCTGGGAGATCAAACATGGGATCTCCCCCTCCCAGCCAGAGACTTTCACACTTATCCCGGTTGATCTTAGGCCCGGATGCCTCCGAGTAGCGGTCCACCTCTGACATCACCACATCGACCTCCTCCCTCGAGGAGACAAAAATAGTGACATCATCAGCGTACGCCACCACCCTCTGGACAGCCTCCGGCTCCGCCAGACTCATCTTGACTCCCGCCAATGGTCACCCTCCTAAGGAAGGGATCGATCGCGAACACATGTAAAAGCGGGCTGAAGGGACAACCCTGACGGACTGCAGACCCCACCTCAACAGAGCGGCCAGACCAACCGTTCACCAGCGGGAAACTCTCTTCCCCTGCATACAAGATCTTAAGCCAATTAACAAAAATACTCGGTAAGCCATATCTCAGGAGGACGGACCAGAGGAATTCGTGATTCACACGATCAAATGCTTTGGCCTGATCCAGAGACAGCATGTACCCCTTCTAGAGACCTTCACTACTCCACTCCACTGCCTCCCTGACACTAAAGACAGCACTTAAGGTGCTTCTGCTTGGAACAGTGCAGTGCTGGGTCCCCGAAAGGAGCCGGGGTGCAAACTTCACCAACCGATTAAACAGTGTCTTGGCCAGAAGCTTCCTGTCTGTATTGAGAAGAGCTATGGGTCTCCAATTCTCAATACGGCTGGGGTCTTTACCCTTTGAAAGAAGAATCAGGGCTGACCTCTTCATTGACTTCTGTAGAGAAAAAGACAAAAAGAGAGGTGCGCTTCTAGTGCGGATGGTTCAGACAGGTGAGCCCCTTAGGATAATTAGGTAGGCTTACCAGAAATTGTCATGCTCAGGGCACAACACCTATATCTGCATGTAGTATCGGTGAAGATGAGGTCAGCAGCTCCTGAAGTCCTCTCTGAGTGAGCTAGTCACTCAGCATTTCTGATACATTCTGGAATAATGTGAACCAAAGGCCTGGGACACATAAAAGGAGGACTGGGTTCCGAGCGCTTCCCCTCCTAGTAGAGTACTGAATCTTAGGCAGGCAGATCCATAGAATAAAAAGGGAGTTTATTCGCAACAATAGTTTCGAGTCTTGTGCCAGACTCTTCTTCAGGCATATGACAAGGGGTTCAAACACATACACTTAAAATACCCGGGACCCAAAATGGTTCCGGGTGAAAGGTCACAATGACATTACTCTTAAATTACAAAATATAACATGCAACATAAAAGGTGATAAAAGCATAAGAATATATACATATATAAAAGTTAAGATTAGATGGAGTTTGGTATAAAATTTATATGTTTGCCCATTTGGCAGCGCTGGAGACTCCCGATCAGCGGAGGTTAATCACGGCATCAGAAAGAGGCTGATGCGTGACGCTCGCCATAGCGAGTGATGGGGGTGGATAAAATGTAGCGCATAGTAGACAAAAACTTTTGTGAATGAAGAAAATCAAAATGAGGCTGAGTGGTGGGGGTGGATACAATGTAGCGCATAGTAAGCAAAAAGGAGCAAGATGACATAACCTTTGTGAATGAAGGAAATCAAAACGAGGCTATTCACCAGGGACCTGCAGGGAAAAGCAGGGCTTGCTGACAATCCACTATTCCATATTAGGAACGTAATCCTGATGCACGGGAACACTCTAAGTATACCGATCTCAGTATAGGTAGTGCCCCTGAAGACAATAGGAGTGTATAAAAAGAAGACATTACCCTGATGGTAGTGAAGGTGTTTATCCAAGGTGCTGTTGTGGGAGTAAGAGCATCTGATCCTGTATGGGCTCCGCTGTATAGGGTCATGACTAAAAAAGTCTCAATGAGTAAAAAGGGGGGACTTGAACATGGTGGCAATTGATGAATATTGTCTGTAATAGCAACCAGTCCCACAGTGTAGGTTATATATATGTAAAATATAATAACCAATTGTCACGCTACAGGGAACCGTATGCACCAGTCCACAGTGGACTAATAAGTGATAGTAAACAGGGCAACTGTCCTGGAAGTTGGTGATAATGACAATATGGGAAAATGTTGTTATAATAAAGAAAATATATATAAAGGAATATAAATAGACCGGTAGAGATACAGAGATGGAAATGACTAAATTGGACGGCCGCCGGGGTTTGGATGACAGAGGTGAATGATCGACATCCGAAATTATAGGACTGTTTCAACTATCTCATTTAACCCCTTGGGTGCAACCGTTGACAATTTGTACATCCAATAGATTTCTTTTTTCTTTAAAGTCTCAAAACGGTTAGCACATTCCACTGGAATGTGGTCAATTGGAGTTACCGTGTAAACGTCCTGTTCATCTGGGTGAGTCAGGGCACAGTGTCTTGAGACCCCATGGAGCAGAAACTTTTTCTTGACGTTCTGTCTATGTTTGTTTAAACGGTTTCTGAGAGGTTGTATAGTCCGACCCACATATTGCAAATGGCACTTACATTCCAGGAGATATATAACATAAGAGGAATCACATGTAAGTCTGTATTTGATGTTAAATCTTTCTTGAGTGGTATTGGATACAAAATCCGTCCGCATGTTTTGAATCTCTCTGCAGCACAGACATCTCTTGGCATTGCACCTATACGACCCCATGGACAAAATGGGTTTTCTAGTTATGAATTTGTGCTGCTTTATAATACTGGGTGCCAATATATTTTTTAGGGTGAGTGCCCTTCGATAGGTAATGGGTGGTTTGGTAGGAAGAATTGCACTGAGAGTGGCGTCATTTTGCAAAATGTGCCAATGTTTATTTAGAGTTTTCTTAATCATACTTGCGGAATCACAGAACGTGGTGATAAAATTAAGCCTCTGTGTATCACTCGTATTCTTGGTATTTCTTGGTTTAATACAGTCTCCTTGTGTCTGATCCTTTACTCTATTATAGGCATCACGAACAATAGATTTGGGATACTTCTTCTCTGTGAATCTTTTAGACAAAATCTTTGCTTGTGTGGCAAAGGTGTTATCTTCCGTACAGTTTTTCCTAATTCTCTTGTACTGTCCATATGGCACATTATTCAGCCATTGTTTTTGGTGAGCACTGTTGTATTCCAGGTAACTATTGACGTCTACCTTCTTAAAGTAGGTAGACGTAATATAGTAAGTACCTTTGTGTGCGATATTCAAATCCAAAAAATTGATGTTGTCCTCGCTGTACTCAATAGTAAATTTGATCCCCCAATCATTGGAATTTAGGTTGGCCAAAAATGCCCCTATAGATTCCTCCGGACCCTTCCATAGGAAGAAGAGATCGTCGATATAGCGGCGAAAGAGTTGTATATGCGTAGAAAATTCCGGTGATCCCGTAATGAATTTTTTCTCGAATGCCCCCATGAAAAGGTCGGCATAGGCCGGGGCAACCTTTGACCCCATAGCCGTACCGTTACATTGATGATAAACCTGTTTGTTGTATATTAAGTAATTATTCTCCAATATGAACTTAAGGCCTTTAATGATGAAATTCCTATGATATTCAGTAATGTCAGGATCATTCTCCAAGAATTCTTCCACACATTGGACCCCAATCTCATGGCCAATGTTGGTGTATAACGACGTGACGTCACAGGTTATCAGGTAAACCCCTGGTTCCCATCTGATGGTAAGCAGCTGTTCTATGAGCTGGGTCGAGTCACGGAGATAACTAGGTAGTGATATAACATGTTCTTGTAGATATAAATCAATGTAATGTGACAAATTACTGGTCAAACAATTAGTGTTAGATATTATCGGACGACCCGGTGGTCTGGTGATGGACTTATGGATCTTTGGCAAGAAGTAGAAATAAGGTTTATTATCATTGTTGTACTGTAAGAATTTGTGTTCATGTTTATTTAAAATGCCATCTGAGAGGCCACTGTTTATAAGTTTATTGTATTCTTCTAAGATTCTTTTGTATGGATCTTTTCCAATCTGCTTGTAAAAGTTTTTATCCGACAATATATGGAGGGACTCCTCCTCATAATATTCCAGACTCATGATGACCACCCCACCCCCTTTGTCCGCCGGGCGAACGTCACGCATCAGCTTCTTTCTGATGCCGTGATTAACCTCCGCTGATCGGGAGTCTCCAGCGCTGCCAAATGGGCAAACATATACATTTTATACCAAACTCCATCTAATCTTAACTTTTATATATGTATATATTCTTATGCTTTTATCACCTTTTATGTTGCATGTTATATTTTGTAATTTAAGAGTAATGTCATTGTGACCTTTCACCTGGAACCATTTTGGGTCCCGGGTATTTTAAGTGTATGTGTTTGAACCCCTTGTCATATGCCTGAAGAAGAGTCTGGCACAAGACTCCAAACTATTGTTGCGAATAAACTCCCTTTTTACTCTATGGATCTGCCTGCCTAAGATTCAGTACTCTACTAGAAGGGGAAGCGCCCGGAACCCAGTCCTCCTTTTATGTGTCCCAGGCCTTTGGTTCACATTATTCCAGACTGTATCTTCATTGACTTCGGCAGAGTGCCTGAGGAGAGACACCCATTGAATACCTCAGTCAAGAGGGGAGCTAAAGACTCCTTTAAGGTCCTGTACCACTCGGATGTTAAGCCATCCGGACCTGGCGACTTCTTGGGGGCAAACCCCTCGATCGCCAGTCTCACTTCCTCTTCCCTGATCTCTTCTGCCAAAATGCCAAGAGAGGGGTCTACTCCTGGCTCAGGAAGGGTTTCACCCAGGAAAACCGACATCTTATCTTGATCCAGATCCTTCCTTCCCAAGAGGTGCGAGTAGAAGGATCTGACGACCTCCAAGATCCCTGATCTGGACCGTTTCAGAGATCCTGTACTATCAATCAGTCCTGAAATACCTTTGTAAGGGTCGGGCGAGCGGTACTTCCCGAAATCCCTCTCAAAAACCAAAGATGCTTGCCTATCGTACTGACAACTCATCACCAAGGACTTCACTCTGGAGATATCCTCTCGGCTACCTCCAGTCAAGACGAGAAGCTCGAGTTTCCTCCTCAGACCCTGATACAAGCGATACCTGTTCAGGGACCTGAGGCTCGAGAGCTCGCGGAAGAACCCCGCAACCCGCTTCTTGAATATCTCCCACCACTCTGACTTACTACTACATAGGCCCAGTAAAGGTACCTGACTCTGAAGAAAATCCTCAAAGGACTGTCTTACCTCTGCTTCCTCCAGGAGGGACAAATTCAACTTCCAATAATCTTTACACATCTGAGGGGTCTCTGAAACATTCAGGGAAAACAAAATCATACAGTGGTCAGAGAATTCCACCTCAACCACGGACACTGCGGAAGAGATGGCTTCCTCCTTCAAATAAAACCTGTCTATTCTAGACCTGCAGCTAGCTCGATGAAAGGTGAAACCTGCGTGGCCAGAGGGGCTCCGGATGTGGGCGTCCTGTAGGCAAGCTTCCCTAACTATACTGTTGAGGGCCACACTGTCGTAAGACAGCCGATCATTTGAGCCTCTCCTATCTTGGGATCTTGTGACATTATTGAAATCCCCTCCAAAGATCACTCGCCGACTTGTAAAAAGAAAGGGCTTAATCCTCATAAAGAGATCTTTTCATCCCCACTTTGTTTGTGGGGCATAGATGTTAATAAGCCGGAGTTCTTGTCCTTTCATGAAGACATCTAAGATCAGGCACCTCCCCATTTCTAACTCAATAACCCATCGGCATTCAAGAGGAGTAGTAAAAAGGACCGCCACCCCACTATACAGCTCAGCCGCAAGAGACCAGTGGGAGAGCCCACGCCTCCACTCTCTCCTGGCTTTTACGAGGGAGGCTAGATCTGACAACCTGGTCTCTTGTAAAAAGAAAATGTCGGCTTCAACGCGGCCGAGAAAATCAAAGGCTGCGAATCCAGCAGTATCAGACTTTATGCTGGCACAATTAATAGATGCCAGCGTCAATGGGGTGAGTGCCGCCATCATGGGTGATTGAGTTAGATGGCCTTACCCCCTTATTTTTTCTTGCCCTTCTTCTTCACTGCCTCAACCCCTGAAGAACCTTTGGACCTCTTTTTTGATTCAGAATGATCCATCTGGTTCCCGTCTCCATCTGGCCCTGAGTTATCCTGCCCTCCGAGGAAGAAGCCTCAACAGGACAGGTCCCAGTTTCCCCCAGAGGCTCCCCTCCCTCAGGCACCCCATCCTCACCACCCCCCCCTCCAATGAGGGGGAGGAGATGGTATCAAGGACAAGGTACCTGTATGATAGGTCAATCAGAGGGGGGGGGGCAGGTAAGCCTCCTTTCAGGACCTGGCCTGTAGCACTTGAAACAGGGGGCTGAGACCTCCCCTTTACTACTCTTTTGCCCTTGTCTTTTTTTGGCCTCTCCCTCCCCTCCTCATCCACACTTTCATAGTGGGAGGAATCCAAAAGATCAGCCTCTTTGCCTTCCTCTCTGTGAAGCCTCATCATCTCCTCATCCAGCACATCATCCCCCAGGGTCTCAGCAATATATGGGCTAGGGACAGGAGCAGGGCCAGGAGCTACCCCCGACACCTGGGAACTCTCCAGCTCTTTACTCCTCCTGCGGTTTTCCTTTCGCCTTAGTTTGGCGGGCCCCTTCTTGCTCTTCATTAACCCTGTTGCTCCTTCACCCCTGCCTGTACCCTCCCCAGCGGGGACAAACCCAAAACTCTCCACACGGGTAAAGGCGCTGGGACAACGGCTGAATGGGTGTACTAGGACACCACACAGACGACACCGGATCTGCCTACAGGACATGGCCAGATCACCCGCCCCACCACACAAAGCGCAAACCTGCACCGTGCAGTACAGTGTGCTAAAATGGCTAGGACTACCACACCTGGGGCAGACCTTAGGCTGCCCCTGATAGAAGACTTGGATTCTGTCACGTCTGAGGAAGGCTGCCGATGGAATGTGGGCAACAGTGCTCCCTGAACGCCTAAGTTTGACAGAAAACGTCCAGGCCCCAGACCAGATCCCATGCTCATCTAGATTTTTCTTGGGCATGTCCGTCGCATCAACATACCGACCCAGCCAGGTCATGATGTCATAGCAAGAGAGCGACTCGTTACGGGTCAGAACGGTCACTCTCTTGGACTGGTTCTGCCGGGATATCGCTTTTACAGCGAAATCACGCTAGCCGGGCTCGTCCTGCACCATCTCGTAATTCAACCAGAAAAGTTCAAGACCCTCTGGCCGAACAAAGCTGATGTCGAACTCGGATGAACCATAGGGGTGAATCAGGGCAAAGATGTCACTCACCCTGAACTCCATCTGAAGGAGGAGCTCAACCACTCTCGCCCGAAGTGGGCACGCATCTTTGCCCCTCCAAATCAGACGGGCCACATTCCTACGGTTACTATCCGGCCTGGGTGTCGGGAGGGACCACACCACCTCCCCATTCTGTTCTAGAAAGTCACCCAGACCATGTCTCTCTATCCAGAAAGACAGGTCAACCGAACCCCTTCCTTCTACCTCAATTGACCTATCACCCTTACACAGAGCCTCCAGGAGGCGCTGCTGCAAGTGACCCCCAGAACCAGATGGAGACGGGGACCCCCCTGATTTCCCGGCAGCGATGCTGGCATAGCTTCTAGCAGTCACGACCGGGTGGCAGCTGAACCAGCCCCTACTTCCTCAGAACTCCCAGCAAATCCAGCACCCCCCTTTTGCACATTGCTAACACCCCTCTCTTGCATACAACTAACACCCCTCTCTTGCACACCATTAGCACCCATCTCTTGCACACTGCTAACACTCCTCTCTTGTACAACTCTAGTACCCCACTCTTGCACTCTGCTAACCTTCTCATGCATCATACCATTACCAAAATTTTTATTTTTATTTGCCGAGGATACTTTACTCTCTGTTACACTGCTTCCTTTCACACCATTATCCTGGCTGGACTTTGCTGGGCTTGCCGGGTTGTTTATGTGCGTCACGGGGGTTCGCGCTGCTAGCCCCGCCCCTGATGACAGCCCTTTCGGTTCCGGTGATGTCACTTCCGGTTCTGGTGATGTCGTTTCCGGCAACACTGATGATATCCGATTGGGAACTGCTTCACACTGGGTCCGGACGCACCCCCACCCCTCCTACAACAGCTGATGTGCAGGGATTCCCCTCCCTCACAGGGGAAAGCCCCACAACATCAGTGCAACCTTCAGGAGCCTCCTCACCGGACCTCCCTGCTCCTCCCTACCAGCAGGACAGGCGGGCTCCTTGGCATCTGCAGACATCTTATATCCAGTTTTCACCATGTACCCCCCATTCTGGTCCCGCTTCACAGCACAAGCGGGGTCTGGCAGACTGGGGGGCCCAGCAGCCTGAACCACCTTTTCAGATGGTCCAGACTGCTGGAAAGAAGAAAAAACAAGCCTTGTCATCTCTTCTTTCTTCCTTTTACTTCTCCTCTTCCTCTTGCCCTTCACCTCAGTTTCTGGACCTAAGTGATTTCCAAATGAGAAGTTCTCAAAGTGGGTAGGAGATTCCTGGAGCACAATCGTCTTCAGCAATCCACCACCACTTAACCCATTGATGCTGCTGTTGCTGTTGTCACTGTCGTCCAAACTTTCAGGTAGGGCTACCTGAGCAGAATTTATGTATGCACTTTGTGAAGGGTCCTCCATTTCACTCTCTTCTGCACCACCATCTTCCTTCTCGTTAGCACCTTCCTCAGCACTGTCTTCTCTTTCTCCCCCACCATCCTCCTCTACACCATCCTCCTCTGCATCGTCCTCCTCAGCACTGCTTTCGCTTTGACTGACCTCCCCCTCCTCCTCTCCTTCTGGCCTCTACATGTCTCTAAACCGGTATTCATTAGAGAGTTTTTCCCTAAAAAAAGCCAGCCCCTTCCACGATCTCCATCCTCACTCTTTCTACCTCCTTGGCCTCTTTTTTCAGAGTGCGCACTTTAGCTGCATACACTGACCTCAGATTCCTTGAAATGTTATCAGCCTGGCAAATTTTAATTCCTCCCTTCGGCCATGAAGAGTTTTGCCAAGACGCTCATACTCTGCCATTTTAGCTTGGAGTCGGGACCCGAAAGTGGCCAAAGACTCCCTAGGACCCCTTACCCCCCATTGTTGGGGCTCAGAGGTACCAAGGGAAGTCCCTAATGGTGAAGCCTTCCTGTGCTTTTTCTCACCTCCATGTAGGCCTTTACCTGCAGCCTTGTTTGTAGCCTTGCTTGCAGACATGCTTGCAGCCTCGCGGCTTACACACGTGGACAGGGGAGTGGGCTCCATATTGCTGCGGACCCTGGAGGACCTCCTCACCCCCTCCTGGGAGTTGGCCATTGCAATGTCTCTCCACCCCCCGCCGGCCTAGCACGGGGAGTGGGGCCCGGGGACTCCCTGGGCTTCATGCAGGGAGGCCCTTCCCCGAAGGATGCCACAAACCTGGGGAAGGGCTGATGAAAAATTCTGCTGTTCTCTGGTACTCCTGGAGCACACAAGCACACAACCACACTTCAGCTGGACACACCCTGATTGGGAAGTTTCCAACAGCTGGAGGCATCCTGTTTGGGAATCACTGGTATAAAATACCCCTATGTCCACCCCTATGCAATCCCTAATTCCATCCTCAAATGCGCATGGCGCTCTCTCACTTCGGATCCCTGTCATATTTCAAGGAAACAGTTTAGGGCCACATATGGGGTATTTTCGTACTCGGGAGAAATTGAACTACAATTTTTGTAGATAAAATAAAAAAAATTATACTAAAATGCTGGTGTTGCCCCATATTTTTTTTATCTTCAAAAGCGTTAAAAGGAAAAAAAGACCCCCATAAGCGTTAAAAGGAAAAAAAGACCCCCATAATTTGTAACACATTTTCTCCTAAGTACAGAAATACCCCATATGTGGGTGTAAAATGTTCTGCGGGCGCACAACAAGGCTCAGTAGTGAGAGCGCACTATGTACATTTGAGGCCTTAATTGGTGATTTGCACAGGGGTGGCTGATTTTACAGCGGTTCTGACATAAAAGCAAAAAAAGAAATACCCACATGTGTCCCCATTTTGGAAACTACACCCCTCACGGAACGTAACAAGGGGTATAGTGAGCCTCGTTTAATGAAAATTATTCAAAGTTGGATGGAAAAATAAATAAAAAAATTTCACTAAAATGCTGGTTACCCTAAATCTTCATTTTCACAAGGGAAAATAAGAAAAATCCCCCCAAAATTTGTAACCCCAATTATTTTGAGTAACAACATACCCCATATGTGGATGTAAAGTGCTCTGCAGGCGAACTACAATGCTCAGAAGAGAAGGAGCGCCATTGGGAATTTGAAGAGAAAAAATGTCCGGAATTGAAGGCCACGTGTGTTTACAAAAGCCCCATAGTGCCAGAACAATGCTCACTGTACCCCTTATTACATCACATGAGGGGTGTAGTTTCCAAAATGGGGTCACATGTGGGGGGGGCCCCCACATGTGACCCCATTTTGGAAACTACACCCCTCATGTGATGTAATAAGGGGTACAGTGAGCATTTACACCCCACAGGTGTCTGATAGATTTTTGGAACAGTGGTCCGTGAAAATTAACCCCTTAATGAAAATGGACATAAATGTACGTCATGGTGACGTGGTACTTAGCGCACCATGACATACATTTACGTGCCGACATGATCGCAAGCATCGGAGCGGTGCTCGGCAGGTCTCGGCTGCTTTAATGGCGGACATCAGCGATCGCGCGGATGTCCGCCATTAACCCCTCCGATGCCGTGATCAATACAGATCACGGCATTTGCGGCAGTGCGGTACTTTGAATGGATGATCGGCTCGCTCGCAGCACTGCCGCGGCGATCCAATCATCCAACATGGAGGCCAGAGGTCCCCTCACCTGGCTCCGGCCATCTCCCGGGGTCTTCTGCTCTGGTCTGAGATAGAGCAGACCAGAGCAGAAGATCACCGATAATACTGAGCAGTGCTGTGTCCTATACATAGCACTGCACAGTATTAGCAATCAACTGATTGCAATGAATAGGCCCCTATGGGGACATAAAAAGTGTAAAAAAATAAATAAAAGAAAAACATTTAAAATAAAAAAGTAAAAATTTGAAAAATCCCCTCCCCCAATAAAAAAGTAAAACGTCCATTTTTTCCCATTTTACCCCCTAAAAAGCGTAAAAAAAAATGTATACACATATTTGGTATCGCCGCGTGCGTAAAAGTCTGAACTATTAAAATATATTGTTAATTATCCCGTACGGTGAACATCGTAAACGATAAAAAAAAGAAAAAAGTCTAAAATTGCTGCTTTTTTCACATTTTATTCCCAAAAAAAATTTATAAAAATTAATAAAAAGTAAAACCTAAGCAAAAGTTATACTGATAAAAACTACCGATCATGGCACAAAAAATGAGCCCTCATATCGCCCCATATACGGAAAAATGAGAAAGTTATAGGTGGTCAAAATAGGGCAATTTCAAACATGCTAATTTTGTTAAAATGGTTTGAGATTTTTTTTACGCGGTACAATTATAGAAAAGAATGTAATCATGGGTATCATTTTAATTGTATTGATCCACAGAACTCATTTTTACCGGAAAGTGTACAGCGTGAAAACAAAACCTTCCAAAATTTGTTAAATTGCGGTTTTCTTTTCAATTTTCCCACATAAATAATATTTGTTTGGTTGGGCCGTACATTTTATGGTAAAATAAGTGATGAAATTACAAGTGCAATTGGTGACACAAAAAACAAGCTCTCATATGGGTCTGTGGATGGAAATATAATAGAGTTATGATTTTTAGAAGGCGAGGAGGAAAAACGAAAATGCAAAAATAAAATTGGCCAAAATGGTCCTGGTCCTTAAGGGGTTAAAAAATTATATTTTTCATTTGCACAGCCCACTGTTCCAAAGATCTGTCAAACACCAGTGGGGTTTAAATACTCACTGCACCCCTTATTTTATTCTGCGAGGGGTGTAGTTTCCAAAATGGGCTCACATGGGTCCACTGTTCTGGCAGCACGGGGGGCTATGTAAACACACATGGCCCCCCGACTTTGATTCCAAACAAATTTTCTTTCCAAAAGCTCAATGGCGTCCTCCTCTTCAGAGTACTTGACATCCACACATGGGGTATTTCCATACTCAGAAGATATGGCGTTACAGATTTTGGGGGTCATTTTCTCCTATTACCCCTTGTAAAAATGTAAAATTTGGGGAAAACTGCATTTTAGTGAAAAAAAACGTTTCTTTTCATTTACACATCCAACTTTAACAAAAAGTCGTCAAACACCTGTGAGGTATTATGGCTCACTGTACCCCTTATTACGTTCCTTGAGGGGTGTAGTTTCCAAAATAGTATGCCAGGTGTGTTTTTTTTTTTTTTTTTTTGCTGTTGTGGCAGCATAGTGGCTTCCTAAATGGAACATGCCCCCCAAAAAACCATTTCAGCAAAATTTGCTTTCCAAAAGCCAAATGTGACTCCTTCTCTTCTGAGCACTGTAGTGCGCCAGCAGAGCACTTGACGTCCACAAATTGGGTATTTCCATACTCAGAAGAAATGGTGTTACAGATTTGGGGGTCATTTTCTCCTATTACGCCTTGTAAAAATGTAAAATTTGGGGAAAAACTGCATTTTAGTGAAAAAAAATGTTTTTTTCATTTACACATCCAACTTTAACAAAAAGTCGTCAAACCTGTGAGGTGTTAAGGCTCATTGTACTCCTTGTTACATTCCTTGAGGGGTGTAGTTTCCAAAATAGTATGCCATGTTTTTTTTTTCTTTGCTCTTTTGGCAGCATAGGGACTTCCTAAATGGAACATGCCCCCCAAAAACCATTTCAGCAAAATTTGTTTTCCAAAAGCCAAATGTAACTCCTTCTCTTCTTAGCATTGTAGTGCACCAGCAGAGCACTTGATGTCCAAAATTTTGGGGGGCATTTTCTCCTATTACCCCTTGTAAAAATTGTAAATTTGCAGGAAAACTAGCATTTTAGTAAAAATAAAAATAATAATAATTTGCACATCCAAATTTAGCATAAAAGTTATCAAACACCTGCAGGGTGTGGGGAGGCTCCCTGTAACCCTGGTTACGTTCCTTGAGGAGTATAGCTTCCAAAATAGTATGCAATGTGTTTTTTTTTTCTAGCACCATAGGGGCTTCTTAAATATGACACGCCCCCCAAAAAGCATTTTAGAAAAACTCACTCTCCAAAATCCCACTGCCGCGCCTTCCCTTCTGAGCCCTCTACTGCACTCGCCAAACACTTGAAGAAAGAGGGAAGATGCAGGGAACTTCCAGAGAAAAATGGTGCTTGCGGAGCGGCGCTCACCTCCTGTCAGCCGGCAGCTTAATAAACCGTCAGGATACAGGCTTGTTCATAGAACCATGGAAGATTTTATTTGCAATAGTAAAACAGGAACAACGCGTTTCGAGGGGAGGAGACCCCCTCTTCGTCAGGTTCTGATTAGTAATGGGGCTTGACGTGCCTTTTATGAAAATTAAACAACTTCATAATGAAATACATGCTACAAAAATGAATGACAGATACAAATCATCATCCGTGCGATACAGTAAGTGACAATTTAACATAAAAACATTCTTTCTCTGGTGTGTCTTAAAGGGGTACTCTGCCCCTAGACATCTTATCCCCTATCCCCTACTTGAGAGAAATTGGTTTACACATTTTAGGAAGATTTCTCTCCTTTTACCCCTTGTAAAAATTCAAAAATTGGGCCTACAAGAACATGCCAGTGGAAAAAATGAAGATTTTGAATTTTCTCCTTCAATTTGCTGCTATTCCTGTGAAAGACCTAAAGGGTTAACAAACCTTTTGAATGTCACTTTGAATACTTTGAGGGGTGCAGTTTTTAGAATGGGGTCATTTATGGGGTATTTCTAATATGAAGGCCCTTCAAATCCACTTAAAAAATGAAATGGTTCCTGAAAAATCAGAATGAAAGGAATCTCGGAATCAGAATGAAAGGTAAAAGCATCCCAGAGTTATTAATGCTTAAAGTGACAGTGGTCAGATGTGCAAAAAATGGCCGGGTCCTACACTGAAAATTGGCTGGGTCCTTAAGGGTTTAAGGGGAAATAAAAGTTATGGTGCAAAAAAGACTCCTCTTGATAAAGCCTTAGCGAAAACGTGTTTGGGCTGAAGTGAGGTATTGAATGTGGGGTATGTGGTCCTTTCAGCCTCCACCCCTGTATTGCATAACTATCATTGTATCAGTTGCTGTTGCGCCATTTTTATTCTATTAGACATATTACTTATCTGTACCCTGTTCCAATCTTCCACCTATTATTATGTAGGTTTAGAACTGTTGTTAGGTGCCTTATGCGATATCCTCATCTCTTTGTCTTCTGTAAACCGTCTTCTCACTAATGTTGTTTTAATCTGTTTAATTGTTTTCAGTATTTTTGTAATAAAGATTAATACTTTTTTGAGCAATTTTTCTGGCCTCAAAAGTCCCAATGTGCACTTGTGGCACCGACACAAAACCCTCTACATGAAGCAGTCGGACATCAACATGCAAAAATTTGGAGGAGACTTACTTTCTGAAATGCATCTATGAAATATTGGTCCCTTTGAGAATCTTTGTTTTTGTGTGAGGAATAGTGATGTCGCGAACATAAAATTTTCGGTTTGCGAACCGCGAACGCGAACTTCCGCAAAAGTTTGTGAACCGGCGAACCGCCATTGACTTCAATGGGCAGGCGAATTTTAAAACCCACAGGGACTCTTTCTGGCCACAATAGTGATTTAAAAGTTGTTTCAAGGGGACTAACACCTGGACTGTGGCGTGTCGGAGTGGGATCCATGGCAAAACTCCCATGGAAAATGACATAATTGATGCAGAGTCTAGTTTTAATCCATAAAGGGCATAAATCACCTATTATTCCTAAATGGTTTGGAATAATGCGCTTTAGCCCCCTTTAGGCAGCACATAGAGCCCCCCTTTAGGTATCACATAGTTAGATTCCCCCCCTTAGACTGCACATAGATTTCCCCATATTAGGCAGCACATTGTTAGATCCCCTGTTTAGGCAGCACATAGTTAGAGCGCCCCCTTAAGGAAGCACATAGTGGGATTTGAACCCAAGGCCCCAGCGCTGCAAGGCAGCAGCGCTAACCTCACAGCCACCATTAGCATACATAATATCCACGGTTTTTAACCAAGGCTACTCCTCTTCTCAGTGACAATACCTCCTACCTCCTGTTGCACTGAAGGTCCTTTCTGAAAGGACAGTTGAAGCTCTTCAAAGCCACATTCCTCCTCTGACTCCTCTTCCTCACAATCCTCTTCCAGCATTGCCGCAGGTCCAGCAAGTGATGCTGATAAGGCTGTTTCTGGTGGTGAAGGTGTCCACAACTCTTCCTCTTCTCCTGCTCATCTACTGCACTCTTCGCAGGGCACGCTCCTTTCAGGAAGAAAACAAACGGTATGATGTCGCTGATGATGCCTTCGGTGCGACTGACCAGGTTTGTCACCTCCTCAATAGGACGCATGAGCCTACAGGCATTGTGCATGACCCTCCAGTAACGTGGCAAAAAAATTCCTGCAGATGATGTCCTAGCACCCCGGTCATGCAAATATTCATTGACGGCTTTTTCTTGTTGGAGTAGGCGGTCGAACATTAGGAGTGTTGAATTACAACGTGTCGGGCTGTCACAAATCAAGCGCCTCACTGGCATGTTGTTTCGCTGCTGGATATCTGACAAGTGCGCCATGGCCGTGTAGGAACGCCTGAAATGGCCACACACCTTCCTGGACTACTTCAGGACAGCCTGTAAGCCTGGGTACTTGAGCACAAAGCATTGTACAATCAGATTACACACATGTGCCATGCACGGCACATGTGTCAACGTGCTCAACCTCAATGCCGCCAACAAATTTGTTCCGTTGTAACAAACTACCTTGGTGCGGAGTCAGCCACTGGTCCACCTGTGCGTTCAGGGCCGACAGGAGCGCTGGTGCGGTGTGACTCTCCGCTTTGAGGCAAGTCAACCCCAAGATGGCGTGACACTGCCGTAACCGAAATGTGGAATAGCACCTGGGGACCTCGGGGGTTGCCAGTGATGTGGAGCAAGATGCAGCAGTGGAAGAGGACTCGGCCGAGGATGTTTTGGAAGAGGATGGAGTAGGAGGAGTAGAGGAGGTGACAGCAGGCCTGCCAGCAAGTCGTGGCGGTGTCACCAACTCCTCTGCAGAGCCACGCATTCCATGCTAGGCAGCCGTTACCAGGTTTACCCAATGCGCAGTGTAGGTGATATACCTGCCCTGACCATGCTTTGCAGACCAGGTATCAGTGGTCAGATGGACCCTTGCCCCTACACTGTGTGCCAGACATGCCATAATTTCCTTTTGCACAATGGAGTAAAGGTTGGGGATTGCCTTTTGTGCAAAGGAATTTCAGCCGGGTACCTTCCACTGCGGTGTCCCAATGACTACAAATTTTTTAAAGGCCTTAGACTCCACCAGCTTGTATGGTAAAAGCTGGCGGGCTAGCAGTTCCGACAAGCCAGCTGTCAGACGCCGGGCTAGGGGGTGACTTTGAGACATTGTCTTCTTGCGCTCAAACATCTCCTTGACAGACACCTGACTGTGGGCAGATGAGCAGGAACTGCTCAAGGCGAGAAACGGAGAGGCGGATGGTTGAGAGGGGGCAAGGAGGGCAGCAGTGGTTGACCTGGCTGAAGATGCTGGACCAGGAGGAGGATGGCAGCTTTGACTTTGTGTGCTGCTTGTACTGACGTGTTGATCCCATAGGCGTTTGTGATGTGTCAGAGGCAGACACACAAAAAAAAGCCACACTGCTGAGCTCTGCGATGACGGCATTCTGGTGGTTGCAACAGCATGCATTGATTGGAGTCCTGTCTGACTTACCCCGGGTGCCGATGCATGCTGTCTGACTATGCCACTAGCTCCTTACGACGACCTCCTCCTGCTTCCAACTCGTCTCCTCCTCCTCTCTGTCTCCCCATCTGAACTTTCCCCCTCTTCTTCTCTTCTAGCGGGCACCCATGTGGCATCCACGGACACATCGTCTTCACAACACCTTCACCGCTATCTGACACCTCAAGAAAGGAAGCAGCAGCGGGTACACCATCATCATCACACCGTACGTCCATGTGTGTAATGCTGCCTGACTGAGACATATCCCTGTTAACTACATCCTCTGTTAATAATGGTTGCGCATCACTCATGTCTTCAGACTGATGTGTAAATAACTCCTCTGACGGATCAAGTAAAGCTGCTGCGGTGCTAGTGTTGGTGGTGGGGGCAGACGGGCAAGTGGTAGCATGAGAGGTGCCTGAAGCTAAGCTAGAGGAGGAGAAGGACGGGGCGTCAAGGTTCCGAGCGGAAGCTGTAGTATATTGGGTGTCTTGTAATAGCCAGTCAACTAAGTCCTCAGAACTTTGGGGGTTCAGGTTACGTGGCCTCTGAACACTGGCCATTCTAGGGCCAAAGGGAATCCCAGCACCACGACGGCCCCTGCGGGGTGGCCTTTCTCTGCCTGTCATTTTTTTGGTTAAATTTGCTCAACTGTCACACCTAATGTTATATGCACTAGGGTGACACAATTTGCCCTGCAGGCAAAAAAAAATGGCAACTGTGATGTGAACTGACAGTGACGACTGATTTTATTTAACAGCCAAAAAAGGTATTTTTTTTAAATTTGCACAACTGTCACAACTAATGTGATTTGCACTAGGGTGACACAATTTGTCCTGCAGGCAAATAACTGGCAACTGTGACGTGAACTGACAGTGACGACTGATTTTATTTAACAGCCAAAAAAGGTATTTTTTTATTTTATTTTCACAACTGTCACACCTAATGTGATTTGCACTAGGGTGACACAATTTGCCCTGCAGGCAAAAAAAACTGGCAACTGTGACATGAACTGACAGTGACGACTGATTTTATTTAACAGCCAAAAAAGGTATTTTTTTTTTATTTGCACAAGTGTCACACCTAATGTGATTTGCACTAGGGTGACACAATTTGCCCTGCAGGCAGAAAAAATGGCAACTGTGACGTAAACTGACAGTGACGACTGATTTTATTTAACAGCCAAAAAAGGTATTTTTTTTATTTGCACAACTGTCACACCTAATCTGATTTGCACTAGGGTTACACAATTTGCCCTGCAGGCAAAAAAAAAAGGGCAACTGTGATGTGAACTGACAGTGACGACTGATTTTATTTAACAGCCAAAAAAGTTTTTTTTTATTTGCACAACTATCACACCTAATGTGATTTGCACTAGGGTGACACAATTTGCCCTGCAGACAAAAAAAACTGGCAACTGTGACATGAACTGACAATGACGAATGATTTTATTTAACAGCCAAAAAAGGTATTTTTTTTTAATTTGCACAACTATCACACCTAATGTGATTTGCACTACGGTGACACAATTTGCCCTGCAGGCAAAAAAAACTGGCAACTGTGACATGAACTGACAGTGACGACTGATTTTATTTAACAGCCACAAAAGGTATTTTTTTTTATTTGCACAACTGTCACACCTAATGTGATTTGCACTAGGGTGACACAATTTGCCCTGCAGGCAAAAAAATGGCAACTGTGACGTGAACTGACAGTGACGACTGATTTTATTTAACAGCCAAAAAAGGTATTTTATTTTTATTTGCACAACTGTCACACCTAATGTGATTTGCACTAGTGTGACAATGAGCAAAAAAGCTTGCCAGCGGAGTTCCCCTTTTAAGCAGTGGTCCCCAACCAGGGTGCCTCCAGCTGTTGCAAAACACACAGACTGATATATTTCAGCCCTTTGAATACTGTAGTAGTTAGTTGCTTTAAAGAAAAAAAGCTTGCCAGCGGAGTTCCCCTTTTATGCAGTGGTCCCCAACCAGGGTGCCTCCAGCTGTTTCAAAACACACGGACTGATATCTTTCAGCCCTTTGAATACTGTAGTTGTTAGTTGTTTGAAGGAACTTAAGTTTGATTCTGGAGTACCACTTTTAACCAGCGGTTCCCTCCCAACCAGGACTGATATCTTTCAGCCCTAAAAAGGGCTTTTTTGTGTGCTGTCCTTAAAGCAGATGTTACACTAGTGCTTTAGAAGTAAACTTGACCCTGAATACACCACCTAGCAGCAACCTAGCTATCGCTTTCCCTATACAGCAGGAGCAGCTTCTCTGACCCTCCATTTCCTAAGCCTGCAGCATGCTGAATGAGGCAAAAATGGCGTCCGTGCAAGTAGTAGGAGGGTCTGGTAGGGAGGGACTGCTGCTGATTGGCTGTAATGTGTCTGCTGACTCTGACTCACAGGGTCAAAGTTTACTGCAATGTTAAAGTATAGGGGGCGGATCGAACTTCACATATGTTCGCCCGGTGATGCGAATGCGAACATGCTAAATTCGCCGGGAATTGTTCGCCGGCGAACAATTTGCGTCATCCCTAGTGAGGAATGTCTTTGTGAAATGTTTTGTAGAAGGGTTTTGTAAATAGGAGCTGGAGCATGTCTTTCGCCTTCTACATCGGTAGGGGTTTCGTTGCCTTCAATTAAGATTGGCTCCTCCAAGATTGTTGGGTCTGCAGTATTGGAAGTTGTTCTATAAAAGAAAAAAATATTGGAAATTGCATAAATTAAATCTTACAGTTGCCCATATCAACACTTGTTGATTTCAACATTTAAAATGTACTCTTGTATTGAATGGGGCAATGTTTACTTGGTGTTGACAACTGCAGGAGACATACAAGTACACATGTTGGAAAATATTGGTTGGAACGCTGTGAACATGTAGGAAAACATTGGTTGGAAATCAAAAAGAGCACACTTTTTGATCATTGAAGCCCGAACTGTGGTCCGAGAGATGTTTCAAAAAATCCAAGCATGACTAGACAGCTGTTTGCAGTCTTGCAATGCTCAGCTGTAAAAAGCATAATTGGATTTGTATTTTTGAAACATCTGGAGGGCCACAGATTGCACATCACTGGTTTAGATCCTAAGCAGAATGGGTGAGATTTATCTAAACCTGGGCAGAGGGAGAATTGCCTAGTTGACCATAGAAAACAATCAAGATGGCTTCATAAAAAAAATGCAAATGTGAACGTCATACTTATGCTCATAATTCTAGCACCTTATTCAGAAAGGCCAGTCTGGTTGCATGATTGTAAGTTTTTTATTTGCACCTGACCCGCTAGGCATATTAGCATCTCGCTTGAACTTGAAAAATTTTCCCTGACCGACCTCCATCGTTTCTGTACCAGGATAGCTAAGGACTGTTATGCCGAGCGCTCCGGGTCCCTGCTCCTCCCCGGAGTGCTCACGGCGTCTCTCTCCCTGCAGCGCCCCGGTCAGACCCGCTGACCGGGAGCGCTGCACTGACATATCCGGCGGGGATGCGATTCGCATAGCGGGACGCGCCAGCTCGCGAATCGCATCCCAAGTCACTTACCCGTCCTGGTCCCCTGCTGTCATGTGCTGGCGCGCACGGCTCCGCTCTCTAGGGCGCGCGCGCCAGCTCTCTGAGACTTAAAGGGCCAGTGCACCAATGATTGGTGCCTGGCCCAATTAGCCTAATTAGCTTCCACCTGTTCCCTGGCTATATCACCTCACTTCCCCTGCACTCCCTTGCCGGATCTTGTTGCCTTGTGCCAGTGAAAGCATTTAGTGTTGTCCAAGCCTGTGTTACCTGATCTCCTGCTATCCATTTTGACTACGAACCTTGCCGCCTGCCCCGACCTTCTGCTACGTCTGACCTTGCCTCTGCCTTGTCCTTCTGTCCCATGCCTTCTCAGCAGTCAGCGAGGTTGAGCCGTTGCTAGTGGATACAACCTGGTTGCTACCGCCGCAGCAAGACCATCCCGCTTTGCGGCGGACTCTGGTGAACACCAGTAGCCTCTTAGAACCGGTCCACCGGCACGGTCCACGCCAATCCCTCGCTGACACAGTGGATCCACTACCAGCTAGCCGAATCGTGACAGTAGATCCGGCCATGGATCCCGCTGAGGTGCAGCTGCCAAGTCTCGCTGACCTTACCACGTTGGTCGCTCAGCAATCGCAGCAAATTGCCCAACAAGGACAGCAGCTGTCGCAGTTGACCGCCACGTTACAGCAACTTCTGCCACTGCTACAGCAGCAACCATCTCCTCCGCCAGCTCCTGCACCTCCTCCGCAGCGAGTGGCCGCTCCTAGCATCCGCTTGTCCCTGCCGGACAAATTTGATGGGGACTCTAGACTCTGCCGTGGATTTTTGTCTCAATGTTCCCTGCATATGGAGATGTTGTCGGACCTATTTCCTACAGAATGGTCTAAGGTGGCGTTCGTAGTGAGCCTTCTTTCTGGAAAGGCCTTGTCTTGGGCCACACCGCTCTGGGACCGCAATGATCCTGCCACAGCCACAGTCCAGTCCTTCTTCGCTGAAGTCCGTAGTGTCTTCGAGGAACCAGCCCGAGCTTCTTCTGCCGAGACTGCCCTGCTGAACCTGGTCCAGGGTAATTCTTCAGTAGGCGAGTACGCCATCCGATTTCGTACTCTCGCTTCCAAATTATCTTGGAATAACGAGGCTCTCTGCGCGACCTTTAAAAAAGGCCTATCCAGTAACATCAAGGATGTGCTGGCCGCACGAGAGATTCCTGCCAACCTGCAAGAACTTATCCATTTGGCCACCCACATTGACATGCGTTTTTCTGAGAGACACCAGGAGCTCCGCCAGGAAAAAGACCTAGATCTCTGGGCACCTCTCCCACAGTATCCTTAGCAATCTACGCCTGTGCCTCCCGCCGAGGAGGCCATGCAAGTGGATCGGTCTCGCCTGACCCAGGAAGAGAGGAATCGCCGTAGGGAAGAAAATCTTTGTCTGTACTGTGCCAGTACCGAACATTTCTTGGTGGATTGCCCTATTCGTCCTCCACGTCTAGGTAACGCACGCACGCACCCAGCTCACGTGGGTGTGGCGTCTCTTGGTTCGAAGTCTGCTTCTCCACGTCTCACGGTGCCCGTGCGGATTTCTCCTTCTGCCAACTCCTCCTTCTCAGCCGTGGCCTGCTTGGACTCTGGTGCCTCTGGGAATTTTATTCTGGAGTCTTTGGTGAATAAGTTCTGCATCCCGGTGACCCGTCTCGTCAAGCCGCTCTACATTTCCGCGGTCAACGGAGTTAGATTGGATTGCACCGTGCGTTACCGCACAAAACCCCTCATAATGTGCATTGGACCCCATCACGAAAAGATTGAATTTTTCGTCCTTCCCAATTCCACCTCTGAAGTCCTCCTCGGTCTGCCATGGCTCCAGCTTCATTCTCCCACCCTTGACTGGACCACCGGGGAGATCAAGAATTGGGGCTCTGCTTGCCACAAGAAATGCCTCTCCTCCCCTCCCAGTCCCGTCAGGCAAGCCTCAGTGCCTCCTCCTACACCTGGTCTCCCCAAGGCTTATCAGGACTGTGACTTGCCTCCTCGTGGCCCCCGTCCTGGTGACACCCTGCCCCGTGCCAAGCTTCACCCTCTGCCCTCCCTCCCCATTCCCACTCCTGCTGTACTGCCTGCCTTTGAGGAAACCCTACATTCACTCCCGGTGTCCTCGTCCCATGTGAAGCAGTTGCCGGACAAAAAAAGGGGGAGACCTAAGGGGGGAGTACTGTTACGCCGAGCGCTCCTGGTCCCTGCTCCTCCCCGGAGCGCTCACGGCGTCTCTCTCCCTGCAGCGCCCCGGTCAGACCCGCTGACCGGGAGCGCTGCACTGACATTGCCGGCGGGATGCGATTCGCATAGCGGGATGCGCCCGCTCGCGAATCGCATCCCAAGTCACTTACCCGTCCCGGTCCCCGGCTGTCATGTGCTGGCGCGCGCGGCTCCGCTCTCTAGGGCGCGCGCGCCAGCTCTCTGAGACTTAAAGAGCCAGTGCACCAATGATTGGTGCCTGGCCCAATTAGCCTGATTAGCTTCCACCTGTTCCCTGGCTATATCACTTCACTTCCCCTGCACTCCCTTGCCGGATCTTGTTGCCTTGTGCTAGTGAAAGTGTTTAGTGTTGTCCAAGCCTGTGTTACCTGATCTCCTGCTATCCATTTTGACTACGAACCTTGCCGCCTGCCCCGACCTTCTGCTACGTCTGACCTTGCCTCTGCCTTGTCCTTCTGTCCCACGTCTTCTCAGCAGTCAGCGAGGTTGAGCCGTTGCTAGTGGATACGACCTGGTTGCTACCGCCGCAGCAAGACCATCCCGCTCTGGTGAACACCAGTAGCCTCTTAGAATCGGTCCACCGACACGGTCCACGCCAATCCCTCGCTGACACAGTGGATCCACTACCAGCTAGCCGAATCGTGACAAGGACAATGTGCAGAGAAATAAAAAACATACATAAAAAAAAGTTCAACCAGGTAAACAAAGACATAGATTGTTTGTAACCTATATCATCTTCTGTCCGATCGGTGTTTGATAGCTCCAAGCCTGAAATCCAGCTCAGCGGAGCTATTCGGGATCGCCACGGTGAAATCGCGGCATCCCAAACAGCTGACAGGACAGCAGGAGGTGTCTTACCTTACACTCCAGGCTGTCCAATCAGCGTTTGACTGCTCCAAGCCTGAAATCCAGGCTTGACTAATCAAACGCAGAAAATACTGATCAATGCATTCCTATGGAAATGCATTCAACAGTGTAGGAGATGAGTGCATGCAGTTTTATAGCCACTAGAGGGGGCTATAACACTGCATAAAAAAAGTAAAAAAAATAAAAAAAAAGTTAATAAATGTGATTTAACCCCTTCCCTAATAAAAATCCGAATCACCCCTGTTACGTCGAGCACTCCGGGTCCCTGCTCCTCCCCGGAGCGCTCACGGCGTTCTCCTCTCTGCAGCGCCCCGGTCAGACCCGCTGACCGGGAGCGCTGCACTGTCTATGTCGGCGGGGATGCGATCCGCGTAGCGGGACGCGCCCGCCCGCGGGTTGCATCCCAGTCCACTCACCTGTCCCGTTCCCCAGCTGTCACGTCCCGGCACGCGCGGCCCCACTCTAGAGGGCGCGGGCGCGCGCGCGCCGGCTCTCTCGGATTTAAAGGGCCAGTGCACCACTAATTAGTGCCTGGCCCAATCAGTGTCAATCACTTCCATTGATATAAAAACCCACTTCCCCTTCCTGTCCCTGCCGGATCTTGTTGCCTTAGTGCCCTGAGAAAGTGTTTTAGAATGTTCCTAAGCCTGTGTACCCAGACCTTCTGCTGTTGCCCCTGACTATGAATCTTGCTGCCTGCCCTGACCTTCTACTACGTCCGACCCTGCTCTTGCCTTGTCCCTGTGTACCGCGCCTGCCTCAGCTGTCAGTGGGGTTAAGTCGCTATCGGGTGGAACGACCTGGGAGTTACCTGCTGCTGCAAGTCCATCCCACTTTGCGGCGGGCTCTGGTGAAAACCAGTAACCCCTTAGATTCCGTTCCCCTGGTACGGCTCACGCCATCACCTCACTGATACAGAGGATCCACTTCCAGTGTCCTCGCTGCATACCAGTTCGGATCCTGACAACCCCCCATTTCGTGCATGTAGTTATGATTTTTTCCAGAAGTACAAAAAAATCAATCCTACAAGAGTAGGGTATCATTTTAATCGTATGGACCTACATAATAAGCATAAGGTGTCACTTTAACCGAAAAATGTACTGCGTAGAAACGGAAGCCCCCAAAAGTTACAATGTTGTGTTTTTTCTTACATTTTGTCACACAATGATTTTTTTCTCGTTTCGGCATAGATTTTTGGGTAAAATGAGTGATGTCATTACAAAGTAGAATTGGTGATGCAAAAAAAAAAGCCATCCTTAAATTGTAAGGAGGAAAAAACGAAAGTGCAAAAACTGAAAAACCCTTTGTCCTTAAGGGGTTAATAGATTTATAACTAACAAGGATAAGTTGGCCAGCACATACTGATACCGAAGCTACTGCATGGACCTGGCATACAGGTGCACACTGCTAGGCTGAATATACATAAACAGGAGAATACAGCAGCACACTGCTAGCACACAGATACAGATAAAACATGAAATGCTATATTGCTACAATGCAAAAAAATTATAAAATGAGGTACCTAGCTCATTTCGGTATCAGTATGTGCTGGCCAACTTATCCTTGTTTGTTATACATGTGGGGGAGTGGCTACCTCCATGTTGGCTCTTGCACCCCACCCATCTCTATTAGGTGCTGTATAAGGTGCTGGACATCTCAGACCTTGCAAGCCTCTTAAACTGATTACACAGAGGCATATTCACAGTGTAGGGTCCATCCCAATGAGGTCACCTTATCGTGGTGGGAAGATCCAAACTATTGGGCCGCCAAATTGTGAGCTAAGTACCTAATTTTTGCATTTTTTTGAATTGTAGCAATATAGCATTTCATGTTTCATCTGTATCTTTGTGCTAGCAGTGTGCTGCTGTATTCTCCTGTTAATAGATTTATAACTAGAAATACTTCTAAAAAGTAATGCACAAATATTTAAGTTTTTTGTTTAATAAGAACCAAAATATTTCTGCAATTATATTTGCAAAAAGGCTTTGGGGATATGCAAAAACAAAGATTGCACAAAATGGCTAAATAAGGTACTTACTGGAGGCAAAATAAAACAATGAGGTGTTGCCGCAAGAAGATGGTGGGTGGGGTATTCAGGCCGCTTGCAGAAAGAAAATTCTAGAAGGTGGGTGGTATTTTTGGCCTGTACTGCACATATGCAAAGTCTAAAAACAGATTGTTAAATCCTGAGGAAACCATATGCACATACGTTCTGTACGGTTCCCATTGACTCCCATGTTTAAAAAAACATACACGGTTCTAGTACGGTTTGTCAACTGGACGATTTTGGGTACGGGTAAAATACGGACAAAACCGTATAAAACGCAAAACGGACTAAACCGGATGTGTTTGAAATACGGTTTACAATGTTAAGTCAATGCATACGGTTTTCTATATGGTTCCATACGATTTTTTATTTGAAACCGTATATAGGAACTGTATAGCAACAACGCGTTGTGCATGCACCCTATGCCAGGATTGGCCTAGCACATCTCACTGCCTTCTCCCTGTCAGAGCCAATAAGTGCCATTACTGTGCGCGTGCACAGTAATCTCCATGAGCTTTGTGTGCTGCGTTGTCTGCTCTTCCCCTCTGCACTCCAGACAGCAGAGGGGAGAAGCTGAGGAAAATGTCATCAGTGTGTCTGTAGTCGGGTTATCTGCTTCTCTACTATGAACTCCAAATGGGGAGAAGCAGCAGAATTAGACAGTATGAGACACAGAAAACTTTATAAGTGTGTGCAGGGCTGCCATCAGAAATTCCGGGGCCCCTTACACAGCTCATGGCCTGAATCCCCCCCCCCTTTTCTCCCCGTGGCACACGCTGGATATTATTATAGAATCGGGCTCAGAAACGTAAAATAATACCTCCACCTCAGGGAAACATATCACTCCTGCAGTGACTAAATAATATCATCATACTGTAAGGAAATAAATACACAGACCAGAATCTCTAATAACACCACAATACAACTACACCACTACCATTACCACTGATATGATTATGCCCCCTTACATTGCCCCCATGGAATATGCCCCCTTACATTGCCCCATAGATTCTTATGCTCCTTTACATTGGCCCCATAGATTATTATGCCCCCTTATATTGCCCCATAAATGATGCCCCCTTACATTGCCCTCATAGATTATTATGCCCCATTACATTGCCCCCTTGGATTCATATGCCCCCTTACATTGCCCCCATAGATTATGCCCCCTTACATTTCCCCCCATAGATTATGCCCCCTTACATTGCCCCATAGATCATGATGCCCCTTTAAATTGCCCCATAGATTATGCCCCCTTACATTGCCCCCCATAGATCATGCCCCCTTACATTGCCCAATAGATCATTATGCCCCATTACATTGCCCCCATAGATTATGCCCCCTTACATTGCCCCGTAGATCATTATGCCCCCTTACATAAATCTTTATTACAGTGGCTGTATGCAGGGTCTGTGCGGTGGCGACATCTTTTTTTTTTTCATGTTGTTTACAGCACAGGGAGGGCTGGGGACATGTGTGTGGATGGCTGGGGGCGTGCATTAAGGGCGGCTACCAGCAATGCTGGGACGCCCACATAGCAAGAGAGACCTGTGTGACTTGTAGTAGCAGAGCAGCGCACGGCAGGTAGGAAGACAGAAGTTCAGCATACCTGAGAGCTGTGATGGGAGAGCCCCTGGGACCAAAGGACCATGGAATTCTGGCAGGAACAGGTCAAAATGACAAGGTAAAGATAAAACAGCACTTAGACCATTTTTATTTTTTGTTGTGATTTAGTGGCCATCTCGTCTAACAGAGAGAGGAGGAGCTCTTAGCTTCAGCTATTTTGAACGGTGTCTTATCTATACACTGGTGTCACCTTTCAATGTAATATTGCACAGATCACTTGAAAGACAAAACAGGAAGTCTGAGCTCAGTTTTAGGCTATTCTCATACAGGGTATTTTTAAGTTGCTCCCATTTTTGCAAAATGAATATGTTCTTTGTAAGTCTAAGAGAAAGTGGTTATCTCTGCACAGTATATAAGAAATGTAGAATAGCCTTAATACATTGCAACCATAAACCTCAAGGCCAATATCAGATAAACTGAAATATGATGGATATGAATGAACCGTGCTTCAAATGTATGATGAAAAATATTAAAAAAATTAAAATACATATAATAATCAAAATAATATTAATAAAAAACCTCCTTTCACAGGTCCCTTATGAGGAGGTAAATGTAATATATATGAGAGAATAATCAATTGATTATATTATATTTGAAGCAACATATCTGTCTAACTACATCTGTCTGGTAAATATATATTCACCATTTGTTGACTAATGCATGGACTTGGGTATATATGCCCGTGCTGCTTAACCCCTTAACGACAATGGACGTAAATGTACGTCATGGTGACGAGGTACTTAGCGCACCATGACATACATTTACGCGCCGCCATGATCCCAAGCACTGGAGCGGTGCTCGCGTCATGCCCGGCAGGTCCCGGCTGCTATCATCAGCCAGGGACAAGCCGGTAATGGCGGACATCGGCGATCGCGCGGATGTCCACCATTAACCCCTCAGATGCCGTGATCAATACAGATCACGGCATCTGCGGCAGTGCGGTACTTTGAATGGATGATCGCATCACCCGCAGCTGTCTCCCGGGGTCTTCGGCTCTGGTCTGAGATCGAGCAGATCAGAGCAGAAGATGACCGATAATTCTGAGAAGTGCTATGTCCTATACATAGCACTGAACAGTATTAGCAATCAACTGATTGCTATGAATAGTCTCCTATGGGGACATAAAAAGTGTACAAAAAAGTAAAAAAATGTAAAATAAAAAAGTAAAAAAATGTGAAAAATCCCCTCCCCCAATAAAACAGTAAAATGTCAGTTTTTCCCATTTTACCTCCCAAAAAGCGTTAAAAAAATAATGAATACACATATTTGGTATCACCACATGCATAAAAGTCTGAACTATTAAAATATATTGTTAATTATCCCGTATGGTGAACGGCGTAAACGTAATTTTTTTTAAAAAAAGTCAAAAATGGCTGCTTTTTTGTCACATTTTATTCCCAAAAAAATTTATAAAAAATTAATAAAAAGTTAAACCTAAGCAAAAGTGGTACTGATAAAAACTTCAGATCATTTCGCAAAAAATGAGTCCTCATACCGCCCCATATATGGAAAAATTAGAAAGTTATAGGTGGTCAAATTAGGGCTATTACAAACATACTAATTTTGTTAAAATGGTTTGATATTTTTTTTAAGCGGTACAATTATAGAAAAGCATATAACATGGGTATCATTTTAATCGTATTGACCCACAGAATAAAGGAAGCATGTCATTTTTACCAGAAAGTATACAGCGTGAAAACAAAACCTTCCAGAATTATACTAAATTGCGGTTTTCTTTTCAATTTTCCCACATAAATTATATTTGTTTGGTTGCGCTGTACATTTTATGGTGAAATAAGTGATGTAATTACAAAGTACAATTGGTAACGCAAAAAAACAAGCCCTCATATGGGTCTGTGGATTAAAATATAAGAGAGTTATGATTTTTAGAAGGCGAGGAGGAAAAAACGAAAATGCAAAAATAAAATTGATCTGCTCCTTAAGGGGTTAAACTTGCAGACTGTGAGATTATTATTATTCTGAACCAGCAAATGCCGGACTAATAAATTATATAACAATATATGCAGTGGAGTGATTTTAATATAATCAACTGATTATTATGTCATATATATTACATTTACTAAAAGAGACATGAGCCGTGCAGCACTCACCAGGTATTGCAGCTTGAACGTCACTTTATTGGCAGGGATTACAGCAACATAAGGGAGGAGAGGAGAACGCGAGCTCCGTGGAGCTCGTGGGTTACGGGTTACGTTTCTCGGGTGTCCGCTTGGTCACGCCCACTCCAACTGCCGGCACAGCATCGGAATAAGAAACCTATAGTACTGAGTCAGCGGTCAGCTGACGGACAGCGCGTTGCTAGGCAATGTGACGCCCTCGGACCGGACTGATCAGCATCGCGGAGACTGCCTCTAGATGAGTCGCGGTTGCGCTGCCGGGCCTGACAAATGAGGAACAAGGACAACATACCTGTGCACCACAGAACATTAGAAAAGAAGCAAAAAGGTAAGTAAAAAAATATAAACAACAAGGGAAAAAGAGGGGATACATTAGAAACTAGTCATTATCAATGTTGCAGTCTTCTGTTATTCCAAAAATACATTGAACTCATTCCGCTCATTAAATCCTAGGGCTTCCGTGGCGTCAGTCACTGAGATCCATCTGGCTTCACACTTCAGGAGGTCTTTATGCTTGTCCGAACCTGGGCTTGCTTGCTTGATGTGGGCTATCCCAAAGAATGTCAGTACATCTGGGCAACCCTGGTGTACTTCATGTAGATGGGTAGCGAGTCTTGGAACACCCTGTCCTAGTCTGGAGAGCCTTCTGTGTTCCCTGAATCTTATGAACATGGAGCGTGTAGTGGACCCGATGTAGAAAAATTCACAAGGGCACTTTATGCAGTACACAATGTACTGTGTCCTGCAGGTGATGAATTCAGGGGCATACACGCTATTACCACCAATTTTTCCGCACCTATGGTTCCCTTCTGGGCCATCTTTGTCCAGCCATGTGGGTTTCTTCAAATTGCCAGACGTGAAGGAACTCCTCACAAGTTCATTTTTTAATGTCAGTGTTTTTCTGTTGGCAATTATTGGTTTGTTCTTAGCAATTTCAGCTAACTGTGGGTCTGTTTCTATAAAATGCCAAAGTCTGTATATAGCCTTTTTGATAATATCCGTCATCGTACTATACTTGAAGGAAAAGGTAAATCTTTTTTTTCTCTTCATGTTTTTTTTTGTTTTTTTGTATCAATTCTGTCCTTTGTTTCATTTCTGTTTTTTTCAACGCCATTCCGAAGGCTTTGAAAAAAACAGAAATGAAACAAAGGACAGAATTGATACAAAAAACAAAAAAACAGGAAGAGAAAAAAAGATTTACCTTTTCTTTAGAGTATAGTACCATGACGGATATTATCAGAAAGGCTATATACAGACATTGGCATTTTATAGAAACAGACCCACAGTTAGCTGAAATTGCTAAGAACAAACCAATAATCGCCAACAGGAAAACACGGACATTAAAAAATGAACTTGTGAGGAGTTACTTCATGTCTGGCAATTTGAAGAAACCCACATGGCTGGACAAAGATGGCCCAGAAGGGAACCATAGGTGCAGCCATTGCACCCTGTGCAAGTTCCTCCAACCAGGGAAAAACTTTAAAATTTGTGGTAATAGCGTGTATGTCCCTGAATTCATCACCTGCAGGACACAGTACGTTGTGTACTGCATAAAGTGCCCTTGTGAATTTTTCTACATCGGGTCCACTACACGCTCCATGTTCATAAGATTCAGGGAACACAGAAGGATCTCCAGACTAGGACAGGGTGTTCCAAGACTTGCTACCCATCTACATGAAGTACACCAGGGTTGCCCAGATGTACTGACATTCTTTGGGATAGCCCACATCAAGTAAGCAACCCAGGTTCGGACAAGCATAAAGACCTCCTGAAGTGTGAAGCCAGATGGATCTCAGTGACTGACGCCACGGGAGCCCTGGGATTTAATGAGCGGAATGAGCTCAATGTATTTTTGGAATAACAGAAGACTGCAACATTGATAATGACTTGTTTCTAATGTATCCCCTCTTTTTCCCTTGTTGTTTATATTTTTTACTTACCTTGTTGCTTCTTTTCTAATGTTCTGTTGTGCACAGGTATGTTGTCCTTGTTCCTCATTTGTCAGGCCCGGCAGCGCAACCGTGACTCAACTAGAGGCAATCTCCGCCGATGAAGATCAGTCCGGGCCGAGAGCATCATGTTGCCTAGCAACGCGCTGTCCGTCAGATGACCGCTGACACGGTACTATAGGTTTCTTATTCCGGTGCTGTGCCGGCAGTTGGAGTGGGCGTGACCAAGCGGACACCCGCAAAACGTAACCCGTAACCCACGAGCTCCACAGAGCTCGCGTTCTCCTCTCCTCCCTTATATTGCTGTAATCCCTGCCAATAAAGTGACGTTCAAGCTGCAATACCTGGTGAGTGCTGCACGGCTCATTTCTCTTTTAGTGTGTACAACTGACTTTCTAGTGAAACAGCACCCCAGAACGTCTGAATATATACTGTTTTTTCGCCACCACCTGCTACTCTACCACTGTACTGAAACGGAGTGTCGGATGCTATGTTTTCGCTACTAGTGTATTATATATATATTACATTTGCCTCCTCACAAGGGCCCTTTGAAAGGAGGTTTTTATTAATATTATTTAGATTATTATATGTATTTCAATAAATTTTATATTTTTTCATCATAAATTTGAAGCACGATTCATTCATATCCATAATGTATCCGTTTATCTGATATTGGCCTTGAGATTTCTGGTTACATTTTTCTTCCCTTTACAAATTTATTTCACACCTAAGGTGTAGGTGTCCAATCATATTACACCTCGGCCAATTAACCCCTTAACGACCACGGACGTAAATGTATGTCCTGGTTTGGCGGGACTTCGCACACCAGGACGTACATTTACGTCCTGTGTATGACCGCGAGCATAGGAACGGTGCTCTCGTCATACATGGGAGGTTCCAGCTGCTAGCAGCAGCCGGGGACCCGCCGGTAAGGGTTGACATCCGCAATCGCGTGGATGTCCACCATTAACCCCTCAGATGCTGTGATCAATACAGATCACGGCATCTGCAGCAGTGCGGTAGTTTGTATGGATGATCGGATAGCCCGCAGCGCTGCCACAGCGATCCGATCATCCAGCATGGTGGCCAGAGGTCCCCTCACCTGGCTATGGCCATCTCCCGGGGTCTTCTGCTTTGGTCTGAGATCGAGCAGACCAGAGCAGAAGATACCGGATAATACTGATCAGTGCTATGTCCTATACATAGCACTGAACAGTATGAGTAATCTAAGGATTGCTATAGATATTCCCCTACGGGGACATAAAAAGTGTTAAAAAAAAGTATATATATTTTTTTTAAGTGAAAAATCCCCTTGCCCAATAAAAATGAAAATTGTCAGTTTTTCCCATTTTACCCCCAAAAAGCATAATTTTTTTTTTGTCAAAATATAATGTTAAATATCCTGTACGGTGAATGGCATAAGCGTAAAAATTAAAAAGTCCAAAAAATGCAGCTTTTTTGTCACATTTTATTTAAAAAAAATGTAAATAAAAAATGATCTAAAAGTTTTATATATGCAAATGTGGTATCAATAAAAAGTACAGATGACACCGCAAAAAATGAGCCCTCATACCGCCCTATATATGGAAAAATGAAAAAGTTATAGGTGGTCAAATAAGGCAATTTTAGATCACTGATTTTGTACAAAAAGTTTTAGATTTTTTTTTTAAGCGCTAGAAAAATATAAAAGTATCTAGCCATGGGTATCATTTTAATCGTATTGACCCACAGAATAAAGAACACTAGTCATTTTTACCGTAAAAAGTATAGTGTGAAAACAAAACCCTCCAAAATGTGCAAAATTGTGGTTTTTACTAAAATTTGCTCCCTAAAAAAAACTTTTTGGGGGTTCGCAGTACATTTTATGGAAAAATGAGAGGTTTCATTACAAAGTACAATTGTTCACACAAAAAACAAGCCCTTATATGGGTCTGTAGTTGGAAATATAAAGGCGTTATGGATTTTAGAAGGCGAGGAGGAAAAAATGAAAACCCAAAAATAAAATTGGCCTGGTCCTTAAGGTTAAAATGGGCTTGGTCCTTAAGGGGTTAAGGACCAGGCCCATTTTGGCTGTAAGGGACCAGAGCAATTTTATTTTTGCATTTTCGTTTTTTCCTCCTAACCTTCTAAAAAGCATAACTCTTTTATATTTTCACCCACAGACCCATATGAGGGCTTGTTTTTTTGCGTCATCAACTGTACTTTGTAATTACATCACTTATTTTATCATAAAATGTACGGTGCAACCAAACAAATATTATTTATGTGGGAAAATTGAAAAGAAAACTGCAACTAAGCAAATTTTGGAAGGCATTGTTTTCACGCTGTACACTTTCCGGTAAAAATTACATGTTTTCTTTATTCTGTGGGTCAATGCAATTAAAATGATACCCATGTTATATGCTTTTCTATAATTGTACCACTTAAAAAAAAATATCAAACCATTTTAACAAAATTTGTATGTTTGAAATTGCTCTATTTTGACCACCTATAACTTTCAAATTTTTCCGTATATGGGGTGGTATGAGGGCTCATTTTTTGTACCATGATCTGTAGTTTTTATCAGTACCACTTTTGCTTAGGTTTAACTTTTTATAAATTTTGTATAAATTTGTTTTTGGAATAAAATGTGACAAAAGAGCAGCAATTTTGGACTATTAAAATTTTATTTACATTTACGCCGTTCACCGTATGGGATAATTAACAATATAGTTTAATAGTTCAGACTTTTACGCACACGGCGATACCAAATATGTGTATTAATAATTTTTTTATTAATCGCCGGCCGAGTCGGGACTTCGCTGCGGCCGGTGATTGGCTGAGTGCAGTATGACTTGCCGACCACCGGCAACCAGGAAGAGTTTCGAGGCAGAGGCCGGAGCCGGTTACCAGAGGAACCAGGGGAGTGAAGGAAGGTGTGCACCTATTAATTTTTTTACTGCCGGGTGGATGGCGGGCCATTTTCCTATTCCGGAGTTCTCCTTTGATGGCGGACATCTGCGCGATCGTGAATGTCCGCCATTACCGGCGGGTGCCTGGCTGCTGATAGCAGCCGGGACCCGACGCGCATGACGCGAGCACCGGTCCGGCGCTCGTGGTCATGGCGGCGCGTAATTATACGTCATGGTGCATTAAGTACCACGGCACCATGACGTACATTTACGTCCATTGTCATAGTTACATAGTTAGTACGGTCGAAAAAAGACATATGTCCATCAAGTTCAACCAGGGAATTAAGGGGTATGGGTGTGGCGCGATATTGGGGAAGGGATGGGATTTTATATTTCTTCATAAGCATTAATGTTATTTTGTTCCAGGAATGTATCTAATCCTGTTTTAAAGCTGTTAATTGTTCCTGCTGTGACCAGTTCCTGAGGTAGACAGTTCCATAAATTCACAGTCCTCACGGTAAAGAAGGCGTGTCGCCCCTTGAGACTAAACTTTTTCTTCTCCAGACGGAGGGAGTGCCCCCTCGTCCTTTGGGGGGGTTTAACCTGGAACAGTTTTTCTCCATATTTTTTGTATGGGCCATTAATATACTTATATACGTTTATCATATCCCCCCTTAAACGTCTCTTCTCAAGACTAAACAATTGTAACTCCTTTAATCGCTCCTCATAGCTAAGATGATCCATGCCCCATATTAGTTTAGTCGCGCGTCTCTGCACCCTTTCCAGCTCCACAGTGTCCCTTTTATGTACAGGTTACCAAAACTGAACGGCATATTCCAGGTGAGGCCGTACCAATGCTTTATAAAGGGGGAGTATTATGTCCCTGTCCCTTGAGTCCATGCCTCTTTTGATACATGACAATATCCTGCCGGCTTTGGAAGCAGCAGCCTGACATTGCATGCTAAGGGGTTAATTGTGAGCTGCATTTAACATTATTTTAATTCTTTTTTTCATAATAACCTTGTTTCCTTACAGCCTTGTGAATCCTTTAGATTGAGGATCTATGAAAAGGAAGAATTTAGGGGCCAGATGATGGAGTTCACTAAAGACTGCCCTCAAGTCAATGAAAAATTCGCCCATCATGAAATTCCCTCCTGCAATGTTCTTGAAGGGCACTGGATCTTCTATGAGCAACCAAACTACAGAGGACGTCAGTATTACCTGAGACCAGGAGAGTACAGGAGATGCACTGAATGGAAAGCTGAAACCCCAAGAGTTGATTCTTTCAAGAGACTTCACGAATAATTTTAAACATATTTAATGTAATATGTTAGAAAACACCAGTAAAGTGTAAAACAATTACAAAATATACTGTGATATTACATTATGTTAATTATATTGTATATGTAAAATGTGCAAGTTATAAAAGAGCAAAGTAAAGTCATAAATAGCAATTCAGAGATTTATTTTCCACAATATACAGTAAATAGAATGGGCATGGTAGAAAATGGGTGGGATAATGCTCACCTACTGTCTTTAATAAAAATCTATATTTTCTGTCATTAAAAATAGGAAAATCTCCAATTTTATTACAAGACGAGGAGGCTCACATTATGCTTGTTTAACCTCTTAAGGACCCATGACGTATGCGTACGTTATGAGTCCGCTCCCGATCTATAACATCGGGCCCGGCCTCTAACAATGACCGAGACCCGTGGCTAACAGCGCGCAGCATTGATCGCGGTGCAGTGCACTATTAACCCTTTAGACGCGGCGTTCAAAGTTGAACGCCGCGTCTAAAGTGATGGTGAAAGCATGCCGGTTAGCTCAAGGAGCTGTTCGGGATAGCCACGGTGAAATCGCGGCATCCTGAACAGCTTACAAGACAGCCTGAGAATCCCTACCTGCCTCCTCGCTGTCCGATCGCCGAATGACTGCTCAGTACCTGAGATCCAGGCACGAGCAGTCAAGCGGCAAAATCATCGATCAGTGGTTTCTTATGAGAAACCACTGATCAATGTGAATGATCAGTGTGTGCAGTGTTATAGGTCCCTATGGGAGCTATAACACTGCAAAAAAAAAGTGAAAAAAAAGTGAATAAAGATCATTTAACACCTCCCCTTTTAAAAGTTTGAATCACCCCCCTTTTCCCATAAAAAAAACTGTGTAAATAAAAATAAACATATATGGAATCGCCGCATGCGGAAATGTCCGAATTATAAAAAGATATCCTTAATCAAACTGCGCGGTCAATGACGTACGCGCAAAAAAAGTCCAAAATAGTGCATTTTTGGTCACTTTTTATATCATGAAAAAATGAATAAAATCAATAAATCCTATCAATGCACCTAAAGAATAAAGATAAGGTGTCATTTTTACCGAAAAATGTACTACGTAGAAATGGAAGCCCACAAAAGTTACAAAACAGCGTTTTTTTCCGTTTCGCCGTAGATTTTTGGGTAAAATGACTGAAATAATTAAAAAGCAGAATTGGTGGCGCAAAAAATAAGCCATCATATGGATTTTTAGGTGCAAAATTGAAAGAGTTATGATTTTTTAAAGGTAAGGAGGAAAAAACAAAAATGCAAAAACTGAAAAACCCCTGGTCCTTAAGGGGTTAAAGCTAATTAATGATACAATAGTATATAATATTTTAGAATAAAACCATAGAAACACGTGGTTCTGGTCTGAAATAAAACGTTTAAAATGTGGATTCTGAAGGCCAATTGGCGGTCTTCAGAATGTCTGTTAAAGAACCTACTGACTGACTAACTTTAGTAGACATTGCACTTCTGGTGGAATGAGCCCCAATAAGGGAAATGTCTATGCCAACTAAAAACATGGTTTGTCTAATCCATCTAGCTAAAGTGGGTGAAGAGAATAGTAAGTTAGGTTTACAGAAAGAGATAATTAATTGAGAATTGGAACGACCTCTAAGAGATTCCGTTCTTTGTTTGTACGTTTTTAAGCAACGAATAACACAAAGATTTTCTTGTTGGGGAAAATTTGGATTAAAGACAGTATGTAGATTAGTTTTGGTACGTCTGTAAATATGAAGAATAACACCTTGTGGTGAAAAATGTCTATGAGATATGTCTAATGCACAGATTTCAGAAACCCTTTTGAAAGAAATGAGAAACAACAACATAGTGAGTTTGAAAGACAATAGTTTCAGAGGAAGAGATTCATTGTCTCCCCACGAAACCATTAAATCCAAAACTAAAGATACATCCAAAGAGGAATTATATTTAGGTAACGGCAATCTTCTAAATTTCATACCTTTCAATAATTTGCATATCAGAGGATGTTTACCCAAGGGTAATGAATGAATCGGGGCATGGTAAAAGGATATGGCAGAACGATATTGTCAGGATTGGCGTGGACCATGTCGGTGGAGCGGTTCTAAGTTGCTACTGGTTTTCACCAGAGCCCGCCGCAAAGCGGGATGGTCTTGCAGCAGCGGTATCAACCAGGTCGTATCCACCGGCAACAGCTCAACCTCTCTGACTGCTGAGATAGGCGCGGTACAAGGGATTAGACAAGAGCAGGGTCGGACGTAGCAGAAGGTCAGGGCAGGCAGCAAGGATCGTAGTCAGGGGCAACGGCAAGAGGTCTGGAACACTGGCTAGGGATACACAAGGAACGCTTTCACTGGCACAATGGCAACAAGATCCGGCAAGGAAGTGCAGGGGAAGTGAGGTAATATAGGGAAGTGCACAGGTGAACACACTAATTAAAAACCATGCGCCAATCATGGCGCACCGGCCCTTTAAATCGCAAAGAACTGGCGCGCGCGCCCTAGGGAGCGGGGCCGCGCGCGCCGGGACAGCACAGACGGGGAGCGAGTCTGGTAAGCGGGTCGGGATGCGCACCGCGAGCGGGCGCGTCCCGCATCGCAAATCGCATCCCGGCTGGGGACATTATCGCAGCGCACCCGGTCAGTGGGTCTGACCGGGGCGCTGCGAACAGGAGAACGCTGTGAGTGCTCCGGGGAGGAGCGGGGACCCGGAGCGCTCGGCGTAACAGATATACATTTATGGATCTATACGCTTTACCTGAATTGAAGGAATGTGAAAGAAAATTCAAAACTTGATTTAAAGGTACATGTATGGGATCCAATGGCCGTTGTAAGCACCAATTAGACCAAATTTTCCAGGCTGATCCGTAAGCTGATCTGGTACCTGGAGCCACGCATCTGAGAGGATGTCTCTAATTGATTGAGAAACATCGAGGTTAGAGTCTGATCCCCCAAAATGAACCGAGCAACTAGAGACAGGAGACCTGATACTATTAGAGGATGAGGAATCTCGGATGGATCTAGAAGAAGGAATTGATGGATTGGAAGAATGCGTGGGAAATCTATTAAAGGGGTACTCCCGTGGAAAACTTTTTTTTTTATCAACTGGTGCCAGAAAGTTAAACAGATTTGTAAAATACTTCTATTAAAAAATCTTAATCCTTCCAGTACTTTTTAGGGGCTGTATACTACAGAGGAAATGGTTTTCTTTTTGGATTCCTCTTATGTCACGACCACAGTGCTCTCTGCTGACCTCCGCTGTCCTTTTTAGGAACTGTCCAGAGCAGCATATGTTTGCTATAGGGATTTTCTCCTGCTTTGGACAGTTCCTAAAATGGACAGCAGAGGTCAGCAGAGAGCATCGTGGTTGTGACATAAGAGAAATCCAAAAAGAAAAACATTTCCTCTGTAGCATACAGCCCCTAAAAAGTACTGGAATGATTAAGATTTTTTAATAGAAGTAATTTACAAATCTGTTTAACTTTCTGGCACCAGTTGATCTAAAAAAAAAAAAAAGTTTTCCACCGGAGTACCCCTTTAACATCCCTAGAATCTGCGGGAACCAAGTTTGGGTTGGCCATAATGGAGTTATCAATATCAAAGTGGATTTCTGGGTTCTGGTCAGTAAGAGTGGCCTCGGGATTAGAGTGAATAGTGGAAAGGAGTATAGATTTCCTGAGGGCCAAAATTGAATTAGGGCATCTTTACATAAGGATTCTGGATCCGGATGCCAACTGTAGATTCAGTCAGGATGCAAATAGATCTACATGTATGGGACCCCATGGATAATTGAGTTGTTGGAAGATCAAAGCATCTCATTTCCAATCGCTGTTGTCAATTAGGAAATGAGAGTTCCAATCTGCTATGGAGTTGGATATACCTGGCAGATATTCTGTCTTCAGGTTAATGTCTTTGTCCAGACAAAAATGCCCAAATTCTTTTGTGAAGTTGGCCAATAATTTCGATCTGGTGCCTCCTAAACGATTGATGTATTGTACTGCGGAAATATTGTCCATCCGCAGTAGGTCACAACAATGAGACATTTCTTTGGTGAAATATTTGAGGGCAAAGAAACCTGCCAGAAGTTCCAAGCAATTTATGTGGAGAAGAGATTCTCGTTCTTACCATTTCTCTCTGGTGGAACAGGAGCTGCAATGGGCTCCCCAGCCTAGAAGACTGGCGTCTGATTCAATGATCAGATCTGGAATAGGATTGAAAATAGCTTTCCCGTTCCAAGATTTTATGTCCTGAAGCCACTAAATAAGTTCTTCTTTGGTATCTGAATTGAGTCAGATCTCTTCCGAATAACCCAGTCCCTCTCTCAAATGTTGTGCTTTGAGATGATGAAGGGCCCGGTAATGCAGAGGAGCAGGAAAAATGGATTGGATGGAAGAGGAAAGGAGAACAACAATACGAGCTATGGCTCGAAGAGAAACCAATTGTGTGTTCAGAATTTATCTGATTTCTCTTCATATTATCTTCAATTTTTTGGTCGGAAGACTCAAAGTGGTTAAACGAGTGTTGATTAACCCCTTAAGGACGCAGGACGTACTCAAACGGCCCCTTTTCCGAGTCCTTAAGGACTCAGGACGTTTGAGTACATCCTGTCAAATCCCGGCTCCCCGCCGCTAGCTGGAGGGGAGCCGGTGCCCGATGCCTGCTGAAATCGTTCAGCAGGCATCGGGGCATATTGCCCAGGGGGGTCATTATGCCCCCCCATGTCGGCGATGGCCGCAAATCGCTGGACAATTCAGTCCAGCGATCTGCGGCAGATTCCGGGTCAATGGGGTCTCCAGTGACGCGGTGACCCGGAATTACAGGCTGTTCGGGGCCGTCGGAGACGGCCCCGAACAGCCAGAGCCTGCAGGGGTGAGGTGGCACTGGTGCCACCTCACGATCGCCCTGATTCGTCGGCCGGATTACCGGCCGACCAATCAGGGCGCCTGCTGCGGGTGTCACTCCCGCAACCCGCTCCGCCCCTCTTCCGGAGGACGTGAGCGGGTGCGGGAAGACGACCCCAAGTGCTGGGGACCCCGATCCCCGGCATCAATGTTGGGATCGGGGCCCCAGGAGCGACGGCCGCGGCGGCGACGACGAGGGACTGACCTCATGCGGCTGGATCATTGGAGGTGAGTGACAGCCTCCTGCTGTTGCTTAGCAACAGCTCCCAGCATGCAAAAAAGGCATGCTGGGAGCTGTAGTTATGCAACAGCAGGAGGCAGACCACCACAACTCCCAGCATGCCCTTATGAGCATGCTGGGACTTGTAGTTTTGCAACAGCTGGAGGCACATTTTTTCTATGGAAAAGTGTACCTTCAGCTGTTGTGTAACTACAACTCCCAGCTTGCACCAACAGCTAAAGTGCATGCTGGGAGTTGTAGTAGTGCATCTGCTGGTTGCATAACTACAACTCCTAGCATGCCCGTTGGCTGTCGGTGACTGCTGGGAGTTGTAGTTTTGCAACAGCTGAAGGCACACTGAGTTATGTAGCAAACCAGTGTGTCTCCAGCTGTTGCATAACTACAGTCCCCAGCATCCCCAGCCAAAGTAGTATGCCTCCAGCTGTTGCATAACTACAAGACCCAGCATGCCCTTCCGCTGTCCGTACATGCTGGGGGTTGTAGCTTTTGCAACAGCTGAAGGCACACTGGTTGCAAAACACTGAGTTTGTTACCAAACTCTGTGTTTCACAACCAGTGTGCCTCCAGCTGTTGCAAAACTACAACTCCCAGCATGCATTGATAGACCGTACATGCAGGGAGTTGTAGTTTTGCAACAGCTGGATGTCCCCCCCCCCCCCCCAATGTGAACGTACAGGGTACACTCACATGGGCGGAGGATTACAGTAAGTATCCGGCTGCAAGTTTGAGCTGCGGCTCAAACTGCCAGCGTGAAACTACTGTGAACCCCCGCCCGTGTGACTGTACCCTAAAAACACTACACTACACTAACACACAATAAAATTAAAAGTAAAAATCACTACATATACACATACCCCTACACAGCCCCCCTCCTCAATAAAAATGAAAAACGTCTGGTACGCCACTGTTTCCAAAACGGAGCCTCCAGCTGTTGCAAAACAACTACTCCCAGTATTGCCAGATAGCCACTGACTGTCCAGGCATGCTGGGAGTTTTACAACAGCTGGAGGCACCCTGTTTGGGAATCACTGGCGTAGAATACCCCTATGTCCACCCCTATGCAAGTCCCTAATTTAGGCTTCAAATGCGCATGGCGCTCTCACTTTGGAGCCCTGTCGTATTTCAAGGCAACAGTTTAGGGACACATATGGGGTATCGCCGTACTCGGGAGAAATTGTGTTACAAATTTTGGGGGGTATTTTCTGCTTATACCCTTTTTAAAAATGTTAAATTTTTGGGAAAAGAGGCATTTTAGGTAAAAAAAAAATATTTTTTTTACATATGCAAAAGTCGTGAAACACCTGTGGGGTATTAAGGTTCACTTAACCCCTTGTTACGTTCCCCGAGGGGTCTAGTTTCCAAAATGGTATGCCATGTGTTTTTTTTTTTTGCTGTCCTGGCACCATAGGGGCTTCCTAAATGCAGCATGCCCCCAGAGCAAAATTTGCTTTCAAAAAGCCAAATGTGACTCCTTCTCTTCTGAGACCTGTAGTGCGCCAGCAGAGCACTTTTCACCCCCATATGGGGCGTTTTCTGAATCGGGAGAAATTGGGCTTCAAATTTTGGGGGGTATTTTCTGCTTTAACCCTTTGTAAAATGTAATTTTTTTGGGAAACCAAGCCTTTTAGGTAATTTTTTTAATTTTTTTTTTACATATGCAAAAGTTGTGAAACCCCTGTGGGGTATTAAGGTTCACTTTACCCCTTGTTACGTTCCCCAAGGGGTCTAGTTTCCAAAATGGTATGCCATGTGGTTTTTTTTGCTGTCCTGGCACCATAGGGGCTTCCTAAATGCGGCATGCCCCCAGAGCAAAATTTCCTTCAAAAAAGCCAAATGTGACTCCTTCTCTTCTGAGACCTGTACTGCGCCAGCAGAGCACTTTTCACCCCCATATGGGGTGTTTTCTGAATCGGGAGAAATTGGGCTTCATATTTTGGGGGGTATATTCTGCTATTACCCTTTTTAAAAATGTAAAACTTTTGGGAAACCAAGCATTTTAGGGAATTTTTTTTTTTTTTTTACGTATGCAAAAGTCGTGAATCACCTGTGGGGTATTAAGGTTTACTTTACCCCTTGTTATGTTCCCCGAGGGGTCTAGTTTCCAAAATCTTATGCCATGTGTTTTTTTTTGCTGTTCTGGCACCATAGGGGCTTCCTAAATGTGACATGCCCCCCAAAAACCATTTGTCGCTCCTTCCCTTCTGAGGCCTCTACTGCACCCGCCGAACAATTAACATAGACATATGAGGTATGTGCTTACTCGAGAGAAATTGGGTTTCAAATACAAGTAAAAATTTTCTCCTTTTTACCCCTTGCAAAAATTCAAAAATTGGGTCTACAAAAACATGCGAGTGTAAAAAATGAAGATTGTGAATTTTCTCCTTCACTTTGCTGCTATTCCTGTGAAACACCTAAAGGGTTAAAACGCTGACTGAATGTCATTTTGAATACTTTGGGGGGTGCAGTTTTTATAATGGGGTCTTTTATGGGGTATTTCTAATATGAAGACCCTTCAAATCCACTTCAAACCTGAACTGGTCCCTGAAAAAAAGCAAGTTTCAAAATTTTGTGAAAAATTGGAAAATTGCTGCTGAACTTTGAAGCCCTCTGGTGTCTTCCAAAAGTAAAAACACGTCAATTTTATGATGCAAACATAAAGTAGACATATTTTATATGTGAATTAAAAAAACAATTATTTTGAATATCCATTTTCCTTACAAGCAGAGAGCTTCAAAGTTAGAAAATTGCAAAGGATGCAAGTTACCACAAAATGTTACCACTATGTTAAAGTAGAATATGTCACGAAAAAACAATCTCGGAATCAGATTGATAACTAAAAGCATTCCAGAGTTATTAATGTTTAAAGAGACAGTGGTCAGAATTGCAAAAAAGGGCTGAGTCCTTAAGGTGAAAAAGGGCTCAGTCCTTAAGGGGTTAAAAACCCTAGAAATTCTATTTCATTTGATAGGATTAGAATAGATTTTTCTGCTCCCCTAGCTGCATTCTTTCTCCTTCTTTCTTTCCTCTTCTAATTTTCTCTCGTTCCCTTCCATATCTTACCGTGATTCTCATGTCCATTTTTCTTGCCTTAATTATTGATGGATGGCAGGCCCACTATCTATGGCTTCTATCCTACTGTCCCTGTGCAGACAATGCCTGAATGTTTAACACCAGGACTGCAGGGACGGATTAAGAGGATCATGGGCCTGGTGCTGAAGATTTTGATGGGCCTTTTAATCGAAATATATAAAATGAAAAAGCAACACAAAGCAATTTTGTTTAACACAAATAAAGCGCATCTGTCACATGTTTTATGCACATTAAATTACCAGGATAGCTTCTTTTATCTGATGTTACTAGGAGGATGTTAAATGCTGATGGACTGCATTTTTTTCTGCTGTAACACACACAGGCTCTGCGTCCTATGATCCTTCTGCAGTGTAATATAATGAAGTGACTGGCCGCAAGATGGCTGCGATTACATAGGGCTGTGACATCACAGGGGTGACTGGCTGCTGATAGGCTGCATCCTGCATGTGATTCAGGGTCATCCCGCCTTGCCTTCCTGCCTTCCCAGCGTTCCTTGCCCCATGTACTGACATGTGGATCCGCCATTTTAGATGCCCTGGAGCCTGCACCGCAGTAAATGGAGTTTAATGAAGCGATTTGCGTGATAGAATCGCAGCGATATTCGCATTCGTTGCGAATCGTATATTTTCTGAAATTCGTAATGAATTTGGGTTCGTCAGCTCTGATTCGCTCATCTCTAGACATAACTCTTATCTACAAACTCATATAAGGGCTTGTTTTTTTGCGTCACCAATTATACTTTGCAATGACATTACTTATTTTACCACGAAATCTACAGTGAAACACACAAACAAATATTTGTGGGACAAACTTGGAAAAAAATGCAATTTTAGGGTCTTTCTACACAGTGCACTTTTTGCAAACATTGGGGGAGATTTATCAAAACCTGTGTAGAGTAGTGGTGCAGTTGCCCATAGCAACCAATCAGATCGCTTCTTTCCTTTTTCAGAGGCCTTTTAAAAAATGAAAGAATCAATCTAATTGGTTGCTATGGGCAACTGCACCACTACTCTACACAGGTTTTTATAAGTCTCTCCCATTAGCTTTATTCTGTAGGCCTATACGATTACGACACCCAAATTGGGCCATTGACCTTGCAGATTACCCAACATTATAAGTGACGATACCACTCTTTTTTTTTATTTTGACAACATTTTTTGAAAAGGGAGGTGATTCAACTTTTATTAGGGTAAGGGTTAATTAAATGTTATTATTTTTTTTTTCGCAGGAAGGGGTCAAGCACACCTGTCTATAACTTCTAGGCCAATCTGTCTATAATAGCTGTGCTATTATAAGCAGATATGCCATTCCGGAGCATATAAAAGCTAGGTGAGAACTTATCACCTAGCTTTCCGTGCTCCTGAATGCCATTGCTGCTTATAGCCTATAAGGATAACTTATTATAAAATATAGGCAAATCTGTCTAAATTAGCTTAACTAATATAAGCAGAAATGGCACTAAGGAGCACAGAAAAGCTGGGTGACAATTTCTCGCTTAGATTTTTCATGCTTCTGAACGGCATATCTGCTTATAATAGCTCAGTTATTATATATAGATTTACCTATAACCTTTAGTCAAATCTGTCTATAATAGCTGAGCTATTATAAGCAGATATGCCATTCAGGAAAATCAAAAAGCTAGGTTAGAAATTGTCACCTAGCTTTTTTGGGCTCCTGAATGTGCTCACCATAGAATAGACAGATATGACTATAGGTTATAGGTAAATCTATCTTTAATAGCTGAGCTATGATAAGCAGACATGCCATTCAGGTACACAGAAAAGCTAGATGACAATTTCTCACTTAGTTTTCCATGCTCCTGAATGGCATGTCTGCCTATAATAACTGAGCTTTTATAAGCAGGCATGCCATTCAGGAGCATGGAAAAGCTTGGTGAGAAATTGTCACCTATCTTTTCTATGTACCTGAATGGCAAGTCAGTTCATGACTGGTGGTGGTACCTTTTTGGGGGACTTCAGAGGCAGAGAACAATGACCGCCGGCGGGACCTCAGCCGCTGTCACAAAGTAACATTTTTTGACGGGCGTGGGCCAGGCAGGAAAGCAGCACATACCATCCTCTTTCTGACAGGGGGGAGGAGCGTCCTACGATACCGTGACGTGAGTCACGCTGGTCATGAGGTTACCCAGCCCATGTGACCACCCAGGCAGGGGCCGACTGACAACACTCAGGGCCCTCGGACCAAATAAAGCAAGGGCCCCCTGTGAGGCTCCACCCATGGCCACACCTCTGCCACGCCCCTATCCAACCCAAATGCCTCCTAATGCCCAAACCTACACACAAAATAAAAGAAAAGAAAATATATAACAAGATAACATAGGTAAGATAATTTTCCATGACCAAGAATACCAGTATACAATGAGGAAATATATACATCACACAATAACTTGATAATACCGCCATACTGTACTGAATAAAACCACTATGAACAGACCGGTATTCCCCCACACAGTGCCCATATAGCAAAAGTTACCAGCTGTACACAGGGTCTGTAGACCATATAAGTGATTATATACAAGACCAGGGCTGCCATCAGAAATGTTGGGGCCCCTTACACAACTCAAGCCCCCCCCCCCCCCCCTGCCTACTAACTTCCACATTATCTATAAAAAAAAATATTTGAGAACACAGGACAAGAAAAACAAGAGCCCTTTAGCTTAATGAGGAAGGAAAGAGGAATATACCCGGACCCCAGTGACAGTATATACCCGGACCCCAGTGACAGTATATACCCGGACCCCAGTGACAGTATATACCCTGACCCGAGTGACAGTATATGCCCCTGCCCATCAGGACTATCCACTATGTGGGGCAGAGGAGCAGCCGGTGCCCTGGAGAGAGTACACTGTATCACTGGGTACACTGGTATATAGGGTACACTGGTATATAGAGTACACTGATATATTGGGTACACTGTATCACTGGTATATTGGGTACACTGGTATATTGGGTACACTGTATCACTGGGTACACTGGTATATTGGGTACACTGTATCACTGGGTACACTGGTATATTGGGTATACTGGGTACACTGTATCACTGGGTATACTGGTATATTGGGTACACTGTATCACTGGTATATTGGGTATACTGTATCACTGGGTACACTGGTATATTGGGTACACTGTATCACTGGTATATTGGGTATACTGTATCACTGGGTATACTGGTATATTTGGTACACTGTATCACTGGTATATTGGGTATACTGTATCACTGGGTGCACTGGTATATTGGGTACACTGGTATACAGAGTACACTGGTATATTGGGTACACTGGTATATAGAGTACACTGGTATATAGAGTACACTGGTATATTGGGTACACTGGTATATAGAGTACACTGGTATATTGGGTACACTGGATCACTGGGTACACTGGTATATTGGGTACACTGGTATACAGAGTACACTGGTATATTGGGTACACTGGTATATATAGAGTACACTGGTATATTGGGTACACTGGTATACTGGGTACACTGGTATATATAGAGTACACTGGTATATTGGGTACACTGGTATACTGGGTACACTGGTATATTGGGTACACTGGATCACTGGATACACTGGATCACTGGGTACACTGGTACATTGGGTACACTGGAATTTTGGAAACACTGAGATATAATATAGATATTAGATACATAAATAGATCAGTGTTTCCTAACCCGGGTGCCTCCAGCTGTTGCTAAACTATAACTTTCAGCATGCCTGGACAGCCAAAAGCATGCTGGGAGTTATAGTTTTGCAACAGCTGGAGGCACCATGGTCAGGAAACACTGAGATATAAGATAGAAATAAGATAGATATGAGATAGATATAGATATGATATAGATATAGATATGAGATAGATATAGATATTAGATAGATAGATAGATAGAAATGAGATAGATAGATAGATAGATAGATAGATAGATAGATATGAGATAGATAGATGGATAGATATGAGAGATAGATAGATAGATAGATAGATAGATAGATAGATAGATATGAGATAGATAGATATGAGATAGATAGATGGATAGATATGAGATAGATAGATAGATATGAGATAGATAGATAGATAGATAGATATGAGATAGATAGATATGAGATAGATATGAGATAGATAGAGATAGATAGATAGATAGATAGATAGATATGAGATAGATAGATAGATAGATAGATATGAGATAGATAGATAGATAGATATGAGATAGATATGAGATAGATAGATATGAGATTAGATAGATAAAGTGTTGCAAAACTACAACTCCCAGCATGTCTGGACAGCCAAAGGCATGTTGGGAGTTGTAGTTTTAAAACTGCTGGAGGCCCCCTGGTCAGGAAACATTAAGAAATTGCCCATTTAACTCCCACTGACCCCCCAAACAGCAATTTGCCCCTCAACCTTTTCATCCCGGAAAATTACCTGTTGCATAGGGGGCCGCAGCGGTGGGCAGGGGAAGTCTTCCTGTTCATTTTCGGCGCGGGCGGGTGATGTAGTCAGCAATGGAGCAGGAAGCAAAGCACCTGCCTGCTCCAATAGGGCTTCAGCCTGCACACAGAGGAGTGTGGGGGAGGGGGAGGGGCATCCCTCTGCTCTCTTCCCAGAGAAGCATTGTGGCCACGGCCCCTGCACTCACCTTAAAGGGCCAGAGGCTAACTATTTAAAAAAAAGAATACAGTGCTCTGCAGGCAGGCCCTGCTTCTTACTTACGGCCCTGGGTGACCCAAGGCCATAAGTAAGAAGCAGGGCTGGCCCTCTTTTTCTGTTAACATATTTACCGGGCGACCTATGCGGGCCGCCTGTGCAGGACGCTGGGCCTATTTTCATATAGGGGCCTGGAGCGGCAGCTCCATCCGCCCCTACGTTAATCTGGCCCTGCAGAACTGTCACCAATGTACTGTTATTGCTCGGGTACTGTTATTACCTGTCTCATGTTATTGTTTATATGCTGTTTCTACTCCTTTAAAATTAAAATAAAGAATTGATTAAAAAAAAATGAAAAAAAGAATAGATTTTTCTGAATTCATTTTGAAACCTAGATTTGAAAGGAGTGTTAAAGTCCAATGGGAATGAAGATGAATTAGATGTAATGATTCGGCCAAAATTAAAATGCCGTCTATATATATATGATTAGATGAACTCCTCGAGCTCTTAGTAGAGCCACTACTGGCTTCAGTAGTTTTGTGAAGCACCATGGAGCTGAGGATAGGCCGAAAGAGAGGCTGGTAAATTGCCATTTCTGACCTTCGAATATAAATTGGAGATATGGTTGGGAGTTCTGATGCATAGGCCCCGTGAGAGAGGCATCTTTTAAATCTATTTTGATCAGCCAATTGTCCAGTGACAATAAATCTCTTAAGAGATGGATGCGTTCCATCTTGAAATGATGATATAGGACATAATTGTTGAGGATTCTCAAATTTCTTACAGGTCTGTGACCTCCATCTTTCTTTTTGACCAGGAAAAGATTGCTTAAGAAACCTGGAGTGTCTATAGATATCTGAATAATTGCCCCTTTGGAACATAGTTCCTTGATTTCTTGGGGAATAAGATCTCAATCTACTTAGGAAAATTGTATTGGATGTGGTTTTTGAATCTGAAGAGAAGGGAATATAAATTCTGTTTGATAACCCATCACTGTGTGAAGAATCCACGCGTCTCATGTAATCATGGACCAAACGTGGAAAAAATTTGCTATTCTCCCTCCTAGGGGAAAGTGAGAAAAATGTGGAAGCAGTGCACTTACCTGTAGTGGGTCTGGATCTGGTATATCCTCTATGACTTCTAGCCCTCCAAGGGCATCCCTAGATGGAAAGAAGGGGGTGGTATGGTAGGAAGGTGTGGGTACAGGGAACGTATCTGTACGGGGCACAGTGAGACCTCTGTAAGGGATTCTCTCTTGGGGTTGAAGGCTGGGAAACCAGACCCTTTGTTTCCCAGCCCTGCCATAAATACAAATCCCCGGAAGACTCTTTTAAGGGATGTCTGGGCTTTATCTGGAGAGGAGAAGAACCCTACTTACTTATTTATTTCTTTTATATAGGATTCGTCAAACAAATGGTTATCAGGAGAGGGAGTGGGTTCAGAATTTGCAAGATTAACTAATTGCAGGTCCAACTTCCTCAAGATGGACCTCTTTCTCTCCATACATAGGGATGCGTTGGCGTTCCCGAAAAGACATAGGGCCCTCTGAGCCCAACCTTGGACGGTATGCAAATCAATTGGGTTTCCTGATTAGGAAGCTTCCTCCGTTAAATCAAGAATCTTGGTCAAGGGACCAAGAAGGTCCAGAAATGTGTCCTGAATGGACCTAAAGGAGTGGTTGACATCCTTTTTCAGGTTTTTACCAGATTTTGTAAGATAACGAACGAGGGTTGGGTCTAGGCCGGGAGTGGTAGATAATTTTTGGAGAAGGGAAGGTCTGGGACATTCAGATTTTAGTTTGCTATGGGCAGCCCTATCTAATGGTTTTTTTCCCCAGTTGCAAATATATTGGGAAACTTTAAGATGAGGAATCCACTCGCCCGACCATGGGTGCTTAATATGGCCTGGGTCGAAATATGGGTTCCCAGCGCTATCAAGTAAAAAGGGATCAGTAGAATCATCTCCTTAAAATTTGATGTCATCTTCAGAAATGTCTTCATATTCAGAATCTCTGTCTGATACAGAAACTACCATGTTATCTACCGAAGAAGAATGTATACAATGGTAGAAGAAACTTCAAAAAAGGATCTGGGTTTCAACAGCGCAATCCGTGTTCAAAGATTTCACAGTACACGTTGAATTGTGAGACTGTTCATTTATTAAGCCAACAAACAAATGCGTTTCAAGACTAGCACTGTCTCTTTCTCAATGTTAAAAAGGCATACATGAAGAAGAATGTATAGGAGAAGAAGGGAAAGAAATTGCCTTTCTTTTAGGGCTTTTAAGAGACTGTATTTGCCTATTTGCCCTAGTTTTCACTTGCTCAGGGGCTGAGGGTATAGGAAGTAAATTAGATACATCTAGATCTGTGCTTTTTGGTAAAGTTGTAGATGGAACCTGATCCTTATGGTGTTTATGTATTTTGCGTTGCTTAGCAACATAAGGATCGGTAGACAAATGGCATTTCTTATGAGAAACCTTTCCCTTTTTAAACCCACCTGCCATTTTTGAGGTGGAGTCTTCAGCCCACCAGAAGACATCTGCCGATGTAGAAGGGTCTTTTTGAGGTGAAATATGAATATTAGAGTGATTTATTGCTGAGGTAACAGATTAGGAGATAACCTCATGAATATTGGACATAGCAGACCGGACAGCCGCTTGCCCAGACTTGTTGACCGATTGGTCTACCATGGATTTTAAGACATTTCCGTCTACAAAATCAAAATTCTGCTTGTCAGATACTTTTGCAGATTCTTCATTCGCCATGACTGACATAATATATGATAAAGGATATTTAATATATAAATAAATATTAGTTGGTAATATTAAATAATTGAATAAATAATTAATTAATTAATAAATAATAAAGATAAAGAGAAATTTCATGCAGAACAAATCATGTGAGATAATTAATGGTATATAAATACATAAATTGATATTATAATAAGGATACTGAAGGTAGCAATATGTTGTGACAGGAATACAATAGAAGCTGACAAGCGCTGTTGCGGTCTGGAGCTGACAGGAGAGCAGAGGGAGCCGGCTGACAGGGTCTATTGCGGTCTATGACTGACAGGAGGAACAGCAGGGAAACAGCTGACGATATGTCAGTGAAGCCGACGGAGCTGAGGAGAGACAGTGGGAATGTATGGAGAGGCACTGAGCTGCGATCACTATGTCTAACAGGAGCTGACAGGAACTGACAGGTAGTGATGAGTTCAGTGAAGCGGTGGACCGCAAGTGAGGTGAAAATTAAAACGCCTGAATCACAGCTGGTCAGATATATAGTTTGAAGAATTACCTCAATAATAAAATTGTTCAGAGAGGACTACGCATCCCACTTACCCCCTCTACCAGGATACAGACTCCACATGTAAAAGACAGATGGGAGAAGGAAGCAACAGACAGTTCGCTTAGCCCAGTGGTGGGCAACCTTTTTTTTCAACTGAGCCAAATCTCGCCAAAACCACGATTGAAATGTATTTTGAGAGCCATATTTTTAAAACCAAAAATACATAGGATGGTAAATTGTTTCAATAAGTTTTTATAGAGAATATTCTGCATGCAAGGATCCACATAGGTCGGGAGGATACAAATAACACAACTAATAAAACAAAAACTTTAGAACTATATTATTTATCGATAACGTTAAATTCCGTAAAATTTGCTTTACAATGTAGAGAAAATTTCATCCTGACAAATTGGGATCTGTGGATGACACACTGGTATTTATCTGTGGATGACGCATATATGGCATCTTATGTGTGTGTAAATAGTATTATAAAATTAGTGGGGCTCATCATGGATATTTTAACCCCTTAAGGACGCAGGACGTAAATGTACGTCCTGGTGCGGTGGTACTTAACGCACCAGGACGTACATTTAGGTCCTGTGCATAACCGCGGGCATCGGAGCGATGCCCGTGTCATGCGCGGCTGATCCCGGCTGCTGATCGCAGCCAGGGACCCGCGGGCAATGGCCGACGCCCACGATCTCGCGGGCGTCCGCCATTAACCCCTCAGGTGCCGGGATCAATACAGATTCCGGCATCTGCGGCAGTGCGCGATTTCAATGAATGATCGGATCGCCCGCAGCGCTGCTGCGGGGATCCGATCATTCAGAACGCTGCACTGAGGTCCCCTCACCTTCCTCCGTCCGGCTCCCGGCGTCTCCTGCTCTGGTCTGAGATCGAGCAGACCAGAGCAGAAGATAGCCGATAACACTGATCTGTTCTATGTCCTATACATAGAACAGATCAGTATTAGCAATCATGGTATTGCTATGAATAGTCCCCTATGGGGACTATTCAAGTGTAAAAAAAAATGTTAAAAAATGTAAAAGTAAAAGTAAAAAAAAAGTGAAAAATCCCCTCCCCCAATAAAAAAGTAAAACGTCCATTTTTTCCTATTTTATCCCCAAAAAGCGTAAAAAAAATGTTTTTATAGACATATTTGGTATCGTGCGTAAATGTCCGAACTATTAAAATAAAATGTTAATGATCCCGGACAATGAACGGCGTGAACGAAAAAAAAAAAAGTCCAAAATTCCTACTTTTTTAATACATTTTATTAAAAAAAAAATTATAAAAAATGTATTAAAAGTTTTTTATATGCAAATGTGGTATCAAAAAAAAGTACAGATCATGGCGCAAAAAATGAGCACATTTCTACCCTCATGTCACATTTCTTCCCCTCCATGTCACATTTCTCCCCTCATGTCACATTTCCTCCCCCCCCCCCCTCCATGATGGCCATCACGCCTTTCTTTTGCCCTGTTCACATCTCTCATTTCCATAGTTAGGCACACTTAATTCATAAGCACCACCCCCCTCCCATGATGGCCATTAGTCACCCCTTTCTTTTTGCCCTGTTCACAGTTCACATCTCTCATATGAGTACATAATTCATAATCATCCCCCCCCCTCCATGATGGCCATCAGTCACCCCTTTCATTTGTCTCTCCCTGGCCCTGCCCGCATCTCTCATTTCCAAGTTCCAGAGGCATATAGTTCATATTCATCCCCTCCCCCCCTCCATTCCCCCCCAACCCTTCCTTTTTCTGTCACAGAAATTGAGTCCCCAGAGGCAGGCAGGCCAGGCCATTGCTACACCTACCGGATGACACACTGCTGATTTGGGAGGCACAGTCTTCTTCTGAGGGCGGCAGACAGAGAGAGGATGCTGCCTCGCCGCCGCCGCGCTACACAGAAAGTCACGCCTATACCACATGACCCGACTGGAGCTGTGTGGAGCCGGCCACCGGGGCTGCACACAGGGCACGCACTGACAGAGGCTAGCTGCAGAGTCCTGACTTTTGGGGCGGCCGCCCGAGACAGGGGCGGATCCAGAGTCTAGTCTCAGGAGGGGCACTATTAGAGAATTTTGCTTTGGTGGACAGAAAATAAGATGTTTCTTAAAGAACTTACAATATTATTAAATGTATCTGTTACGCCGAGCGCTCCGGGTCCCCGTTCCTCCCCGGAGCGCTCGCCTCATCCTCGTTGCTGCAGCGCCCCGGTCAGATCCACTGACCGGGTGCGCTGCGGTCCCGCCTCCAGCCGGGATGCGATTCGCGATGCGGGTGGCGCCCGCTCGCGATGCGCACCCCGGTCCCCGTACCTGACTCGCTCTCCGTCGGTCCTGTCCCGGCGCGCGCGGCCCCGCTCCCTAGGGCGCGCGCGCGCCGGGTCTCTGCAATTTAAAGGGCCAGTGCACCAATGTTGGTGCCTGGCCCAATCTTCCCAATTACCTATTAGTGTGATCACCTGTGTACTTCCCTATATTACCTCACTTCCCCTGCACTCCCTGGCCGGATCTTGTTGCCTTAGTGCCTAGTGAAAGCGTTCCCTTGTCTGTTCCTAGCCCGTGTTCCTGACCTCCTGCCGTTGCCCCTGACTACGATCCTTGCTGCCTGCCTCGACCTTCTGCTACGTCCGACCTTGCTTCTGCCTACTCCCTTGTACCTCGCCTATCTTCTGCATCTTCAGCAGTCAGAGAGGTGAGCCGTTGCTAGTGGATACGACCTGGTCACTACCGCCGCAGCAAGACCATCCCGCTTTGCGGCGGGCTCTGGTGAAAACCTGTAGTGGCTTAGAACCGGTCCACTAGCGCGGTCCTCGCCATCCCTCTCCGGCACAGAGGATCCACCTCCTGCCAGCCGGCATCGTGACAGTAGATCCGGCCATGGATCCCGCTGAAGATCCTACACTGGTCGCCCAGCTAGCCCTAAAGATCGCCCAACGAGATCAACAGCTGGCATACTTGACCTCCGAGGCACTGCGTATTCAGTCACAGATACAGCAGCTGCAGATACAGCAACAGCTACAGCTGCAACTACCATCTCCTCCGCTGGCTCCTGCAACTCCTCCGCAGCAACCGGCCGTTCCTAACCCCTGCTTGTCCCTGCCGGACAAATTTGGCGTAAAGATCGCCCAACGAGATCAACAGCTGGCATACTTGATCTCCGAGACACAGCGTCTTCAGTCACAGTTACAGCAGCTGCTGCCGCAGATACAGCAACTTCAGTCACAGCAGCTGCTGCCGCAGATACAGCAACTTCAGTCACAGCTACAGCTGCAACAACCATCTCCTCCGCCGGCTCCTGCAACTCCTCCGCAGCAACCGGCCGTTCCTAACCCCTGCTTGTCCCTGCCGGACAAGTTTGATGGGGACCGCAATGATTCTGCCACAGCCACAGTCCAGTCCTTCTTCGCTGAGGTCCGTGGTGTCTTCGAGGAGCCTGCCCGAGCTTCTTCTGCCGAGATTGCCCTGCTGAACCTGGAACAGGGTGTTTCTTCCATTGGCGAGTACGCCATTCAGTTCCGTGCTCTTGCTTACGAGTTGTCCTGGAATAGTGAGGTTCTCTGCGCGACCTTTAAAAAAGGCCTATCCAGCAACATTAAAGATGTTCTGGCCGCACGAGAGACTCCTGCTGACCTACATGAACTCATTCATCTTGCCACTCGCATTGACATGCGTTCTTCCGGATGGCGTCTGGAGCTCCGCCTGGATATGGACTTTGTTCGCACGAAGCGTTTTTTCTCCCCGGCTCCTCTCTCCTCTGGTCCTCTGCAATCCGTTCCTGTGCTTCCCGCCGCGGAGGCTATGCAAGTTGACCGGTCTCGCTTGACACCTCAAGAGAGGACACGACGCCGCATGGAGAATCTTTGCCTGTACTATGCCGGTACCGAACACTTCCTGAAGGATTGTCCTATCCGTCCTCCCCGCCTGGAAAGACGTACGCTGACTCCGCACAAAGGTGACACAGTTCTTGATGTCAACTCTGCTTCTCCACGCCTTACTGTGCCTGTGCGGATATCTGCCTCTACCTTCTCCTTCTCTACTATGGTCTCCTTGGATTCCGGATCTGCAGGAAAATTTTTTTTGGCCTCTCTTATCAACAGGTTCTACGTCCCTGTGACCAGTCTCGCCAGACCCCTCTACATCTATTGTATTAACAATAAAAGATTGGACTGTCTCATGCGTTTCCGCACAGAACCCCTCCTAATGTGCATCGGACCTCATCACGGAAAAATTGACTTTTTTTTCCTCAGGTTCTTTGGCCCCAAGAAGAGGGGGAGACCCAAGGGGGGGGGTACTGTTACGCCGAGCGCTCCGGGTCCCCGTTCCTCCCCGGAGCGCTCGCCTCATCCTCGTTGCTGCAGCGCCCCGGTCAGATCCACTGACCGGGTGCGCTGCGGTCCCGCCTCCAGCCGGGATGCGATTTGCGATGCGGGTGGCGCCCGCTCGCGATGCGCACCCCGGTCCCCGTACCTGACTCGCTCTCCGTCGGTCCTGTCCCGGCGCGCGCGGCCCCGCTCCCTAGGGCGCGCGCGCGCCGGGTCTCTGCAATTTAAAGGGCCAGTGCACCAATGTTGGTGCCTGGCCCAATCTTCCCAATTACCTATTAGTGTGATCACCTGTGTACTTCCCTATATTACCTCACTTCCCCTGCACTCCCTGGCCGGATCTTGTTGCCTTAGTGCCTAGTGAAAGCGTTCCCTTGTCTGTTCCTAGCCCGTGTTCCTGACCTCCTGCCGTTGCCCCTGACTACGATCCTTGCTGCCTGCCTCGACCTTCTGCTACGTCCGACCTTGCTTCTGCCTACTCCCTTGTACCTCGCCTATCTTCTGCATCTTCAGCAGTCAGAGAGGTGAGCCGTTGCTAGTGGATACGACCTGGTCACTACCGCCGCAGCAAGACCATCCCGCTTTGCGGCGGGCTCTGGTGAAAACCTGTAGTGGCTTAGAACCGGTCCACTAGCGCGGTCCTCGCCATCCCTCTCCGGCACAGAGGATCCACCTCCTGCCAGCCGGCATCGTGACAGTATCCTATGAGTCGTGCCATTGTTATTTGAAGACATGTCATTAAGCATAAGAAAATGTCAGTGCCAATGACTTTGTTCATGCCCTTGGACAATTTGAGAGGTAACTAGTGAGTGTATGACGAGATACGGACGCTTCAACTGTGACTATGTGCAGTTACTATGGTAACGTATGTGAATCATGTCAGCTACGGGAACCAGGTGCCGGTACCTCAGCTGAAGCGCAGCAAATAAGTGTAGTTAAACTGTGTGCATGGTATGTTACCTATGGTAGTGAGAGCTTGTGACAATACTATGTGGATGAAGATGATACGAAGCCGTCTCGTATATGCCGACTCGTAGCAGTGTACCTGAGTAATGGAATGTAACACCATGCCATTGACACTACTTATACCGTGCTTAAGGACAAGTGTTATAACCACTACGGTCATGCATAACACCAACTAACTAAGTAAAGATACACATGCATGCTATGAGCCTATACACCGTGTGACTGGAGAATGCTGTAAACTGTGCTTATATTCTATAGGTATGTTTAGTGTAAACAATATACAGCAACTGCAATGTACTGGGAAACACATCGTAATAAGCAAACTACAAGTGTATGTACCGTAGAATGCTTCAAGCTTATGTTTAGTGAAAACATAACTTATGTGAGCGTAATGGTCCATACGTATGTGCAGAGTAATTGTTTGTGACTGTACCACACATGCAATGAACATTATGAAGCTGTGAGCTTATATTTAGTGTACTCCGTGTGAAGCTATGCGTGTATGAACAGTATGAGCTATGAGCATGTGTATGACAACAGTATGAAGCTAAACATATCAACAAACTATGAACGTACGTCCCATGTAGCTACACTAGCGTATGGAATGGAAGGCACACGTGAATGCAATATGACAATGACGAGTCCATAAGCGGTGCTAGTGGTTTGAACGTTCAATCTGTGAGTGTACTTGCTGTATGTGACGCAACGAGCATATGTACCATACAATACTGACTGTGCCTGCAGTATGTGACACTATGAGCGTATGTACTGTTATACAGTGATGTGACCGTACCCACTGCACATAGCACTGTGAGCGAGTGTACTGCATGCCATGCTGTAACTGTACCTACTGCATATGCCCCCTAGAGTGCATGAACTGTAACCAACACTGGCAATACCTGCTGCATAGACACTATCAACGTGCGTACTGTGCATAACAATAACTGTATCTACTGCGTATGATACTATGAGCGTATGTGTTGCATACTATACTGTAACTGTACCTACTGCATATGCCACTGTGAGCATATGTGCTGCACACTGTGCTGTAACTGTACCCACTGCACATAACACCACGAGCGTATGTGCTGTACGCAGCACTGAACTGTACTCCTTGCAAGAACACTATAAGCGTATGTACTGTATGCCATGCTGTAACTCACCTACTGTATGTAACACTACGAGCGTATGTACTATATACGACACTGACTGTACCCACTGCATATAATGCTATGAGCGTATGTACTGTACACAACACTATAACTAACAACACTGTGATTGTACCCACTACATAACAGTAAGAACATACATACTGTGTACAACACTGACTGTTACCCACAGCATGCCACTACCCCCTGTATATGACACCATGGAAGCACACACCGTTTTCACACCGACCGCACGTGCCGCATGCCTCACTAAGAGCGCGTGCGCGCAGAGCAACGCCGCGAATACCCCCAAGCGGTGTGAAATGCCGTGATCGTATATGCGTTGTAACCTACGTGCGGTATGGAACTGCTATGTCGTAAGAGCAGTAACGTTATGAGTGTGAGTGCCGTACTCATGTTACAGATATGAGCGTAGGAAGCGACTAAGCAGTATGCGGCATGAATGCTGAAATTGACTGTGCGATATGGGTGCTTTAAATGACTGCCCGGTATGACAGCTATGAGTGACTGCACGGATTCACGGCTCTGGGTGACTGTACGTTATGAAAGCTACGGGTGGCTGCACGGCATGAATGCTTATGAGTAACTGCACTGTATGGACGCTGTGTGACTGCACCGTATGAACGCTATGAGTGACTGCACGGTATGAAAGCTATGAGTGACTGCACATTATGACTGCTATGAGTGACTGCGTGGTATGAAGCCATGAGAAACTGTACGGTGTGAATGCTTATGATTGATTACACGGCATAGATGCTATGAGTGACTACACAGCATGAACGCTATGAGTGACTTCACGGCATGAACGCTATGAGTGACTGCACGGCATGAACGCTATGAGTGACTGCACGGCATGAGTGCTATGAGTGACTGCACGGCATGAACGCTATGAGTGACTGCACGGCATGAACACTATGAGTGACTGCACGGCATGAACGCTATGAGTGACTGCACGGCATGAACGCTATGTGTGACTGCACGGCATGAACGCTATGAGTGACTGCACGGCATGGACGCTATGAGTGACTGCACGGCATGGACGCTATGAGTGACTGCACGGCATGGACGCTATGAGTGACTGCACGGCAAGGACGCTATGAGTGACTGCACGGCACGGACGCTATGAGTGACTGCACGGCATGGACGCTATGAGTGACTGCACGGCATGAACGCTATGAGTGACTGCACGGCATGAAAGCTATGAGTGACTGCACAGTCTGAATGCAATAAGCGACTGCACGGTATGCTATAAATAACCGCACGGTATGAATGCTGCAAATGACTGTGACGCTATGAATGTTGCTATGGGACAAATGCTGAGGCACGGACTTTGTAATTCATGCATGCACATGTGATAATATTCTGCAATAAGACAACCAAAGTGAGCTTCACCTGTATGGTGACACCGAGCACGCGGGCCCAGAGCCACGTGATGTACCCGTGAGAACCCCGCAAAATACCGGGTCAGGGATTGACCAGAATCAACCCGAGGCCGTGTCCCCAGGGGCTCCGCCCCTCGTGCCCCATGGGAGGCGAGCAGAGGGGTGTCAGCCGGAACCACCGCGGCCAGCCCGTGTAGCCGGCACCGGAGGTAGCTCCGGCTGACCGGGACAGCTGACGGGGTAGGCCCCGCCCCCCTGCACCACGCGGCCCGGCGGCTGCAGGAGCTGGGGGATCCCAAGGCTGCAGCAGGGCTCACAGCCCCGCTGCTATTGCTGTTTTATTCACACGAGTGAATTGCAGAGCAGAAAGAGCTACAGTTTCACAGAGCAGAACCTCAGATAGTGCAAAGTACTAGTAAGTGCTGCCGGATTGCCGCACATCAGTAACGAAACTCTGGCATAGACAATAGTAAACAGTGTTTGCCCGCCCTGTTCACAAGGAAACTCCGCCCTCCGCAAACCACGTGGCCCGGCAGCGTCCCCCCGGCAACTGGGAGGGACACCAGACACGCAGCCCAGCCACGGGGAGAGGGAGAACGAGATCCCCGCAAAGTACCAGGTAGGGGATCGGTCTGATCTAACGGAGGCCGGAACTACTGCGGCCCCAACCCCCTCTGCCCCCACTCATCCCGGTAGTGATACTGCGGCTGGGGGGAAGGGGAGCGGGACGGGGCACCAGTGAGCTGTCCAGATAAGCTTGGAGGCACACGGAGTGGGGGAGACCTGGGGCGGGGAAGCTCCGGTCAACCAGCCGTGACCCCTGCGAGCCAGTGCAGTGCCGGAAGGGAGGAAAGGCCGGGGTGCTGTGAGAATGAATTAGAGGCCGGAGACCCGGGCTTACCGTACTGGAACCACTCCACCCCCTGCACACACTCCTTCCGAAATGACTCGTCCGTCCCGCCTGCATGGTGGAGGGGCGTTTTATAGCCGTGCCTCCGTCATGGCTCCGCCTAGAGGTGCGGGGGGCATTGGAATTCACGCCCCTTAGCACAAATTCAGCCTTAATAGGCTTCCCACATATATATATATATATATATATATATATATATATATATATATTGTGGTAGTAGCACTCAGAACCTATTATCTGCGGACTGTGTATAGTTCCTGAGGATTGTGCAATATATATTGTGAAAATAACACCTCAAATCTATGAAGCACGAGGGGGGCGGAGCCCAGCCGCGGACTGGTGTGGACGCGTGAGCCTGCAGCTCTCCCGTCTACCTCGTGTTTTCCCACCTCTAACTACCCCATTAGAGCCACATCGTGGTCAAGATCGGTCGCGGATCAGTTGGTGAGACTGGAGATTCACCCAATCCGGGCAAACAGCACTCTGATATGTCCAAATTCTTCAAAAAGAAAGGTGGCGTCTCCCCAGCCCGGGCGCTCAAAATGGCGCCGGAAACTTCCCCTCATGCCTCACAAGACGAAGATGAGCAAGACAACTGCGCTTACAGCGTCTCCCCAGTGGTGGTCACCCAGTCCTTCCTGAAGTCCTTTATGATGAAGGCTCTCGCGCAGGCGGTCAAACCGGTGATGACGGAGCTTGCTGAAATCAAAGCCGAGATGCAGGCCATAGGAACCAGGACGGAGGCCTTGGAGTCTACGTGCGCAGCCCTCACGTCTCATTTAGTGGTAGTCTCTAATCGCACTGAGGAGCTGGAGGCTCACCTAAATACCACATACTCCCTCACAGAAGACCAAGAGAACAGAAGCCGACGCAGAAACATTCGCTTTAAAGGCTTACCTGAGTCTTGGGCTGCAGACGATCTGCAGAAGGTCGCCCATGAGATCTTCTGAGGTCTTCTGGGCCCCGAGAGAGCGAAGTCAATCACAATCGAGAGGATCCACAGGGCGCTAAGGCCGAAACCAAAGGTCTCTGAACCTCCTCGGGATGTTATATGTGGACTTCTCTCATCCGTGGACACCTCCAAGCGGCTAGAGAGAAGTGGCCCATCACCTACAGTGAGGTTGAAATTGCACTTTACCAGGACATTACCCCGTCCACGCTTGCCAAACGCCGCATGCTGCGTCCACTGCTGGACCGACTGCGGGCAATGGGAGTCCAGTATGCCTGCCAGTTCAGCCTCTCCATCTCTCATAATGGCTGCCGCCTCACTGTGCGATCGCCTGCGGACTTGGAGTCCGTGTGGTCCGCGCTGGACATCACACCCATCGAGCTGCCATCCTGGATGACGGTGACCGACATGCAGCCGCTACCCCCTCTCCCACAGATGACCGACTGGACAGTGGTCTCGCGGCCTAAGTCCAACAACCGCAAGATCACCGCGCTTAAGGATGGACCCCCTCCCTGCTGATGTCTCGATCCACAAGTTGATCGCCCTCTTCTAGTTGACCGGTGTGAGCTGCAGCTGGATCCAGACGACTGCTCATCGCCCTCCTTACCTCGGTGGCCCCAGGTTTGACTGTATGCAGACTTTTGTCCATCATCTCCTTCACCCCCCCCCCTGTTGTCTGCCCCTCAGTCATATCTGTGGACTTACCTGGCCACTGTTGCTTTCCCCGGCCACCCGATTACCTGACCACCGGTTCACCTGCTCTGCTGATGGACATATGACTGTCACCATGCAATCCCCTACTGCTCGGTCCCACTCCACGTTACCACATATGTCCCCCCCCACCACCACTACCACCAATCCAGCCGGTCAAGAACTGCTCCTTGAGTTACCTGCATAGTTTCCATTGCTACCGACCCCTCCTGGACTTCTCCAGATCTGGACTCAGGGCTGCGATTGGGCTTATGTTTATTGAGTGTGTTGATGTTTATAATATGCCTTGTGATCCCTCTCATGCTTAGCACGTAGATGTAATAATTGCCTACCTTTGATGTATTCCAATAGGTCTTTGTGCTCTGATTTCTGCCGCTCCCCTCTATTCTTTTTCTTCTTTTCTCACTTGACCCCCACACTTCCTCTACCCCCTCCTCTCTCTTCTCCCCCCACCCCCTACCTCCCTACTCTCTCTTCTCCCCCCCACCCCCTACCTCCCTCTTCTCCCCCCCCACCCCCTACCTCCCTCCTCCCTCTTCTCCCCCCCACCCCCTACCTCCCTCTTCTCCCCCCCACCCCCTACCTCCCTCCTCCCTCCTCTCCCCCCCACCCCCTACCTCCCTCTTCTCCCCCCCACCCCCTACCTCCCTCTTCTCCCCCACCCCCCACCTCCCTCCCCCCACCTCCCTCTTCTCCCCCCCACCCCCTACCTCCCTCTTCTCCCCCACCCCCCACCTCCCTCCCCCCATTTTATCCTCCTCCTCTTGCTCACCTGCTGTTCTCCATCATCTTGATTTGCTCGTCTCCCTACTGCACCTCTTCTCCAACTCTTTTCTCGCTCTCCATCCCCTTTTCCTTTTTCTTCTTCCTCCCTCCCATTCCTTTCCTTCCCTTCCCTTCTCTTGTTTTTTCTTCCGACTCACTCCCCTTGTTCTGCCTCCCCACCCCTCAATAACCACCCTTCTCTTCTTTCCTGCCTTCTCGCCTCCTAGCTTACCTCTATACTCTCCCCCCTCCCCTTCCCTTTACCTTATTGAGATGCCAGACCTCACTGTTGCCTCCTTTAATGTTCGGGGGCTAGGTGCTCCGGAAAAGAGACATCATGTTGTATCCCTTCTGAGGGGGCTTGGGGCATCTATAGTTTTCCTAAAGGAAACGCATTTTAAATCCGACAAGATGCCCAGGCTTCCAACAAAGTACTATTCTCAGTGGTTCCATTCCTGCCATGGCTCCTCCGCATCCAAAGGGGTATCCATTGCTATCCACCGGTCCCTTCCAGTCAAAATTCTACAACAGCACTCCGATGCTGAGGGAAGAGTTCTCTTCCACCGTATTCAACTGTACCAATCCAAGTATACTCACTAATCTCTACTCCCCAAATCACGTGCACGTGCCATGGCTGCTAAATGTTTTGTCGGACCTTAAGGTTTTTGCAGAAGGACTGATTATCCTGGGCTCTGACCTTAATGTGACTTTGAACCCGTGCATTGACTCCAGCTCTTCTGCCTCCCATATATCTCAATGCCTATTGTCACGGTTGCACTTTAAATTGTCTGAATTATCTCTCGCAGATTCCTGGCGCTCTCTGAACCCCTCTGTCCGAGACTACTTGTTTTATTCGGCTGTACACAACTCCTACCAGCGACTGGATTACTTTCTGGTCCACTCCTCGCTCCTCCCATCTCTCACAAATACAGGTATTGGCGCAATCACAATCTCAGACCACGCTCCTATAACTCTTTCTCTCTCCCTGTCCTCCTCCTCTACTTCCACACCCTCATGGAGACTTAATGAACACCTACTAGAGAACCCTCGGGTTGTAGCTGACCTGGTCACTCACCTTGAATCTTTCTTTGTGATAAATAGAGACTCCGGTCCGTCCTCACCTGTTATCTGGGAGACACATAAAGCCTATATATGAGGGGTTCTTATTTCTTGGGGAACTAAACTGAAAAGGGAGTCCAGGAAACAGGTAGACGATCTCCTAGCCAACATCTCGGCCCCAGAGAGGAACCATGAACGTACCCACCTAGCCGCCACTCTCTCGGACTTGCAGACCTTGAGAGAGAAACTGCTATCCCACCTGCATGCTCAGTCCTCCAAAGCTTATCTCCACCACAGACACCGCATTTATGCACACGGGGACAAGGGAGGCAGGCTGATGTCTTCCCTCCTCAAAAAAGCGTGGGAAAAACAACACATCCACGGTATCAAAGATGGCTCGAGTACTCTGCTTTCCTCCACCGCAAACATAGCTCAACAGTTCCACCGCTTTTACACTGGTCTCTATAACTTGCGGGAGTCCGGGAATCTGGATCCGGGGGCTCCTTGGGCCCACCTTCAGGAGACGTTCTTATCTGGCCTTAATATGCCTTCACTGGACTCTACGATGTCCCAGGCTCTCACACAACCAGTCTCTCCTGAGGAGGTCCAGGAGGTCCGCTTCCTTCCCCTCGGGTAGAAGTCCCAGCCCTGACGGCCTTCCTCTAGCATACTATAAGAAATTCATTGATATCCTTATCCCTTACCTAACGGAATCCTGTGCTTCTTTAATGCAGGGCCTATCTCGCTATTAAACCTCAATTTAAAGGTTTGGGCCTAGCTACTGTCCAACAGAATTAAGAAATTTCTCCCCCACCTGATTGCACCTGAACAGACTGGTTTTGTTCCAGGCAGGGAGGGTAGAACTAACACAATCAACCTGTTGTCCTCCATCCACTGGGCACGCTCTGCCCACTCTCCACTGGTCCTTCTCGGTGATGACACCGAGAAGGCCTTTGACAGAGTAAGCTGGTCCTTCATGGAGGCGGTCTTAGAAAATTTGGCTTTCCGGAGCAATTTATCGGGGCCATCTTCTCCCTCTATTCACGTCCCTATGCTTCCCTCCTTATTAATGACACTGTCTCCCCACCATTTCAGATCACCAACGGCACCAGACAGGGATGTCCTCTATCTCCGACCCTCTTTGTGCTGGTCATGGAATCTTTGCTCCAACACGTTAGACAACACCCCTCCATAAGGGGCGTTCGAGCGCCATCCGGCGAACTGAAGACCTTGGCCTTTGCGGATGATCTGCTCTTTCTCCTCTCCAACCCCTAGGAGGCCTTGCCCTGTCTGGTGTCTTTGTTCGCTGACTTTGGTGTCCTTTCCAATTTCAAAGTCAACATAACGAAATCGGAACTCCTCAATATCACCCTCCCCACATTGATCTCGGACATACAGACTCTTCTCAAGGAGTATGATAATTCCCTCTTCTCCTGGATTGGCAGGCGAAACGTCCTCCAAACCTATGTTGTTCCCAAGATTAGCTACAAGCTGCAGATGCTTCCGATTGATCTCCCTCGGTCGTTCTTTGTCTCCATCAGGAGGGTGTTTTCCGCTTACTTGTGGAGACAAAAGAGGCCTCGCATGGCTTACTCCTTCCTAACACGCCCTGCTCACCACGGGGGACTGGGTGTCCCGGACATACAATTCCTGTACAAAGCTATACAACTCCGTAGATGGGTGTCGTGCTTCTCTTCTCTCTCCTCTTCTCCCTACTCCACTTCCTACTCTGAACTCTCTTGGTCTCAATGGGCGTTTGGTCCTCGATTTCTGACAGAACTCTGGCTGCAGAGGGCAAGGCATTACTCTCGCTCGGACTCCTCGCTATTATTCTCAGGAGTGTTCTCTGGTCCTCTCTGGCTCCTCTCCTCTCTCCCTCCTCTACTCTCATCCCTGAGGTCGTGGGTCGCGCCACTTCCACTTACGCACACATTTGGTCCAGGCTTGCTGAAGTCCCAGTTGGTCAGCTACTCTCAGACGGGGGGGGTCTCTCCGTAAGTTGTCCCAAATCAAGAGGTTTTGCTGCCCGCCAGCACACCTCTCGAGACCAGGCTACATAGATTCCTGGGAGCGAGAGCTGGGTGTCTCACTTTCTGATTCCGAGGTAGCATATATCTTCACCAATTCTCAAGGTTACTCTAGATGTGTGCGGATGCGAGAGTCTCACTTTAAGATCCTCTCGCGTTGGTACAGAACCCCTGAATTCTTGTTTACACTTGGTCTATCCTCGTCAAAAGCCTGTTGGCGTTGTGGGTCATAGGTAGGAAACCTCACCCATATCTAGTGGTCATGCCCTGTAATCAGAAAGTTTTGGGAGCAGGTAGAATTGAATATCAATGCTATCCTTCCCACTCCAGTCCAGTTGGATCCTGGCTTGGTCCTGCTTGGCAAACCTACCCCATTAGTGCGCCTGCATAAGGACTCCTTACTGGCTCACCTCTTAGCTGCAGATAAATCTCTTGTCCCTTTGAGGTGGCTGGACCCCTTCCCCCCACAATGCCGACTGGTCTTCTAAGGTTTACCAGATCTGTAGGTTTGAGGAAATGTCCAGTAGAATCTATAGGTCCCACGATAAATTTCTGCAGATTTGGCCACCTTGCCTCTGGGAGTAACCTCCCCCTGAGATGAGTCAGTTTGCTGTCCCAGGATGCTGTTGCTAATATGTCTGGTGTCTCCCCCTGGCTTGTACTGTGTTGCTCCCTTCTTGCCCCCCCCTTCCCCCCCTCTTGTTTCCCCACCCCCCCCCCCCCACCATCTCCCTTACTTTCTTTATTGCCTTTCCTTGTTCTCAATGTTATAATAACTTTGTAATTTGCGGAGGGCTGTGACCCTCTATGTTTGTTCGCTGCTATTGTGGCAGAGTTGTTTTGTGCTATTTTCTGTTATATTATTCCTCAATAAAATCTAAATTGAGAAAAAAAATCTATCAAGCACAAGCACTTTTGGGGCAGATTGCGAACTATGTGTGGACTAAAATAAATGTTGGATATAGGGGCGTAAATTAACAGAATGCAATGCCTCCTATGGCTCGATGGTCTTGAGATGCGACTGTGAACAATAACCAAGACACATGGCATACAAAATAGACTACTACTGATGGCCAAGGTGTATCGATTTTATTCACAAATAAGTGTATCACAAAATATCTCTTTTTGAAATGATCATTAATAAAAGTAAAGTTTTCAATGTTCCCTACTTTTGCACTATTTGAAATATATATATATATATATATATATATATATATATATATATATATATATATGATGCAAATTTTTTGGGGAAAATGGAATATATAAGTATTAATGAAATAGGAGAATGTATATAGTTAGAATTAAGAGTATATATATTAAATAATAATAAATATCAGTAAATATATTAAAAAAAGAATTAGTAAGTTTATTAATGATGTTTGTAGTATATATATATATATATTAAATAAAAAAACAATAAATTATACAATAAAAGGAGAAAAACGTATATGAAGCAGAGCAAAAATATATAGTACTTATCTTATACTGAAGAAGCAGAGAAAGAGGAAGTTATTGGACTAGTCTGAGTCTTTATGTTACTGGACTATTCACTGATTGGCCTCTGGCCTAACCTAATTAACATGTTTTTCTTAGCAACTAAATATTAACCGTTTGTTTGCTGCTTGAAGTGGTAAAGAAAGATTTAGGCATAATGTGAGTCTCCTCATCTTTTTTCATGCAATAAAGAATTGTTTGGCTTCCTATGTAACTTAGAGTGTATATCCCCAAAATATTCATGTCACACAGAATCCAGAGGTCCCTGTCACTCTGCCAGGAAGTCATCTGTATAAGACTATACCAGAATCATACCAAAGACGAACAAAAATTTATCACTATCACAAATGAAAATAAACCATATTTTTACTATTTGCCAAAAGTTCATAAATCTGTCACTAATCCTCCCGGTTGGCCCATCATTTAAAGTACCAATTCCACCCACAATTCTAGCTCACTACATAGATTTATATTTGCAAGAATATGTATTGCACTTGCCCATGCCTTGCCCATGCCTTGGGATCCAATTATATCTCAATTAAATGTGATGTTTCTTCTCTTTATTACTTTATTCCAACATCAACCACACATTGGAACTCCGCTGTGTAAAATAATTATTGGAGAAAGATCTGGCAATCACTACAACACACAAGGAATTTCTTCTCAAGTCATTAGCATACATCCTCAACAATAACTTATTTTTTATATGATGGTGTTATTTGTCATCAATGACTCGGCACCGCAAAGAGAGCCAAAGTCGTGCCATCTTATGCAAATATCTTTATGGGGGCATTCAAATCCAAGTACATCCGTTCCAATATGTCCCTCATGCTCCATATTGCATCCTTATTTCAAAGGGACCATCGGAAGCGAGATCAGAATTCTCTACATACCTCAGCAACAATAACTGGGGTCTTACTTACACTTTAGAACACAGCAGAATTTTTTTTTTAACTTTTTAGACATTTGTATCTCCCATAATGAGTCTTCCTTCATTACCTCAACCTTTTTTTTATTTTTTTTTAACTGTAGATACAAATAGCTATTTGGATTTTGTTGTGCACACTATGAGAACTGGATGAAAAATATACCCTACAGTCAGTATAAAAGAATTATAAAAAATTGGAGAGAAGACTCAGTGTTTAGAGAGCAATCTCAGATCTTACAGGAATGTTTTCGTCAGAAGAATTATCCTGAAAAAAATACTTAAATGGGTACTCTCATTAAACATCATTTTTGTAATTAAATAGATTATGCCTAAAAAAACAATCTTTGTAAAATATGTCATAAAAAAAATGTATGTTTCACTCTTTATTTTACCTTTGAAATCCGGGCCACTAGGTGTCACCCTAGATGGTCCAGGAATCATTTTCCCCCCTCACATCGGGCACGTTCGGACCACTGCTTGCCGGGCAGCGTGGTTCAGCATGGTCCGAAATGCGTGTCCTCAGCTCGCTTTCTGCCTGTATATGAAACTTTTAATATCCCCGCCCCCTGCATCTCCCCCATCTCATTCATTGCAGCGGACGAGCTGCAGTCTTTCTCACATACTGGAGAGAGAGACGAGAGAGACAACATAGAGGGGAAAATCAGCATACAGGAAGACGGGCGGAAGTGAGCCTGGGCCAGGCTTTAGATGACGTTGCGCCTGCCGGACCACGCCCACTTCCTGCCCTCCGCAGAGAGCTCAATGCTGAGCTACCGAAGATGATCTTAAAAAGGTATTTTAATGGGGTTTTATATAAAAAAAATACAGGGATTGAGGTAGTTAGTGTCAGGGACAGATGGGAGGGGGATTAGGGAAAGTTTAGTTAATGATAGCTACTCTTTAAAGGGGTTGTTGTTTTTTTTTTTTAAACCAACTGGTACCAACACGTTAAACAGATTTGTAAATTATTTCTATTTAAAAATCTTAATCCTTCCAGTACTTATCAGCTTCTGTATGCTCTACAGGAAGTTATTTTTTTATTGGATTTCCTTTCTGTCTGAGCACAGTGCTCTCTGCTGACACCTCTGTCCATTTTAGCAACTGTCCAGAGTAGGAGCAAATCCCCATAGAACACCTATCCTGTTCTGGAGAGACGACATAGAATAGGGATTAGGGAAAGTTCAGTTAATGATAGGTGTAAAGGCTAATAATTTAGCCTGTATTTGTGGGAGGGGCGGGGATTCCCTACAAGAACCCGCGGCAGTACCTGTGTCTGACGCCGCGGGTTCGTCACGTGACTGGGGATCAGCTGACACGTGAGTCAGCTCAGCTAATGCACGGGAGTTCCGGTTTTCAGTGTACTGGTAAGTGGCCGGGGCCGGCCGGGGTGGCGGCGTCCGCTGCAGCCCTCTCTCCGGAGGTAAGCCGGAGCACGGAGGGCACCCTCGGTCAGCCCCGGTTTCAGCACGGGATCCCACATTCCACGTCAGCCGACCGGATGTTGTGGGTGGCGCCGTTGAGGCCGGTGAGTATGCTGTCCTGGTCTCGATTCCCACAGCCTCGTGGAACGGTGCTCCGAGGCTTGGTTAGGAAGATGGCGGGGACCAGGAACAGGGAGCAGCCCGGCCTTCTATCTGTACTCAGCTCTGGGTACAGCATACTGCATTTAATCTCGGGGATAGTGGAGGATCACGGGCGGTAACAGGTTACGGTACCGCAACAGTGAAGGGTAGCGCGGTCTCCCTCAGGTCATGCGGGTCTTGCAGCTCTATGTGCATTTATACCGGGGAGCTGTAAGTAGTATGACGATACTTTTGGTGTTTTTTGCTGCCGGGCATATCAGGTATCTGCAGCATTTCAGCAGTGCATCATATATGCAGGGTCTGTCTCATATTGTGGGCAGCACGGCACCTAGCACGTGGATAAATCAATGGGCGGTGCCATAGCTCAGTAGTGACTTACACAGCATTGATCCCTGCATTTTCAATTCTAGGCATTTAAGTTCGCTAGTATGAGGTACTGATTTGTCAATAGTTATGGGTTGTCATGAACGGTTTATATATATGTTGCTTCATTGTGAGGAGGTCCACGATCCTAGCATTTCTTTCCATCAGGCATTTCTTACGACCATTGTGAATATCGTCACGAAAAGAAAAAAAAAGTGTAAGGTATCAAAATAGTTTAGGAGTGTCACCATCGTGTTAAGGTCTTCGCTTTGTCATTTGGTAGTGCAGATAGGTTAGGTTAATCTTAAGTCGCAGTGGGCATTATTCGCACGCTGGTAGCATTCATTTTGTGTGCACGCTCGTGGCATTTATACTGTACACGCGCTCGTGGCATTTATACTGTACACACGCTCGTGGCATTCATACTGTACACACGCTCGTGGCATTCATACTGTACACACGCTCGTGGCATTTATACTGTACAGACGCTCGTGGGATTTATACTGTACACACTTGTGGCATTTATACTGTACATACGCTTGTGGCATTTATACTGTACACACGCTTGTAGCATTTATACTGTACACATGCTCGTGGCATTTATATTGTACATACGCTCGTGGCATTTATACTGTACACACGCTTGTAGCATTTATACTGTTCGTGGCATTTATACTGTACAGACGCTCGTGGCATTTATACTGTACACACTTGTGGCATTCATACTGTACACACGCTCGTGGCATTCATACTGTACACACGCTCGTGGCATTTCTACTGTACAGACGCTCGTGGGATTTATACTGTACACACGCTCGTGGCATTTATACTGTACACACGCTCGTGGCATTTATACTGTACACACGCTCGTGGCATTTATACTGTACACACGCTCGTGGCATTTATACTGTACATACGCTTGTGGCATTTATACTGTAACACAGACTCGTAGCATTTATACTGTACATACGCTTGTGGCATTTATACTGTACTGTACAGACTCGTAGCATTTATACTGTAGCAGGACTTATGCTGTATATACACTCCCAGCAATTATATTGTACACACGCTCGTCGGATTTATACTGCATTTACTCTTGCAGGATTATACTGTACACACGTTTGCAGGATTTATACTGTACACACGCTGGTAGGATTCATACTGCATTTACGCTCGCAGGTGTACACATGTTTGTAATATTGTACTGTACACACGCTCGTAGGAGTCATACTGAACACATGCTGGTAGGGTTCATACTGTACACACGCTCGCAGGGTTTTATACTGCACATACGCTCAGAGGGTTATACTGCACACTCGCTGGTAGTATTTACATGGTACACACGCTCGTAGGTTTCATACTGCACACACGCTTGTATGATTCATATCGTACATACACTTGTAGGAGTTACACTGTACATACGCTGGTGGCTTTTTGGGAGTTGTGCGGTGCATGTGCTCGTGGTGTGTGTGCTGTACTCACGCTTGTAGTGTAGTGCTGGGCACACGCTTATGGTGCTGCATATATGCTTGTACAGCGCATGGAGTGTTCTGTGCATAAGTACGTGGTCATAGGATTACTACATGCGTGCATATTGCTTGTTCTTTGCATAAGTTTATCAGATTTGTTCGATGCAGACGTTCATATAGTTGTTGTTGGCCATACGCACAGTTTTCTTGATTATAGGTTCATCTAGTTTATTGGTACAGTCGCTCATAGCTTGTTATACGGCATAGTTCCATACATACGCACTTAGTTTGCTCTCTTCCTATGTGCATGTAGTTGTCCCGAACTTACACACATAGTTTGTCCTCATTTCTTCCAGGTTAACTCAGTTGTAGCTTATAGGGCATATGGGCTCGTAACTTCAGATTACATTATATAGGTGAGGTAGTATGTTATTGTTTATACACTTGTAGCACACTCTCATACATACGTGCATAGATTCATTGTACTTAAGCTTGTAATTTACATATGCTAGTATTAATTACACTGTTCTTACGCTTGTGCTGTTATATCTTACATCCGCTTGTTACTTTGATATTGTGGATAAGTGTTTGTTGCCATGGTAGCATTTACAGAGGGCTTTGTTAATATAGTTCGCTTGTGTATACGCACATAGTTAATTTGGTCTATACGCTCAGGGTTTCATGCTAATGTCAGTTCCTATAGTTTTCACACGTTATAGTGTTTACAGTGCACTTCTGTACATTCATTGTAGTATCTGCAGTGCATATAGTTTCATAGCATTAGGGCACATGCGTTCCTCACTTAGTATTTATACAGCTGTTGCGGTTGGGGCATCGTATCTACCATGCCAGCAGGGAGTGGTACTCAGTAGTTGTTGTTGACATGTGTTCAGAGCTACAGCCTCACGACACACAGGTGGTGTATACCCATTATACCTGCCACGTCTACAGGGGGACACATTGCAATTGTTGTAATTGACACGCCTTCAGTGCGACAACATTACGACACAGTGGTGGTATACCCATTATACCTACCCCATGTATGTGTGTGTGTATATATATATATATTTATATTTGTATATAAAAAGGGAAAATCGCTTCGGGTCAGTGCTTTCTAGTTATTGCACAGTGGGACAGACATCGTATGTATAAATTCATGTGTTCTATCATACATCAGCGCTTCATGCAATTATATAGTTGTACTGGGCATGTGTGTTGATAAGTTGCTCTGTGCATCTGCTTATATGGTTTGTTCAGTTCACATGTTCGTTCATGCAGTTCATTCTAGCTATACATTCATAGGTTGTTCGGCGCATGCGCTCAAAGTTTTGTACATACGCCCCCTAGTTTGTCTATGTATACGGTCGTGGGTTGTTTGACTCAGTAGTTATTGCTGACATGCTTTCAGAGTAACGGCCTCACGACCCATAGATGGTTCATGCCCTTCATGCCTGCCACGTCTGCAGGGAGATGCATGGCGTAGTTGTTGTTAGTTACATGTCTTCAGAATAACATAACACGATACGTGGGGGGTGCATACCCATTATGCCTGCCATGTCCAGGGGGGTACGTTGCATAATTGTAGTTACTGATACGTCTTCAGAACAACTTTAACACGACACATAGGCAGTGTATAACCATTATACCTGCCATGTCTTCAGGGGGGTACGTTGCATAATTGTTGTTACTGACACGTCTTCAGAACAACAATAACACGACACATAGGCGGTGTATACCCATTATACCTGCCACGTCTGCAGGGGGGGGTACATTACATAATTATTGTTACTGACACGTCTTCAGAACAACAATAACACAACACATAGGCGGTGTATACCCATTATACCTGCCACGTCTGCAGGGGGGGTACGTTGCATAATTGTTGTTACTGACACGTCTTCAGTGCATCAAGAACACGACACATAGGCAGTGTATACCCATTATACCTGCCACATCTGCAGGGGGATACATTAGATAGTTGTTACTGACACGCCTTTCAGAGCGAAAACATTACGACACATAGGTGATGGTATAGTTAAATTCATGTGTTGTATTGTATATCAGTGCTTAATGCAGTTATTCAAGTCGTTCGGGGCATATGTACGGATAAGTTGCTCGGTGTATCTGCTTATTTAGTTGGTTCAGTGCATATGTTCACTCAAGCAGTTCATTCTAGCCATACGTTCATAAGTTGTTCGGTGCATGCACTCAGTTCGTACTTACGCCCATATAGTTGCCTGTGTATTACATTGGTTGAGGTTTTAAATTCGTCTGGACCAGTTACGTCTACAGCTCAATCCAGATACAACCTGACACGATTTCAGGTTGGCGACAATGTCATTATACGTTATGTTATTCAGCTGTTGGGTTATGCACAGGTATATTGCTTTATTTTCCATTGTTAATTGCCACGTTCATAGGTCTGTTATGGGTGCAACCTGGTTGGTTCAGATTGGCGGTCATATTTTTAGTTACAGATTTGGTTGAGTCTTTCATTTATATTCGGCCTGTCATGTCTACAGGTTTATTCAGTTGCAACCTGACATGACTTCTGGTTGGCGGAAACGTCATTATGCGTCCATATGTTTACTTAGCATTTGGGTTGTGCGTACAGGGACTTAGCTTGGCTCAGGGTGGTTGGTTTTGTTGTCTCGGCTTTAGGTTGATGATAGTAATCATATGTTGGTTGAGTCATCGTCATGTTTGCTGCATTAGTGGTTTCATTGCCGGTCACGTCCACAGGTTGGTTACAGTGGTAACCTGACACAAGTTGAGGTTGGTGACTAGTTAGTCACATGTGTATACACGTTGGTAGCATTTGGAGTTGTGCATACGGGCATAGGGTTGTTCTCTGAGACTTTTTCACGTCTACAGCTCACAGAGATCTTTCAGCACTCAGACTGGTATACGTTCACAATGTTTTACGTCAAATACCCAGAGGAGGTCTCACGTGCAATTTTGCATTTATCGGGTTTTGCCACTCTTATTGCATCTAGTATAATACTAACAAAGTATCTGTCAGGTATCCAGCATAGTTTACGTGGTTTAGCCTTGACGGGGCGTCATTGTTTGCGTCCCATGCCATCAATCTGCCCTGAAGAGTGCGCGCAGAGGGAGGTTCGCAAGCCCTCCAGCCATCAGCCCTGGCAGCTGGCTTAGTCAGTTGGTTAGTTGACGTTTAGGTATTCCCTAGTGGGACATCAGCATAGCTTAAATGTCAGAGGCCACGCTGTTCTTGAGTTGTCGTAGTTTCTTAAGGTTTAGGTGTATCATATTTAGATGCTTGACCGTAGTTACATTAGTTTGTTGGGATATAGATAGTTACGCATTGAAATTGTGTAGCAGAAGAAGGTCATTGTCCGGTCAGGTTGTCATCCTACGGCATTTTCTCAAGTCACGAGCGATGCTCAGCCTGAGTGTTGCAAGCTTTGTTTCCGCACATCAAGGATCCAACGGGATCAGCTGCTGCCATTGTCAAGGGGGTAGCATTTATTACTACGTTGTTTGTGAAACAAATGTCAAATACTATTATAGCAAACCGTCCGTTATATCCAGTCATTCGCTAAGCATTAAGGCAGCTGCACAGACGTCACAACATGGTGTGCCAGCATATGTAGTAAGGTAATCGGGGTGTGGGAATTCAGTGTTACGTGCACTGTACCCCCATTCCATAGTCAGTAATGCTCGATACATTTCAGTCACTGGTGACGTGGTTATGTGTGTTAATAGCGCTTTGTTCTGATTATGAGTTTTGCCCTCTATTTTTCAGGTGTACTCCTACGCGGCAGTATGTGGCATAACTCTAACTGCATAGATAGGTTACAGGATTGAGTAGGGATTACGAGCTTAGTAAGAGGTTTAGTTAGGTAGGCTCGCTATACGAATGAGCACCGACCACAAGTGTAAAGGCTAATAATTTAGCCTGTATTGTGGGAGGGGCGGGGATTCCCTACAAGAACCCGCGCAGTACCTGTGTCTGACGCCGCGGGTTCGTCACGTCCCACCCAACCCTCCCTCAATATCATTTTCATGACTATCATTATACATGAGGGTATGCCCTCTATTTTTCAGGTGTACTCCTACGCAGCAGTATGTGGCATAACTCTAACTGCATAGATAGGTTACAGGATTGAGTAGGGATTACAAGCTTAGTAAGAGGTTTAGTTAGGTAGGCTCGCTATATGAATGATCACCGACCACAACGACCAAGGACGTATATTCACCTCCTTGGCCTTCTCCCGCGATATAACGCAGGGTTACGCGGTGACCCCACGTCATATCGGGTCGGTCCCGGCATGTATCTGAAGCCAGGACCCGGGGCTAATAGCACGCGGCAGCAATCGCGGTGCCGCGCACTATTAACCCCTTAGATGTGGCGTTCAAAGTTGAACGCCACATCTAAAACAAAAGTGAAAGCTGCCCGGCTGCTCAGTGGGGCTGTTTGGGACCACCGCAGTGAAAATGCGGTGTCCTTATCAGCTGGGACATGAGCGGAGGTCCTCTTACCTGCCTCCGGCGTGTCCCCTCGGCGATTGATTGTTCCAAGCCTGAGATGCAGGCTTGAGCAATCGACCGCCGATAACGCTGATCACTGCAAAGCTATGGCTTTGCAGTGAACAGTCAGGCAATCATTGTGTGCAGTGTTATAAGTCCCTATGGGAGCTATAACACTGCAAAAAAAAGAGTTAAAAAAAAGTTAATCAATGTGATTTAACCCTTTCCTTAATAAAAGTTCAAATCACCCCCCTTTTCCCATAAAAAAAAACACCATGTAAATAAAAATAAATATAAACATGTGTGGTATTGCCACGTGCGTAAATGTCCGAACTATAAAAATATATCATTAATTAAACCACACGGTCAATGACGTACACGCAAAAAAATTCCAAAGTCCAAAATACTGTATTTTTGGTCGCTTTTTATATCATGAAAAAATGAATAAAAAGCGATCAAAAAGTCTGATCAATACAAATGTGGTACCGCTAAAAACGTCAGATCACGGCACAAAAAATTAGCCCTCATACTGCCCCATACGCAGAAAAATAAAAAAGTTATAGGGGTCAGAAGATGACAATTTTAAACGTATACATTTCCGTGCATGTAGTTATGATTTTTACCAGGAGTACGACAAAATCAAACCTATATAAGTAGGATATCATTTTAACCTTATGGACCTATAGAATAAAGATCAGGTGTCATTTTTACTGAAAAATGCATTGCATAGAAACGGAAGCCCCCAAATGAAGTTTTTTCATTTTTTTTACAAAATGGCGTTTTTTCTTCAATTTCGTCACACAATGATTTTTTTTTCAGTTTCACTGTAGATTTTTGGGTAAAATGACTGATGTCCCTGCAAAGTAGAATTGGTGGCGCAAAAAATAAGCCATCATATGGATTTTTAGGTGCAAAATTTAAAGGGTTATGATTTTTTATATGTGAGGAGGAAAAAACGAAAGTGCAAAAACTGAAAAACCCTCAGTCCTTAAGGGGTTAAAGGAAAACGTTTTTTTTTTTAGACAAACTGGTACCAGAATGTTAAACAGATTTGTAAATTAGACAAAGGAAAACTTGGATACCGCTCACACCAGCGTTGAATATCCTCTACACCTGTGCTGCGGACCAGCCGGTACCGCCCTCGGCAACTCGAGATACGAAGAAAAAACTCTGTCCGGCACTGAAGGTGTTGATTAAAAGGCTTGTCTTTATTGATAAACAGCAGTTCACATACAGATAGATCGTCTGACGCGTTTCGCCCTATGCAAGGCTTAATCGTAGACTGACACATCTTACAACAAACATGGTTAAAATACTGTGTGATCTGGTCACCTGACCTTGCGCATCATTACATTTAAAATACATGGAAGAGGTGGATTGCACATGGATTGGGTTCTAAATCCGCATCTTACCACCTAAGTGTTTATTCACATGTCTCCTTGCGGTTTCCTATAACAAAGGTTTTTATGTATACAAGCGGAATAAATACCGCAATCTCATTATTGATCCAGCAGGAGAAACCCTGTATATGTGCAATACAACCCAACTAGGAGAAAGTATATTGGAATTTGAGATTATATATTACATTGTATGATGAAACATGTCACATTTAAAGGGGTACTCCGGTGAAAACCTTTTTTTCTTTAAAAAAAAAAGAAAGTTAAACAGATTTGTAAATTACTTCTATTAAAAAATCTTAATCCTTCCTGTACTTATTAGCTGCTGAATACTACAGAGGAAATTCTTTTCTTTTTGGAATGCTCTCTGATGACATCACAAGCACAGTTCTCTCTGCTGACATTATAATAATAATAAAAAGTCATTATTTATATATTGTTGGCCTTAGTGGGATTTGAACCCATTGGATGTTTCTATTAGCAACTAGACATCCACAAGGACTTAACAAGAGATCTGACCTCATAATCACATGTCCGTAATACACAGTTTTTGGCATTCTAGGTATGAATAGGTTCTCTTAGATAAGGGGTAAAAATCAACACTAAATAATAATAGATAATAACAAAAAATTATAATAATACAAAAAATAAATAGTAATAAAAAAATAAAAAATGTATTAACAATAAACTTTTGGAGAGCAATGTAGTAGTAGATAAATATAATTAATATAACATAGGAATTTATTGAAACCCCAATAAATAAACAGCAAATAGATAAGTAGAACAAGTAACATAAATAATGATAGTCATAATAATAATAATAATAATAATAATAAAGCTACAATATTAATAAAATATATGAATAATTGATAAACAAATAAGAAATAATATCATAAAAAAAACAATAAAAAAAACAAATACAAAAAAATTACAAAAGATAAAAAGATAAAATATTAAAAATAAGAATATTAATACAATAAAATAAAAATATAAGCTTAATTCCATTTAATGAAAATAAACTTAATATAAATAGCATATTCATTTATGTGCAGGAACGTGATTTATGATGGTCCCAGTATTTCTTTGTCTTAAAGGGTTACTCCGGTGAAAACCTTTTTTCTTTTAAATCAACTGGTGCCAGAAAGTTAAACATATTTGTAAATTACTTCTATTAAAAAATCTTAATCCTTCCAGTTCTTATTAGCTGCTGAATGCTACCGAGGAAATTCCTTTCTTTTTGGAACACTGATGACATCACGAGCACAGTGCTTTATACAAGCGTCTTTTTAGGTCGCCTCCCCTTGCTCCCAGTTGAACTTTCTCAACTCCTGTTACTCTCAACGAACTAGCATCCCCTGCATGATTCTCTCTAAAATGTTTGGAGAGCATGGACACACTAGAAACATTATTTTTAATATCCGCCACATGTTTTCGAAACCTGGTTTTTAAGGTGTTACCAGTACAGCCAGTGTATTGTAACTTACACACAGTACAAGTAGCCACGTATACTAATGATTTTGAATTACAATTTATATAATCTTTAATCAAATTATCCTTACCTGTGTGGCATGAAACTACTTTGTTCTATGAAATTACATGTGATGCATCTAGTGTGTTCACATCTCCATTTCCCAGTTGTTGCCAGCCACGTTCCCCTATTTTCTCTAGGATTGGACCGGCTGGAAAACTGGGTGACAGGGTAGATTCCAATGTGGGGCCTCGACTAGATACTGTCTTAATCCCCTCTTGCACTATACTTTTTAGAACAGGATCTGTCTCCAGTACTGGAATGTATTTATTGATAATACCACTGATCTGATTAAACTGAATACTGTAGGGGGTTACAAAATATGGTTTTCTTATGCCTTCCTGTCTATTTTGAAATTTTACTCTCCTACTCTCCTTATTAGAATATGTTGTTAATACCCTTTTATCCAGGTTGTCAATTCTTTTTGTTGAGTCTTGTAGGACTTTGTCTTTGTATCCCCTGTCTTTAAAGGGGTACTCCGGTGCTTACACATCTTATACCCTATCCAAAGGATAGGGGATAAGATGCCTGTTCGCGGGTGTCCCGCAGCTGGGGACGCCCGCGATCATGCACGCGGCACCCCATTAGTAATCAGTCTCCAGAGCGTGACGTCACGCCCCCGCCCTGTGTGACGTCACGCTCCGTGCATCAATGCAAACCTACGGGAGGGGGCGTGATAGTTATCACGCCCCATCCCGTAGGCTTGCATTGAGGGGTGGAGCGTGACGTCACACGGGGGCGGGGGCGGGACGTCACACGCCGCCGACCCTGCGGTCGACCTTAATCAGACCCCAGCTGCGGGACTCCCACGATCAGGCATCTTATCCCCTATCCCTTGGATAGGGGATAAGATGTGTAAGCACCGGAGTACCCCTTTAAATCTATCCACAATTTCTTTTTTGACCTTTTCAAACTGTAAAATATCTGAACAATTTCTTTTCGTTTGTCATAACTCTCCAAACAGGATATTATTGATCACGTGCCTAGGATGGCATGATGATGCAAACAATACCGAGTTTGTTGCGGTTTCTTTACTAAACGGGAGTACCTCTATTTTAGAAATTTTTGCTTTTCTAAGTAATATCAAGGAAGTTCACGGATGATCTGCTGAAATAGGAAGTGAAAGGAGTGTCCATGCTCTCCAAACATTTTAGAGAGAATCATTCAGGGGATGCTAGTTCGTTGAGAGTAACAGGAGTAGAGAAAGTTCAACTGGGAGCAAGGGGACCTAAAAAGACGCTTGTATAATAGAGAGACATATTGGATGTTTCTATTAGCAACTAGACATCCACAAGGACTTAACAAGAAACTTGACCTCATAATCACATGTCCGTAATACACAGTTTTTGGCATTCTAGGTTTGAATAGGTTCTCTTACATAAGGGGTAAAAATGAACACTAAATAATAATAGATAATAACAAAAAATAATAATAATAATATAAAAAATAAATAATAATAAAAACTAAAAAATGAATTAACAATAAACTTTTGGAGAGCAATGTAGTAGTAGATAAATATAATGAATATAACATAAGAATTTATTGAAACCCCAATAAATAAACAACAAATAGATAAGTAGAACAAGTAACATAAATAATGATAGTCATAATAATAATAATAATAATAATAATAATAATAAAGCTACAATATTAATAAAATAGATGAATAATTGATAAACAAATAAGAAATAATATAATAAAATAAAATAGTAAAAAATAAATAAAATTAAAAAATGACAAACGATAAAAAATAAAATATTAATAATAAAAATAAGAATGTTAATAAAATAAAATAAAAATATAAACTTGATTCAAATTAATGAAAATAAACTTAATATAAATAGCATATTCATTTATGTGCAGGAACGTGATTTATGATGGTCCCAGTATTTCTTTGTCTTAAATGTGACATGTTTCATCATACAATGTAATATATAATCTCGAATTCCAATATACTTTCTCCTAGTTGGGTTGTATTGCACATATACAGGGTTTCTCCTGCTGGATCAATAATGAGATTGCGGTATTTATTCCGCTTGTATACATAAAAACCTTTGTTATAGGAAACCGCAAGGAGACATGTGAATAAACACTTAGGTGGTAAGATGCGGATTTAGAACCCAATCCATGTGCAATCCACCTCTTCCATGTATTTTAAATGTAATGATGCGCAAGGTCAGGTGACCAGATCGCACAGTATTTTAACCATGTTTGTTGCAAGATGTGTCAGTCTACGATTAAGCCCTGCATAGGGCAAAACGCGCCAGACCATCTATCTGTATGTGATCTGCTGTTTATCAATAAAGACAAGCCTTTTAATCCACACCTTCAGTGCTGGACGGAGTTCTTTCTTCAGATTTGTAAATTACTTCTATTTAAAAATCTTAATCCTTCCAGTACTTATCAGCTTCTGTATGCTCCACAGGAAGTTATTTTCTTTTTTGATTTCCTTTCTGTCTGACCACAGTGCTCACTGCTGACACTTGGGAAAGATAGAGTCTCTGTGTACACCATGTAAACGCCCAACAGTGGATATTCACCGTCTCCACTTTCAATATGTATATAAGCAAGCATGGGCTGTTCATTTAGTACAAATAAATTCCAGCACTCACGGTCCGAAGATTCATTTTTTCTTTTTTATTCTTATTCGGATCTTTTCTGTAGTTCACAGCAGCTTAACAGATGGGATGTCGACACACATCCAGTCTAGCAGAGATCTTGACACACTAGCTGGGAGCCATCAGGGTCATAAAGTGACATTTCGGGGGACCTCCCCCTTACTCATGCGTACTAGATCCTGGATGTGGAAGGAAGATATAGGTGTCTCACACCTGCAGTTGACATTTGATTAGAGCCAGGTAAATACAAAGGATTCTTTTAAACTATGTGTCTGTTGTCCGATAGGGCATACTAGTTATTGGCATGTTATAGTTATGTGAGACTCCCAATCTTTCCTGTCGACATAAAATACAAATATTTATAACTACAGACTTCATTTAAGCCTGATGGGGAAATTGTTTCCATAAAAGTGATCCAATAAGACTCCCTTTGCAAGAGACGCTTGCGGTTCTGAATTTCATTCATCTCTGGGTGAACTTGCTCAAATATTTGCCATCGGAGTTCATTCACATTATGATTTGCTTCTAAGAAGTGAATCACTACTGTAGTCTCTCTATACTTAGTAGATTCTCCTACTGTTTTAGTTGTTAATGCTTTCCTGATATTATTTTTATGTTCTGCAATCCTTAATTAGATTTTTCTACTTGTTTGACCGATGTAATTTTTACCACATGGGCATTTCAACATATAGATAAGTTTTGTGTGTTACATGTGAAAAAGCCACGGCATGGAATTTTTTAACCTTTTTTAGGGTGATGAATACTCTCTCCTTTGATAATGTTATTGCACTGAGTGCATGATAGACAGGGGTATGTTCCTTTTCTTTTAGTTCCTAGAAATGTCTGATTATCTTTTTCTTTTTTGAGATGTCCCCTCGTATTATCATGTTGCCAATTGTTTTTCCTCTGCTGTGTATAAACATCGGAGGTTCTTTAAATAATTTTCCATATTTAGGGTCAGATTTTAATATTCCCCAGTATTTATTAATAGTTCTTCTAATCAAATTAGTGTGTCTATCATATGTACTAATATACATTACTCTATCTATTTTTTTCTTTTTCTTTTTTTTATAGATCAGCTCTATCCATAGAAGATACTTTTCTAGAATATCCTCTGTTCTCAAATTTTTCTGTGATAATGTTCTTATTTCTTTCATATTCTTCATCTTTGTTAATTATTCTTTTAGCTCTAATATATTGACTTTTTGGTAAACCACAAAAAATATTTGGGTTTTGACAACTTTTTTATGCAACATATTATTTGTATCTGTATTTTTAACCTATAAAGTGGTATCAAATGTTTTCTCATTTTTTGTGACTTCTACGTCTAAAAATTTAATTTTATTGGGATTGTAAGTAACTGTAAATTTGATCGTAGGGTGTACCATATTCAACTTATGTACAAACCCGAGGAGAGATTCCTCCGTTCCTCCCCAGAGCATGGAGATATGATCCACGTAACGTAGCCATGTCAGTGGAGTCTCCATGTCTGGGGGGGGGGGGGGAGACGAATCTCTCCTCGAATGTATGCATGGAAATATTTGCAAGACTTGGGGCGACGGGGGACCCCATCGAACCCAAATATTTTTCGTGGTTTACCAAAAAGTCAATATATTAGAGCTAAAAGAATAATTAACAAAGATGAAGAATATGAAAGAAATAAGAAAATCATCACAGAAAATTTTGAAAACAGAGGATATTCTAGAAAAGAACTAAGAAAAATAGAAAGGGAAGTATCTTCTATGGATAGAGCTGATCTATTTAAAAAAAAAAAAGAAAAAAAAAAGAGAAAAAAAATAGAAAGAGTAATGTATATTAGTACATATGATAGACACGCTAATTTGATTAGAAGAACTATTAATAAATACTGGGGAATATTCAAATCTGACCCTAAATATTTAAAATTATTTAAAGAACCCCCAGAGGAAAAACAGTTGGCAACATGATAATACGAGGTGACATCTCAAAAAAGAAAAAAGATAATCAGATATTTCTAGGAACTAAAAGAAAAGGAACATACCCCTGTTTATCATGCACTCACTGCAATAACATTATCAAAGGAGAGAGTATTCATCACCCTAAAAAAGGTTCAAAAATTCCATAACGTGGCTTTTTCACATGCAACACACAAAACATTATCTATATGTTGAAATGCCCATGTGGTAAAAATTACATCGGTCAAACAAGTAGAAAAATCAAATTAAGGATTGCAGAACATAAAAATAATATCAGGAAAGCATTAACAACTAAAACAGTAGGAAAATCTACTAAGTATAGCGAGACTACAGTAGCGAGACACTTCTTAGAAGCAAATCATAATGTGAACGAACTCCGATGGCAAATATTGGAGCAAGTTCACCCAGAGACAAATGAAATTCAGAACCGCAAGCGTCTCTTGCAAAGGGAGGCTTATTGGATCACTTTTATGACTTCTGACTTCCCCATCAGGCTTAAATGAAGCCTGTAGTTCTAAAGCTTTTTTGTTAAATATTTGTATTTTATGTCGACAGGAAAGATTGGGAGTCTCACATAAATATAACATGCCAATAACTAGTATGCCCTATCGGACAACAGACACATAGTTTAAAAAAATCCTTTGTATTTACCTGGCTCTAATCAAATGTCAATTGCAGGTGTGAGACACCTACCGTATATACTCGAGTATAAGCCGACCCGAGTATAAGCCGAGACCCCTAATTTCAACCCAAAATCCCAGGAAAAGTTATTGACTCGAGTATAAGCCTAGGGTGGGAAATACATCACCCCCCCTGTCATCATCCAGACCCCCGTCATTAACATCCTCATCTTCATCACCGCCTGTCATCATCCAGACCCTCATCATCATCACCTGTCATCATCCCCTTGTCATCATCCCACACATCCCCCCTTCATCATCCCCTTGTCATCATCCCCACCCCCCTTCATCATCCCCTTGTCATCATCCCCACCCCCCTTAATCATCCCCTTGTAATCATCCCACACACCCCCCTTCATCATCCCCTTGTCATCATCCCCACCCCCCTTCATCATCCCACACCCCCCCTTCATCATCCTCTTGTCATCATCCCACACCCCCCCTTCATCATCCTCTTGTCATCATCCGCCCTCAGTGGTCTTCAACCTGCGGACCTCCAGAGGTTTCAAAACTACAACTCCCAGCAAGCCCGGGCAGCCATCGGCTGTCCGGGCTTGCTGGGAGTTGTAGTTTTGAAACCTCCGGAGGTCCGCAGGTTGAAGACCACTGCGGCCTTCGACATCATCCAGCCCCCTCTCACCACCCTTTAGTTCTGTACAGTACTCACCTCCGCTCGGCGCTGGTCCGATGCTGCAGGGCTGTCCGGTGAGGAGGTCGTCCGGTGGGATAGTGGTTCCGGGCTGCTATCTTCACCGGGGAGGCCTCTTCTCCGCGCTTCCGGCCCGGAATAGAGGCGTTGCCTTGACAATGATGCAGAAGTAAGTTGGCAATGAACGTACCTCTGCATCGTTGTCAAGGCAACGTGACTATTCTGGGGCCGGGCCCGAAGCGCTTAGAAGAGGCCTCCCCGGTGAAGATAGCAGCCCGGAACCACTATCCCACCGGACGACCTCCTCACCGGACAGTCCTGCAGCACCGGACCAGCGCCGTGCGGAGGTGAGTACTGTACAGAACTAAAGGGGGTGAGAGGGGGCTGGATGATGTCGAAGGCCGCAGTGGTCTTCAACCTGCGGACCTCCGGAGGTTTCAAAACTACAACTCCCAGCAAGCCCGGACAGCCGATGGCTGCCCGGGCTTGCTGGGAGTTGTAGTTTTGAAACCTCTGGAGGTCCGCAGGTTGAAGACCACTGCGGTTGGAGAGTTCACTCGAGTATAAGCCGAGGGGGGTGTTTTCAGCACGAAAAATCGTGCTGAAAATCTCGGCTTATACTCGAGTATATACGGTATATCTTCCTTCCAACATCCAGGATCTAGTACGCATGAATAAGGGGGAGGTCCCCCGAAACATCGCGTCATGACCCTGATGGCTCCCAGCTAGTGTGTCAAGATCTCTGCTAGACTGGATGTGTGCCGACATCCCATCTGTTAAGCTGCTGTGAACTACAGAAAAGATACGAATAAGAATAAAAAAGAAAAAATTAATCTTCTAACCGTGAGTGCTGGAATTTATTTGTACTAAATGTACAGCCCATGCTTACTCTCTGCTGACACCTCTGTCCATTTTAGGAACTGTCCACTGAGTTGGAGCAAATCCCCATAGAACACCAATCCTGCTCTGGACAGTTCCTGACATGGACAGATGTGTCAGCAGAAAGCACTGTGATCAGACATTAGAAAATAACTTCCTCTGGAGCGCACAGCAGCTGATAAGTACTCAAAGGATTAAGATTTTTAAATAGAAGTAATTTACAAATCTGTTTAACTTACTGGTACCAGTGGATTTAAAAAAAAATGTTTTCCAGTGGAGTTCCCCCTTAATAATGTATTTAATAGTGTAAAAATAATGCATTTAATAGAGTAAAAATGTTATTACTAATTTTAGTACTGACGTTACACAGATTAAAGCTATTGTGTTCAAACATTGGCTGATTTTACAGGAATATATATATTTGTAAAACATACTTCCAAATCACCCTAAATTCACTTACCGGAGACCTCTAACTCTTAAAAATATGCTGGCCCCAAGTCAACTATAAAAGGCAATGATCCGGAAAAAGCTCATCACTGAAAGTTCAAGGTTCCAGCCCGAAGAAAGGATGATTCAAGTTTTTAAAAACAAGATGCCTCTGCTGTGGACAAATGCAGCACTGGGGAAACATTTGAGATTAAACAACATCTCACATGGCAATCAAGCTTTATTATCTATTTGATTTAGTGTCTTCATTGTGGTCTGCAATATATAGGCAGAACTATACAACACCTACACTGCCATTTAAATCAGCCTAGGCAGAATATTAAAAAGCATTTTCTCCTACATGGATTATCTCGGCATTGCGCTGTCAATCACCCAGAATCTCTGGATCCTATTTGCATCACCCTCATTGATTCTGTGCCAGCCTACACTAATAACCATTTTGAGCAGTTAGATATTTTCTGGCTATATAAACTCTCCACAATAAAACCTAATGGTCTTAATGAAATTACTGAAGTTGTAACTTAGATGAGCTAACAACACTGTTTTACCAATTAATAAAGTCCATTTTATATGTTCAGTTGATTTCCAGAACTTGGAATTACTTACCTTTTAACTCTGTTCCCTGTATCACGTCTTGTAATTCGGCATCATATATGCACTGATCTTTTTTCCTCAATGAATACGCAGTCTTTAGTGCTTCCCCCATGCATGCACTGCTTCTAATGCTTCTCTATGCATTGAATCAGAGTTCACATTCCAAGCAATTGCAGGTCAGCAGGTAATATTTTATGTTTTTAGCAATTGGTTTCTAATTTTTTCTGAACCATGTCATTATTGTTATTATTCTATCATTATTATTGTGTGATTTTTATGAAGACTTTTGTTTATTTAACCCATTAACCCCATAAACCAGAAGTAGCTTGACAAAGTTGTTAGAAATAACAGTTAAATCACACCTTTTGCTGCTTTCTAGCAGCTTTAATGATGCTAAAAAATGCTTTTAAGGATAGTCAGCAACAGTCGGATAGGCGCGGCTATGACCGCAGCTGCCACGCCTATCCCCTGTCTGTCAGTGCTGGGGACGCTGTTTGATTGGTCCACAGGTCCCAGCACTGAAAGCCCTTATTTCTGTACTGTACTGTAGAAGAAAAAATGGCCCCGTTCATCTATGCACTCCGGTGATGCAGGCAGCCAGCACTTACAGCAAGCACTAGCTCTCTTTCTGCTAGTACTTGCTCCCTATAGCCCAATGTGCGGTGTAATGCTGTAGCGGAATGATCTGGCCGCCCACATTGCATCACAGCAGTAGATGAGATGGGAAGGCCAGATCATTCCCCTACAGCATTATGCCGCGCATTGGGCTATAGGGAGCAAGTACTAGCAGAAAGAGAGCTAGTGCTTGCTGTAAGTGCTGACTGCCTGAATCACAAGAGTGCATAGATGAACGGGCGCCATTTATTCTTCTACAGTACAGTACAGTAATAAGGGCTCTTAGTGCTGGGACCTGTGGACCAATCACTCAGTGTCCCCAGCACTGAAAGACAGGGGATAGGCGTGGCAGCTGTGGTCATAGCCGCGCCTATCCGACTGTTGCTTACTATCGTTAAAAGCATTTTGTAGCATCATTAAAGCTTCTAGAAAGCAGCAAAATGTATGATGTAACAGTTATTTCTAACAACTTTGTCAAGCTGGGGCTGGTTTATGGGGGTTGACAGTTGCGCTTTAAGGACGCAGCCAATTTTATTTTTGCATTTTATTTTAATTTTTTTTATTTCCTCACCTCTTTAATATTTCCATCCACAGACGAGTATGAGGGTTTGTTTTTGCACGACCAGTTGTCCTTTGTAATGATACCACTCATTTTACCATAAAATGTATGGCGAAATAAAAAAAAAATAAAAAAAACTTTTTGTGTGGGGAAATTGAAAAGAAAACTGCAATTAAGCAAAATTTGGAAGGTTTAGTTTTAACTTTGTGCAATTTACGGTACAAATGACATGATTTATTTTTTTCTGTGGGTCAATATGATTTAAATAATACCCATGATTACATACTTTTCTATTATTTTACTGCTTTAAAAAAATCTCAAACTTTTTAACCAAATTGGTGCATTTGAAATCCCTCTATTTTGACGACCTATAACTTTTTCATTTTTCCGTATAAGCGGGGTATGAGGGCTAATTTTTTTACGCCATGATCTGCACTTTTTATTGATACCACATTTGCATAAATTAAACTTTTAATATTTATTTATTTTTTATTTATTTATTTTCTTTGGGGGGGGGGGGGATATTACGTGACAAAAAAGCAGAAATCTTGGACTTCGTTTTTTTTTTTTTTTTTACGTTTATACCGTTACATAGTTACATAGTTAGTACGATTGAAAAAAGACATACGTCCATCAAGTTCAACCAGGGAATTGAAGGGTAGGGGTGTGGCGCAATATTGGGGAAGGGATGGGATTTTATATTTCTTCATAAGCATTAATGTTATTTTGTTCCAGGAATGTATCTAACCCTGTTTTAAAGCTCTTAATTGTTCCTGCTGTGACCAGTTCCTGAGGTAGACTGTTCCATAAGTTCACAGTTCTTATGGTAAAGAAGGTGTGTCTCCCCTTGAGACTAAACCTTTTGTTCTCCAGACGAATGGAGTGCCCCCTCGTCCTTTGGGGGGGTTTAACCTGGAACAGTTTTTCTCCTAATTTTTTGTATGGGCCATTAATATACTTATATACATTTATCATATCCCCCCTTAAACGTCTCTTCTCAAGACTAAACAATTGTAACTCCTTTAATCGCTCCTCATAGCTAAGATGTTCCATGCCCCATATTAGTTTAGTCACGCATCTCTGCACCCTTTCCAGCTCCACAGTGTCCCTTTTATGGACTGGTGCCCAAAACTGAACAGCATATTCCAGGTGTGGCCGTACCAATGCTTTATAAAGGGGGAGTATTATGTCCCTGTCCCTCAAGTCCATGCCTCTTTTTATACATGACAATATCCTGCCGGCCTTGGAAGCAGCAGCCTGACATTGCATGCTATTCTGTAGTCTGTGATCTACAAGTATACCTAGATCCTTCTCTACCAGTGACTCTGCCAGTTTAATCCCCCCTAAGACATATGACGCATGCATGTTATTAGTACCCAGATGCATAACTTTACATTTATCCACATTGAACCTTTGGATGCCCAGACACTTAGTCCATCCAAGTCATCTTGTAACCTATACACATCCTCTATAGGCTGTACCGTGCTACAAAGCTTGGTTTCATCTGCAAAGATAGAAACAGAGCTGTTAATGCCATCCTCTATATCATTGATAAATTAAACAACAGCGGGCCCAGTACTGAACCTTGTGGTACACCATTAATAACCGTGGACCAATCAGAGTACGAATCATTGACCGTCTCAGGAGGAACTGTTCAGACAGGGATGAGTTTATACACCAGGCTAAATACCTAAGAAACCGTTTCATCCAACGTGGCTATCCGGACTACATCCTACGTAAAGCCTACCACTTTGCTCTGTCCCAGGACAGAACCTCCCTCCTGACACCAAAACCAAGAAGGGAGGAGGACATATACACACGAATTATAGGGACATTCGACAACATGTCCCAGGAGGTGAAAACCATAATCTGCCGACACTGGGACATCTTGAGAATGGACCCGGACCTGAGGGAAGTGGTAGGCCCGAGACCACAAATTACATACTGGAAGGGACCAAGTGTGGGCGACAAATTAGTCCACAGTCATCTTCAAAGTATAACCCCACAAACAAGCTTTCATTGCGGCCACTGTCGATCGTGTTCTCACATACTTAAAACAAAAATTTTTGAGGGCACGGTATCAGGTACCAATATCACTATTGAGCACTTTATAAACTGTAGTTCTAGAGGGGTCATTTACTTAGCCCTATGCAAATGTGGAAAGAAATACATTGGCAAGACGATACGAGAATTTCGTAGAAGAGTGCTTGAACACGTAGGAGATGTACGAAATGCTAGAAATACTCCAGTTGCAGTACATATTAACACCATGCACAACAGTGATATATCTCAAATTAAATTTATCGGAATTGATCTTGTAAAACCATGACAAAGGGACGGAGATTGGGATAGATCCATTTTACAACGAGAGTGTAGATGGATCTATAGACTGCAAACCATGGCCCCAAGGGGCCTTAACGAACAACTATCGTTTACCTGTTTTATATAAAGTTTGGAGGAGGCCCACGGGCACGACTATTCCTAGGGTGGCTGGGCTAGGTAGTCAGGGGAGATCCCAGTGGATCTACTGATCTAGGCACCACCCCTGTAGCTAGGGTGAATTAGAGCCTTAATAGGAGGTTCGTGGAATCCGGTACCGCCTTTTTAGGGCATCCATGCTTACGTTGAGGTGACACGTGGTAGGACAAAATAGGGCCAAATTAGGTATCCTTAGGGCCATGTCATGTCCCCACCCTCCCCCACCTATTTTTCCATAGGGTCATCCAGTCCCATATATTCGTTCCCTGTGGGCCCCCTCCCTTTCCTTTACACCCTAATATATTTTATATATACCTAACACTAGTGTTGCTCCTTACCTTTGCGTAGGTCTTCGTTTCCCACAAAGTTATTGACATGTAGTATTAACTGATACCTTGCAGGCTCTTTAGCACTACTAGCCTGCATCAATTTTGTAGTGTTCATTGACAAAATGGACCCTTTGTTTATAATCTGAGTGTATACTAATTGTCCCCGAGAGAGGATCTCTGACCTTTATCTCCGCCCCCCACGTCCGAGAATATCAGACATTATTTTTCATATTTATCTTTGCCATTAATGGATAAATTAATATGTATCATCTTTGCCAATAATGGATAAATTAACATGTACTGCTGCAGCATTTCTGAAGTGTCACTATGTCTTCCAGCAATAATTTCTAATTTATGTACTACATCTCTGACCATTATGCAGAGTATGGGCATTATGCACAAACGTAAATTTATTTTCAATAATAGGGATAGATCTATGCATGCTTTCTACTTACCTATATCTGGTCGGTGTGACCCTCGGAGGGCCAGGGTGGGGTGACATCCTATGTACGGACCCACTGAGAGTCAGTTTGGAACTAAGAGAGACGGTTTCAACATAACATAGATCAACTGACAGCGATGACTATGAGAGACGGCTACAATCTTGTGCAGACTGGGGAATGAGATACCCGGCACTGGGCAAAATTGTTTCATATTTAAATCTTTATTATCTAATACCTGCCCCATGTATTTAGCCTGAATCAGTGATTGTTCTTAAATTTTTTTGCACATAAGCCGCTGCCGCATCCGACGTTCTAAAGATACTAAGTCCAGTTTACCCCGTTCTCGGGTTTCTAGAACTTGAGTGGAGGTCACACCCCCATGTGCGGCGTCATAGGGACGGGCCTCCGTTGACGTAAATAGGATGCACGCCGGCTTTATGGAGATGCCGGCGTGTTCACCTGATACGCAGACACTCCGGAAACAGCTCCGGCACTCGCTGCCACTGCATCGTTTCATATATACCTCTTCCTGAACGGCCGTATGTAAGTAAATTGTATAACATACTAATGCCTATTTGTTTTTCTTTTTTCTTTTGCATTATGTGGCTATTTTTGTTGATATGCTCCATGTATCCTGCTTAAATAAGGTATTAAGTATGAGCATATTGTTGTTGCAGTGCCCGGTGCTCTCCCACTATACTTGATCCAGCAAAACAGTGAGTACTTGCTTGCCAATGCATGACAAACAGTTAAAGGGGTAAGTCATTCACTGGTTGCTAAGGGAGATGCCTATGATTTTTTGTCATTAGAGTTTTTTTTTTTACCTCTACTGATCTTTGGACACAGTTGATATTTGGAGAGCCGGGTGTTTACTGACGCTGGTTGTTTGATGTTGATCTTTCATGTTGATGTTACTGCTTATAATCAGCCCATCTGAAAGGGGATATACACAGTGACATCTACTAATGTGATATATGACTCCAGAACATTTATTAATTATATATCTAAATCCCCTGAAGAAGTGTGGGGGGAAACTTCATATACCATACCCCTACATGGAAACGCGTTGGGATGAGGGAATTGTTGTTTATACAAAAGTGACAATATCTTTTATGAAGGAGCATACTATCACTGAATGGTGATGGTTCATTAATTATTACTGTAATGATTATGTTTTCCACGTCATTTGCTTAAATTCTTATCAAAAGCCGCAGGTTATGTGTCAACGCACGACTTTTTAGTGACTATGTTTTCTATTGATTGTTGTTGGACCAATATTTTAACTAATAAAATTAAAAGTTGTGTTTTATAATGCACCTCAGTCCTTGGTAGGGACAACATAATTTTTTTTAAAGGGGTTATCCAGCATAAGGTGATTTTTGTACGTACCTGGCAGACAGTAATGGACATGCTTAGGAAGGATCTGCGCTTGTCTTGGGCTGAATGGCTATTCTGTGAGATTACCAGAACACTGTGGCTGGCTTTCTGTGAACTTGTATTTCCTGTTTTCAGTTTTCTTGTTTGCCTACAAATCCCATGATACCATTTTCCTC